>NW_024882293.1:0-343325 GCF_019059575.1 Amphibalanus amphitrite | reverse complement strand
CAGCAGCCCAAAGAACGTCTAACCGATGAACGAACAGCTATGCACGTCCGGGTTCGTTTGTGATTTGAAACTGATTTTATTATGAGTTTGACAGCGGGTTGTTGGAGTTATAATGTATGTCATATCAGTCGAACGTTTTTCATAGTTTTGGAGTTAGTCGAAGTCAGTCAGGGCTGACCCTGAGGCCGGAGTCGCAGTCAGAGCGCAACAGGAGTAACGCTGCCACGACTCCGAAACTGTTTTTTCTCAACATTTTCGGCTTCAAAAGAAGCTGGCTATATTCAGGGGAAAGTGGGGTAAGACGGTCAACGTAACTTGGAGGCATTTTCGGCTACTTAGAAATAACAACGAGACGTTAAGCTGAGTGAAAACGTTCTTATACATTTACTTCCATTTTCCAAAGGATGGAACTTAGCGCATATGCAACAAATGCATTGAAGCTATTTTCGCAGAACGTTGTCAAAACCCGTCTTAGCCCCATACGTAAATGAAAATATCCCGGGCACGGAGTTGGTCGCCTGAAAAGACGAGCTGTAACATAATGCTGCGGAGCGAAAAAATTGGCAACAGGTAAACAAAATAATGTGATAACATCCAGAGGTAGTCGGGTATATCAATGTGCTCACATTAGTGTCGTTTACGCATTTGTTTCATGTGCATTGACGCCTTGCAGTAAACACTCGCTTGCCATTTCGCTATTGCCGGCCCCGGAAGTGACATTTTGCCCTGACTGGGGAGGGGGGGGGGGGGCAGGCCGTTAGCGACGGGGGCTTGGCCCCCCAGTTAGCATGTTAGGCCCTGGTGTGTGTTGTGAAAGGCAACACCATGGTCCTAGCTTTTCTCTCTCAACCCCGACTAGGGCTGTGCCCGTCGGGAGCAGAATTAAAAATAATAATATTTTAGCGCTACTGGTGTGATCTGCAGAGGGGGTGGCCGTCTTGCTCCACTTTCCCCTACCATTATCTTACAATGCACGCCAATTGTGCACTGCTGCGTGGGAGAGGTCCTACATCCCACCACTCACGGTTTTCAGCAAATGACTAGAAACTACGTGGCTCCGCCATTTTCGGCACATCTTACAATGAATCTTGTTTTGCAATTGTGTGGCAGAATAAATCAGGCCAAGGATTTCAGTAGCCGCGTTTACATAGGGCTAGTTGCCAGATAGTGGAATTCCGATACCGAGACATTTATTCCACTAACGAGACATTTCAGGCACATTCCGCTAGTTCTGACGACCTATCCGGCCCTATCTGGCAACTAGCCCTATGTAAACGCGGCTAATGTCAGATCGCGTCAAGTGCCCTAGCCTCAGGAAGCCTCAGGAACTTTAATGCTTGCCAGCGTCAAAGAATGCTTGAGAGGTCACCGGTTGACCTGCAAACTTAACCCTTGAACTCAGTGGGGGAGGTCAAACGGACTCCTGTTTGTTTTTCACGAACAACTCACGTAAAAGAGGCCGATCACGATACAGCTTTCAGTACCCTCCAGGTGATCAATGTTATATCTTTCCGCAAATAGTCATGACCATGCAACCAATAACTTTTGGCCATTAACCTTTTTCTCGATACCATGTCAGGTCTCAATAGTGGTTCCACGTAGGGCCTCGGCTAAGGAATTTTGACTGGTGGGCCACTTGGGCAGCGACATGGACTGACCTTCGTAGCCATAGCCCCCCCCCCCCCCATTTTCGATTTCTCCCCAGATTTCGGCCACTACATATATTCTGCAAAAAAAGTCAGGATGGCATTAAAAAATGTAAAAAAAAACGGGGCTCGACCCCCCCCCCCCCCGACTCTTCAGAGAGAGAAGAGAGAGTAGGGACCCACAACCCTCTCAGTGGTGATACTCCGGCGGTGCACATAAAATCGCACAAATATGCACAAAATATTGACGCAGATTATAAAACTTTGGACGATAACTTACGGCCGGTCGGATGTTAAAAATCAGCGAGCCCTGAATAGATCGCTCGCCGACTACTATGGACGTCAAACCCCTTGAGACCCCACTTTTTTGCGATAATTTTTAAATGCGTGAACTCTCGCTGACGATGTTCTGGCAATGTGTGTTTCAGAACCTGCCGAAACTTTTATTACTAAGATATTTTGACGCCAAACGATTATGAAAGGTACTTCTCATTCACTCGTAATGCGAAGGTCAATTCAGGCCCGGGCAGAGGCTTGCGCTCGGCCACACTCGAGCCCCGCCACCAGCGCCATCTACTCTTAATGCTATCTACCAGCGCCCGCTACCGCTACCAGCTACCGCCCACCATCAAGCCTGGATGGAGCGCGAGATGCGAGTGACCGGTCACCGGGCAAGAAGCGCCGGAGGGGTAGGGCGGAGCTTAGCGCTGACGTCATTACGTGGCTCCGCCCCATGAGCGCGTAGCCTCTACCCAAACAGCAGATTCGTTCCGTGAAATTTAACATTACGAGTGAATGAGAAGTACCTTTCATAATTGTTTGGCGTCAAAATACCTTAGTAATAAAAGTTTCGGCAGGTTCTGAAACACACATTGCCAGAATACCGTCAACGAGCGTTAACGCATTTAAAAATTATCGCAAAAAAGTGGGGTGTCGAGGAGTTTGACGTCCATAGTAGTCGGAGATTCGGAAGTGGTCGGACGGGATCGGGCGTTGTCGGGTGGATCGGGAGGAATTGTGAACAGCACAAGTGCAACTTTACATATAAAGTGGGTTGTAGCAGGAACCCCAAAAGGGGGTTGTAGCAGGAACCCCAAAAGGGGGTTGTAGCAGCAACCCCAACATCTCTGAAAATTATCATTAAGCCTATTGGTGTCGCATGGAAAAGAATTCACTCAAAAGCCCAAGCACACTGCGCAACCCTAATATTTTCTTTAAAAAAAAACTAAGTTATGTACACTTCTGGTGAACAGTGTCCCAAACTTCATATTTCTCTTGGGTGTCTGAGCGGAAAATTCTAGCCACCCAAAATGTGAGAGTGGAAAATTATCCATTCTTATTCTTGAGTGTCATCTTCAGCCCAAATGAGAAATTTTTGGAACGCTGACTGTGAACGGTTCGAAATTCGTCCAACTGGTCAGATGTGCGACTGCAAGCATCATACCGCTCGTGAAGACGCATAATATCGCTTGCAGACTTCAATCGGCTGGAAGTTGCCGACACTACCTTTAGTTTGACTCTGGCTTATATCGTGTCTATCGGCGAGCCGTCTGAGATCGCTCGCAGGCTTATCCCCGACCGTCTGAACTGGTCTGTTCTTTATTCGTAGTTTTTCTTGTATCCGACTGGTCTGCGGCAGATGTTTGTGTGACTGTAACCACTCGACTCGATCGATCGGAAAGCTTGCAAGAACTCTCGCAGACCTCGATCGGCTGGAAGCCGCCGACACTATCTGTAATTGACAGAGGCAAACGTCAGCGGAGCGGGCCGGACGGGACCGGTCGGCGGGGCGGGCGGGCTGTTCCGGGTCCCCTCGCGCGGCGGGGAGGCGCAGTCGTCTGGCAGCGGAGCCCGGGCCGACGGTGTAAACGAACAACTGCACTCTCACACGGAGCCGAGTCTGGGCCATCATAACCAAAGTCTGGAGGAGCGCCCCGGCGACCGAGGTGCCACGCGTGACGGTGCCGCCGCTCTTCTGCGATCGGAACGGCGGGGGAGCTCGGCGCCCCGCGGCCGGTCCGTTCTGCGGCGTCTGGCGGCTCGGCGCTCGCCGTCTCCTCCGCGGGTCCGGCGGCGCCGCCTCCTGGGGGCGGCGACGTGACTGCGGGGGTGTCTCCGGCGGTAGCGCGTCGTTGGCTCCCCGTCAGCTGACGCATGATCCGGAGTGCCGAACTCTTCCCGTGGACGCGGACGTTCGGCCCCGCGCTCCCGGCGTGAACGGCCTCTGGTGTGGAGCGACATGACGGACTCGCGTGCGGTGAGACATCCGTTGAGGCGGTGAGTCAATGCGACTGTGGCGTTTTCCACGGGTTGCGTCACTAGCTGGTCTGAAATTTTTAAGTTTATTTTGGATTCTATAAGGTCCGATTACGTTCTGTGATACAGTGAATCCTTAGAAGTAAAGACTATGAGGGGTGGCTGGACTGCTGGGCTGCGCTTTTGCCGGGCTGCCCGCGCCGCCCAGCCACCGCGCCGTCGCGTTCGGTGCAGGAGGGCGCGAATGTGTGGTGCGGGAGGGTGGGAGTGGGACGTACGGGAGGTGGGGGGCGTTGGGATTGTGGGTTGGAGACGGGGTCTTTGCGTAGTATTTGTATTGCGTCTTGTGTTAAGAGTATATACACTGCTGAATATCAAGATGTGTCGTTGCTGGTACATGCGGCGTTTGCAACGCGTGGTAACAGCCAGTCCGTCAAATCGCATGTTATATCTTTCTGTGTGCTATGACAAGATACACTAAAATCGCTACGCTAAATGTCAATGGATTAAGGTCATCAAATGATCCGTTGAAGCGACGTAAATTGTTTAAATGGCTGAAGTTACATAGGGTTGATATTGTTTTTCTTCAAGAAACGCACTCAGATCCGACAGTAGAAAACATGTGGCAGAAAGAGTGGGGAGGCCGAGCACTGTTCGCACACGGGGACTCGAGGAGCCGCGGTGTAGCTATACTTTTCAACCCTAGTGTCAAAGTCGATGTAACGCGTACAATACGTTGTGATAACGGCCGATTTATCATAGCCTGTGTAAATTTGAATAGGTGCGAGATAGTCTTGGTGTGTTCTTATGGTCCAAACGTTGATAATCCTGCAACATTCACCGAATTGCTGAATAGATGTAATGATATTGAATGCACTGAAATGATCTGAGGTGGAGATTTCAACTTTACTATGCAAGATATTGATAGAATGTCAACAGCTCGTAACGTACGCAACAACAACAAATGCAAGAAAGCTGTAGTGGACTACATGGTCGCAAATAATTTGATTGATATTTGGAGGCATCTTCATCCTTGCAAAAGGGAATTTTCATTCCATCGTTCAAATCCTGCGAGTAAATCGCGCATATATTTTTTCCTCATTAGCAACTCATTCTTACGCCAGTCTAAGGAACCATATGCTAAAATACTTGACGGCTATCTTGCGGACCATAAGCTAGTCCTTTTAGAGTTGGTCATCGAGCAGCCTGAAGTTGGCAAATCGTATTGGAAATTTAACAACGCCCTGCTAGCGGACGAAAATTTTGTTAATGATGCTAAGGAAAACATTAATTTAATACTGCAGGAAAATGTTTGTAACTCTCATAACCTTCGTCTCCAAACGGTGTTGTGTTTTTCGAGGCTGGGTTATTCAGTACTCAGCACGGGCCAGAAGGCAGATAGATTTTGATTTAAGAAGTTTAGAAGCAAAAATTAATGCCGCTAACAATGTCACTGAGGAGCCGGACAGTGCAGAGCTGAACCGGATGATTTCAGAGCGAGATAAGCTATTGGAGAAGGTGACCAGAATCAGCATTGATAGGAATCGAGCCCGGTGGAGGCACTTTGCCGAGCGGGGTACGGCTTACTTCCATGGACTTAATACGCGATATCGGGTTAACCCGCGCCCTGCTGGGGGGGGGTGTTTGAACACCCCCCTTGTGGTTTTTCGCGAATATCTCAAAAACGGCGGCGCGGAGCGCCGCCATTTTTGGTACACCTTATCATACATCAATTCTACACATGTTGTGAAAATTTTAGACCAAGGTCATTCAAGGTCAGGTCACCAGGTCACTTGAAGTGACCTCACCTCATAAAAAGTTTCAATGTCTGTCATAGCTACACCGAGTGACCGATCGCTTTGAAACTTTCAGCGATTGCTAAGAGCAATAGCATGTACAAAATGTATATCTCCGAATTTTGATATCGATGACCTAAGGTCAGGTTCAATTTTGCGACCCTCCCCATTATAAGTCAATGGGAGAAAAATTGAAATGCGCTCTTTGGATGAAAGACATTATAAACACTCCCAAACACCGAATTACAAGTGGTTTAGACACACTGAACATTGAAAATGGTGTCCGTGACCCTTGTTTGTGCCCTGAGGTCATCTTAGGTCACGAATGGTATCTAACAGTTTTTCGCAAATAACTTTTGATAGAGGCATGCTAGAGCGATGAAAACGCCCTTAGATGTGTTCAGCTCGACGATACGGATCGACTGATATGCAACATGACCCTTTCCGGTCCGGTCATGACCTTGACCTGAGGTCAAATTTTCAAGTTGACCTTTCAAGGTCAAGTTATAGTTCATTCGATGCGTCTTGACGAGAGGAACACGACTGCCGGTAAAAGTAAGCTCGCGCAAGGCTTGGGTCAAAAGTTATTGCAGAAAAACGTTTTTCGAAAAAATCGGCTATTTTTGCAGTTTTTGCCCCCTGCAGGCAAAACCGTTGACGTTAGGTCAAATCTGAGAGAATTACTCAGAAAGGGTGTTAATAGGGCTATCGAATGCGCTTTTCCGCGGCGCTGTAGCTCTATTGGTTCCCGAGTTATGCGTTGGCTTCTTGGAAATTGTCTACATTCGACCTGGAAATCGGCGAAATTTTGCCTTCAATGACCTCTGGTGACCTGACCTTTGACCTGACCAAAAAATTGACCGAAGTGATTTCGTCATTATTTTTGACGCTCTTTCGAACGCCGCCTTCCGCGTATCGCTACGTGGCCCAGGAGCCGAGTTACAAGGGGGGGTGTTCAAACACCCCCCCCCAGCAGGGCGTGGAAATCCAGGACCCCCAGCAGGGCGCGGGTTAAAGCACCTTTAAAGTGCATGGCTCTGGTGCACTCCGGGGATGGCAGTTACTCGCAGGAAACTTCCAAAATGCTGCTCGAGTGCAAAACATTTTTTGGTGGTCTATATAATCGAAAAGATCGCATAAACGCTGATAGTTTTCTGGCGAACGTTAATTTACCGTCATTGTCACCGGAACAATGTAAGGAACTAGATGGCGAGCTTTCGTTAGACGAACTTAAAGATGCCCTCTTTTCGATGAAAAGCTCTACTAGTCCAGGTCCTGACGGATTCACTGTGCCCTTTTATAAAGCGTTTTGGACAGAATTGGGAGTTCTTATTCAATCAGCGTTAAATGAAAGTTATGAGCGAGGTTTTTTCGCTGAGGAATTACAGAGGAGTGTCACTATATTGATACATAAGAAAAATAAGGATACAAGATTCGTTGAGAATTTACGACCCATTAGTCTGCTAAATGTTCTATTTAAAATATTCACAAAAACCATTGCGCGGCGTGTCTCGAGGGTAATTGGACGTCTAATAAATGGAGATCAAACAGGATTCATAAAGGGTCGCTATATAGGCGAAAACATTAGATTGGTGCTCGATTTGATTACGTTTGCGGCAGAAAAGGAGAAGGGTGGCATGCTTTTGTTCTGTGATTGGGAGAAAGCATATGATTCTCTAAATTGGGAGTATTTGAAGTTCGTTTTGAAGCGGTTCAACTTCGGGGATAATTTCCTCAGATGGATCGACCTTATTTATCCCAGCCCAGACAACCCTCCTCCGAAGGCTCAGTTGCAGATAAACGGCCAACTGTCTGATCCGTACACAATTCTTAGGGGTCTGAGACAAGGGTGCCCACTTAGTTGCAGTTTATTTCTGTTAAGCATTGAGCCCATGCTACAAAAGATTCGGTCCAATCCGTTGATAGGAGGGTTTCACGTAGATAATACTTGCTTTAAAGTGTCTGCATATGCGGATGACACGTTATTCATATTGGATGGTAAGCCATCTTCTTTGCGTAACACGATACAGTGCTTGGAAGAGTTTAATGCAGTTTCTGGTTTGAAATTAAATAGACACAAGACACAGGCTGCATGGATAGGGCGGTTTGCTAGGAGAAAAGAGGGCATCTGTTCGGAATTAAACTTAGAATGGAAGTTTGATGTTGTTGAATACTTAGGCGTCACAGTAACCCTAGACAAACGTGACATGACTTATCCTATTCAAAGAAAATTGATAACCTTAAAAAGCGGCTGAACCCATGGCTAAGCCATGATTTAACGCCTTTTGGGAAAGTGCATGTATTAAAATCTGAGGCCCTATCACAACTAGTATATCTAATGTCAGTTCTCCCTATGCCCTCACAACAGCTCATTAAGCAGCTGGAAAGAATTATGTTCAGATTTATTTGGGGGAGCACAGAGAAAATAAAACGTTCAACAATGAAAAATTTGAAAAACGAAGGCGGCTTACAGGTTCCAGACATCAGGTCACAGGCGAACAGCTTAAAGATACATTGGGTTAAGAAATTCTTGGACCCAGACTGTACAAGTCCATGGAAGGTATTAATGCACGAAAAGCTTACTATCAGACGAGACATAACGGTATTTCATTGTAACGGCGATAAAAAATGCATCAGTCAAAGGCTGCGCAATGGATTTTGGGAGGAGGTCGCTGATGCCTGGTATAAATTAGCCGATGATTGTACCCCATCAGGTCGGCAAATTCTCTCCAAGATGATATGGTACAATAAAGACGTAAAATGTAGTAAGTCCATTAAAATTAGTCAAATGATTGCAAGAGGAGTCGTTCAAATAAAAGATATACACAACACCACTGAAAGACGGCTAATGACAGCTAGCGAGCTACAACTGCGCTTCCATATTTCGCATTTTATCGGCTGGAACAGTTTGCTCTTATCAATTCCAGCCCAATGGAAGCGAACCCTCGAGATGGAAAAACCGATAAACGACGACGAGCCGGAAATTTTAAGCGATATTAGTTCTATTCACAAGTGTGCCCAGTGGTCTTATCCAAAGCTTCTGAAATCAGTCCCAGTATCGGCACCAGAAACCGCCATAAGGAAATGGCAATCGGAATTAGTCCTGCCGTCACCTACGGTTTGGACCAATCTTTTTAAGAAGTTATACGTTAGTACCGCCGACTTTAGGCTCAGATGGCTTCAACTACGAATAATGCATCGTATTATCCCAACTAATAGCCGTTTGCACCTGTACGGAATCCTTCCCTCAGATAGCTGCGACCGTTGCCCAAGTTCACGCGAGTCTATCTTGCATTTGTTCTGGCTCTGTCCAGCAGTGTTGCGCTTTTGGGCCCAGTTGCGACAGCTGCTGAGGCTGCGAGATCCATTGTCGGCTCCGGCTGTACTGCTTGGTGTAAACCTGCCACACTGTCGCGGATCTGGGAATCAGTTATATATGATTGTGTTACTAGGGAAATGGTATATATGGCGATGCAGACTGAATAGCGCAGCACCGAACATGCAGGGGTTCGTGGGTATGTGTAGTGATTATATTCGGGTCGAGCGATATCATGCTTTAGTTACTAGCACAATGCATACATTTAACCAGGAATGGCACCAGCTGAGGGAAATGTTAAAAACAGCAAGCATCCGCCGTAGGTTAGTAGAGGTAGACAGGGACAACCTAGCGTGTGAACTGTTTATTGTAATTATGTGTGGGATTGGACACAATACGTGATATAATTGGCAACTGTTGAGTGTATGACCACGTGATGATTGATGTATAAATACACCCCCGGCGGAAGCCTGGGCAAACTGAAAAAAAAGACAGAGGCAAACGTCTTTCACGATTATTGCATAAAATTTAAAGCCTCGGTCACACTTAAACGGATTGGACCAACGGACGAGAAACGGACGAGAACTGTCAGCGTCCGGTGATGTCCGTTTGTTTCCGTTGGACGTCCGTTTGTCATCCATTAATATCCGTTCCATGTCCGGTGGTGTCCGGTTGAGCACACCGGACACCACCGGACATGGAACAGATATTAACGGATGAGAAACGGACGTCCAACGGAAATGAACGGACATCCCCCGAACATCACCGGACGCCGTCCGTTTCTCGTCCTTTAGTCCAATCCGGTGAAGTGTGACCGGGGCTTAACCTACGGCTGTCTCAAGACACCGGGAATGGTGATGGTATGAGGCGGGCAACGACGATCAAGTTCTTACTTTTAATAAATCAACAATGTAGTAGGGCCTCTGTCTCTGTCTGTATCACAATGTTACCTATGTCGTGATGTAAAATGTGAAAACTTCGATTTTTCAGAAAATTACTGGTGGGGCAAATCTTTGAGGCTGGTGGGCCATTTCGGGTCACTGGTGGGCCATTTGGCCCACCAGTTAACATGTTAGCCAGTGAGTTCCACGCATGTCGACATATTTATCTGCACGTTTCTAGGCTTTTTGTGATAGAAAACGAACCAACATGTGTCATGACCAGGGCCGACATGATCATATCACATGTTGGATCAGGGGCCGAACGGCTGTAGGGCGGGTTACTACGATCCCCCATACCTACTTAAGAAGCTATGAAACGGCCAATACGGGCGGGGTTAAAATTTGATACCCGCTTTCCAGTCACTGCGTCTCGTAACGGCGCACACGCTTTTTGCGAAGATCTAGCTAAAATAATCAGGAGCGAAACGACGACAGGGTTTGCACCCGCTGCCCTCTGGCCGGATCACATGTATAACACTAAAAGGTGACTAAAATATCGGGAAGCTTCACTATCAATTTATCAAAGGTATGAACTAGTGATGTCAATTACGGAAAATCGTGATACCGATACCAAACCAAATACAAACAATACCCATGGAAAAATACTGAAACCTAACCGACTTGGGAACATGAGGGAAATACCAATTTTTACCAAACTCACAGACTCATTTACATTAGATACATTAGAGATCATTAGATTGATAGATATTACATTAGATACTCATTTACATTAGATACTCACTTTTAGTGATGTCAATTTCAGAAATTTTGGAAACCAATACCAAACCGATACCGACCAAAACCACTGAGAGTATACCAAAACCGAACCGATTTTCAGAAACAGGGGGAAATACCGACTAGATACCGAAATCAGGGAATTATCTTCAAACTTTCTCAAGACATATGATAAGCCTTGAAAGGCACCTAAAACTTTGAAATAAGGTAACAAAAACAAATCAGGCAGTCTCTTAATTATTTGCATTGCAAAAAAACATTTATAACTTATTTTGTAACTATTAACAAATATTCAGGTCAGTCATTTTACTGGAATGTGGATTCAAGTCAACTGCATGAGGTGTTTGGAAAATAACTTGAACCCTGAATCTTGTCCATGCCTGAACCATCAAACATTCTTTCAATTCAAGTCATTCATTTCCAGTCCGGTCAAGACAGGGTTAAGTGTGTTATCATGATCCAAAAGTGGTGACCCAATTGACAATGATGGGCTACACCTTGGGCTGGCTACACCATTAATGTAAACAAAGCCCATGATACCTAAGGCCTGGTCGGAATCGGCTGCTGTGCTGTTGTCAGCTGAGATCCAAGCCCCTGATTGGTTGAGATATTGATGACGTATAACGCCTTCCCGCGCTGTGACGTCATACCTCTGCTGACAGCCGGCTTTTCGGCTGCTGGGAGAAGGCAGCAGCACGTCAGCCGAAATTCAAAGTGGCTCGAAAGTGGCGCATGTAAGTCAAAGCGCAGCTTTATAGTGCAGGTGGTTATTTTTTATATACTAGTTTTTGACGTATTTTGTATTAAATATTTTTCGCGAAAGATAGCAATTATTTCTTTTTCATGGCGCAATGTGCGAGTCAGCCTGAAAACAGTACCTACAAATCGAAATGCCAGCACCGCCTCAATTATCAATCCTGTAATTTTTTCTACAGCCTCGGCAAATAAACCTCAGAAATATAATGTAACGACTAACGGAAGATAGTCGTTGAAAAAAGCGCGAAAATGCTACCTCTCCTCAAGCCTCAACTCTCAACCCCTATGCTCAACCCTATCTGTCGAGCGCCATCTTAGCATCTCAGCGCCATCTGGGCTGACGTTTCCTGTCAGCCGATTATGAACAAGCCCGTCAGCAGCGTGGTGTGGGCGGGGCTTATTCTCGGCTGACAAAGTTCTGTCAGCCGATTCCGACCAGGCCTCTACAGTTAAACCCAAGTAGCATGGTGATTGGTGACGATACTGACGCAGCCAATTTTTCTTCATAAACAAATGTGTAACACAACAAAACTTGATAAATAATTACTTACGAGGCACACTGATAGATAGCAGACACCACTGTAATGATATCGCGATGAGATCTAAGTAAAATGTCCATAATTTTACGGAAGCATTGACACACGTCACGTGTCATCTCTTCCATAATGGCGGCCTTACAGGCGGCGGCCATTTGCATTAATGATTTAACTGTATAAAATAAAGTTTTTCTTTTCTTTTTTGCTTAAATCCACTTAAATCAAAATTCCTTGTATAAATTTTGACATCTTAAAATTAATTCAAGAAAGTTGTAGGCCACTTTTGCTGAGAAATGAAGTACCAGAAAAACATACTTGTTCAATTATTTTCAATTAGTTTTTGAGCTATATCGGTTCCTCAACCTGGCGCAGCTGAGACATTGAAATGTTTTTAGATGTGTTCAGTTTTGAAACTGCTGTGTGCGAGTCAAGCCAAAAGCCAATTATATTTTATGAGTGCTTATGATTAAATTGCTAGCGACCTGTATCTGTTGAGAGAGCAGGAAAGAGAACACTAATTGAAGAAAATAAATTATCCACAGGATCATGACAGCATCGCTCACTACAAGGCTTTTTGAAGTTGAGCGAAGTTGAAGATTTGTGGGGTGATGCGGGTGATGATGAAGTGACAAATGCTGCCTTAAATATTAAATGATAATGGTGAAGCTAGTGCTGTATTAAACAGGGTTTTGGATAATGTAATTGCATTGCAGTAAAATGGAGAGGAAGACAAGGTCAAGATCAATCACAGACTCCTCAAAGCAAAGTCAAATTTGTTGCTAATAAATGCTTTGGAAATTTTGAGAAAGGTAGTTTAAGTATGTTTTCCAGCATTCAGTGAGTTAAACATTAATTCATGTTTATGTCTTGCACATTGACTTTCTTTGTAGGATAATTATCCTCATGGCATTGGAATTTGCTAACACTGATATGTTGCCATTTAACATTGGTAGACTGATGTATTTGATATTACAGTTGATGTGTTTGCCCATTTGTTAGGACATCATGCATTTGGGAGAAATGTGTCATGATTGCCATTTTTCTTCATCCAGTGTCATTTAGCAAAATCAAATTTGAGTTCAGAAGGTTTATCAAAAATGCTTTCAAATATTTTATGACAGTAGTTGATTTTCATGATACCGACAAAATACCAAATGCTTTTGGTATATAATACCGAATACCGAATCGGTATTGGTTCGGTATCGGTATACCGAAATTTTGGTAACCGATTGACACCACTACTCACTTTACATTAGAGAGGATTCGTAACACCAACAAAATACCAACTGCATTCGCCATGAAATACCAAATACCAAGCTGGTATAAGTTTGGTATTGTTATACCAAAAAGTTGGTATCCGATTGACATCTCTAGTCTGAACCCTCGCCCGTATGGGGG
This sequence comes from Amphibalanus amphitrite, assembly GCF_019059575.1. NCBI lineage: Eukaryota > Metazoa > Arthropoda > Thecostraca > Balanomorpha > Balanidae > Amphibalanus > Amphibalanus amphitrite. Next base: position 329,945 of record NW_024882293.1, on the reverse strand, counting down.
GTGTCGAATGGACCCCCTTGGTTTTACGCGAATAACTCGCGTAAAAAGCGGCCGATTGCGACGAAACTTTCCGTACCCTCGAGTTAATTTATTTTTACACCTACCCTCAAAATTTCATGACCCTGACCCAAATGACCTTTGACCTGTGACCTATTTCTCGAGACCATGTTTCGCCGGAATCGCGATCCGGCGTATGTCGGCTGGCATTAGCCGGGCGTTTGCAGATTTTTGTGGTTGTAAGTGTTTAAACATGTAATATGATGCCGGTCCCCTGTATTAGGGTGGATCTCAAGGTCACCTGAAGGTCAGGCCACGTCATTGACCTTTGATGACCTCGGTTCACTTTTTCGAGTTGTAGCATGTTTCTAGGCTAGTTTTTGGAGCTGAATTCAAATTTAGCAAACATTTGAACATTTACGAAGTAGTTTTGGTATCTTCGTAACATGCTACGAAGCTGTCAGAGGCTGTTCACACGTGCTACGAATACCCGTCACGACCCCTACTGGTTGACCTGACCTGACCTGACCCGACCTGGCCTAAATGCATAAAGTCATCACCTGCAATCAAAACTTATATGATATTCGTGATCAGCACCCCGAAAAAAAAACATAGCAGCCACACTTAACGACGACGTTCTAACAAGTCCCGATTTTCAAGACTTTTGGGTCATTGACCTGACCTGGAAGGTCAATCGATGACCTAGGACCTTAACCCTCGCCGGCACAGGCCATTTTTAGTCCTTCGACGGCACAAGGCGTTGGTACGACACCCCCTCCCTCGCGTTTGGCCCCTGATCGAGCTACAGCTTCGCAGAAAAAAAAAACGAGCGTGTTGTCCGTCACGAAAAGAAGCCAATGATACCCAATTTTAAGGTCCTAGGTCATCGGGTGACCTTCCAGGTCAGGTCAATGACCCAAAAATCGGGAATATCGGGACCTGTTAGAAAGTCGTAAAGTGTGGCTGCTAAGGGTTTTCCGGGGTGCTGATCACGAATATCGTGTTTGTTTTGATCAGAGATGATGTTTGTAAGCATTTAGACCAGGTCGGGTCAGGTCAGGTCAGGTCAACCGGTAGGCAGGGGCGTCGTTTTGTATAGGCCTGGTAGGGCCCGAGCCCTACCAATGTTTATTTGGGCCCTAATAGGCCGGTAAGGGCCCTCAGAGGCCACCAATAGGCTCTCAGAGCCGAGGCCACCAATGCGCCCTCAGAGCCAAGGCCACCAATGGGCCCTCAGAGGCCAGCAAGAGATTCTCAGAGACCGTGAGGGGCAGGCTGGTAAGAGGCCCTTGGCGGCCTCTTAGGGCCTTAACTGGTGACAAGGGCTCTAAGAAGCCGGCGTGGGGCACTTACGAATATCTTAATACGCCACTTAGGGGCCCATGAGATGCTCTGACGAGCCCTGTGGGGTCCCTTTGAGACGAAATATGGCCAGCGTGGACCCTCAGCGGCCGATTGGCGCCGCAGGGACCCGAAGGGCCCCCTGGACCCGATGGGAGGGGCACGCGCCCCCTGTGCCCCCCCCCCCCACTTGGCTACGCCACTGGAATCTATCATGCTATGTTTAAGATCTCTGCAAGATGTATCCCCCGTTTGCTGACACTGCGGAGAAAAGGCAAGCTCGAAAGGAGGCTTAGCGGGGTGTTTGGCCCCTTATCGAATATCTACACCTTTTTAGGCGCAATTTCAAAAATTTAAAGACCAAATTCAAAAAGTTTACATTCAAAATGCACGTGAACGTTTTGAATTTGGTCTTTAACTTTTTGAAATTGCGCCTAAAATGCTGTAGAAGATATCATTGACTTGTCACCGTAAAGGAATTGTGGGCGTCACACGTTGACACTAAGGGACATCGTGCCGAGTTGCGCAAGTGGAAGCACAGTGCACACCGAGTAACGGCCACCAAATGAGTGGTACGAGTTGAAGTTAGTCGGCAAAGTGATAGTGGTTACATTTTGGTATGCCGACGGGGCTCTGCTTGTCAACTTTCTAAAACAGGGGCGCACAATTGATGATGTGCGTCCATTCGATAGACATCGAGGAGAGGCTATAGGGAAGCTGACATAAAGTGTGCAACTGATCCACGGCCACGCACCTGCGTACTTGCGCGGGGTGACGATAAGTTAAGTGATGAAATGTGGCTTCGAGTTGTTGTCGCATCCACTTTTTTTCCGAACCCTGCACCCTCTGGTTGCCACCTCTTCCCCAACATAAGGAAATTAGCAGTGGCAGCTTCGCTGACTGCAGGGAGACTAAAGCAGCTGTCTTGGACGTGGGATGGGTCCAAAACCCAATTGATTATGGAGACTTTGAGGGCTCTCCCGAAGGCCGAAGCGCTGCGCGAAATGTGTTTGTCTTAGCGGTGGTTATTTGAATAAATGAACTTTTTTGTCTAATAAGTCGATGATGTATCTCTCTGCTTCTTCATGGTCGGGCATGTAACTTTCTGAATGCCGGCTTGTACCGTCATCCTTTTATTTTGGCAAGCAGGTCTTTCTAACTATCGTGGTGTTTCGAGACCTCGTTAGTTGTCGAACCCTGCGATTGGCGTGGGCCTTCAAAGCCGTTCCTGGCCCCGTAGCCGTCTTTTTCATTCGGCTTGGGCCATCAAAACCGTTCCTGGCCCCTTTCAGCACAGCCGTGCTTTTAAGTCGGCGTGGGCCTCTTTCAGAATGGCGTGCATTCCTCCGACACTATTATAACTGCCTATTTAACTGCACGTTTTGTGCATGGAGCTCGTTGAGGACCTAGACTTCCAAAATGTTTTTTTTTCCACAGTTTTATTTACATAATTCGCATAAAAACACCGGCATGAAACATTGTTGTGGTCACCATCGGCGACCCGCCTGGCCAGGCCGGGACGGTGCCGTCCACGGCCCTGGGGAGAGCTGGGGGATGCTTCCCCAGCCGGGGAGATCTGATGGCTACCTCCCCGGCGCTCCAGGCGGGCCGCCAGCCCCCGCCCGCACCGCCCGGCAAGCAACCCCGGGCGGTGCCCCCTAACCGCCGACCGGGCGAGCGAAACGTCGACCCGTCTAGGTCGGCGCTCCGCACGCCCGGCCGGCCGACCGGCCCCTCACAGTAGGGGCCAGTCCCGGGTTGGCCCGGATGGGTCATAGGGGCGGGGGCTTGTTTCGCGCACATCGTTTTCCACTGATACAGACACATCATTGAGCGCTTCTTCACGATCGCCCAGACAGCACTCCAATGGTTTTTGCCGTAGCACACCAGAGTGTGCTAAACTGTTCGGCTTTATCGTTTAGTCTATGTACACCTACCTGCACATTAAAAAACGTCTGCAAATGAATCAAAAACAACCGCACCGTTACATCACTTCCTTTTTTACTTTGTTTCCATATAAAAGATTTGGCCAGTAATAGCAATAGGTTTAAACCATAATGTTTGTTTGAATCAACACCAAACAATATCTTACGAGGAGATAGCTCCATATTGTTATATGACCGGTTTCCTCTTTTAAACGCTCTCCATACTTCATCCCAAAAAGCCTCAACTTTTGGGCAGTGTACAAATAAATGTGATGCTGTTTCTACAGCTCGTTTACAAAACACGCACTGGTCATTTTCGACCATTCCGAACATCTTTAACATTTTTCTCGTTGGCAATATTCTGTGCAAGATGCGAAATTGCAGCCATCTTAGATCAATATTCTTTGTACTTTCGGTTAGATATTTCGTTATCTGTCTCCAGTCCGGAGCCAAACCAAGTTCTGCAACCCATTTACGTTCGCATGAACACGTTTCATTTAGTTTAGGTTTTACTAAAATTATATAAGCCCATTTCGTAGTACTTTCTACGTTGAATAACCTTTCCAATGTTATGTGAGCATCTGACGCAGGTTCAGAGCATCGTTGCACCGATCGCCATTCCGATGGTATCTTGCTGACCAGTGAGTTACACGTCATTATGTCCAAACCACTCCATTTCTGTTTTAGTTCTAGTGCAGTGAACCACTTCTTTGACGGAAAGTTATACAAATGTTTTACATGTGTGATCTGCAATGCCTTCATTACTCGCAATTGATAGTTCGTAAATGATGATTCAATGTTTAAGTTCCGATTTAAAAACAAAACCTGTGTCATAATCTCGTCTGTTTCACCACTGCTCTGTAGTATCTGGGCCCATGCTGACAGTGCCTGGTCCCAGAACATCGGGAGATGTCTCCGTCGGATTTGCAGGACGCCAATGTTACATTGAAAGATATTTAACCTGTCGCTGACCTGAAGGTACTCATTTACAAATAATTTCCAGCTCGATTCCTTCGGGTCCAACCAACGTTTGATCCATGCTACTTTAAGTGCGTTTGCGAACGATTCAACGTCTGGCGCCCCAATGCCACCTTCTAAGAACTGTCTCTTTGCTATTCCACGTTTTATTTTATCCTTCTTTCCCCATATGAATTTAAATAACAACGATTCCAACTTTCTTATGTAGGCCTTATCAGGATTCTCAATTACAGCGAAAACGTGGACGAATTTAGAGAGCAAGAGTGATTTCACTAGAATTACTCTGCCAAGTGGCGTTAGACTCCTTTGTACCCATGGGGACATGGCCTTCTCTATTTCTTCAAGCTTACAACTATAATTTATATCTCTTGTACTTTGACTATCGGGAAGTATTTTGACACCGAGCAGTTCTAAAGGCTCTCCTATTTTTAACCATTTCAGATTTAACTCCTGACAAATCGGGGCACCCCGATGCCTTGTAACACCCATCCATGAACAGATCGTCTTTCCCATATTAAGCTGTAGACCTGAGACCACTCTGAATTCATTCAACACATTTACTGCATGCCTTAAGGAGCTTTCCGATCCATCTAAGATCAGAGTTAGATCGTCTGCATATGCCGACAATTTTATTTCTCTTCCGGAAGTTGTTATCCCTTTAATCCGCTCAGCTGCACGGATTTTTCTCAAAAGCGGTTCGATGCACAACAACCATATCAAGCAGCTCAAAGGGCATCCTTGTCTTATACCGCGCTCTATTTGAAAATTCGATGATAGAAAGTTGCTCACGTTTACTCTACTGTTACTATACGAAGTGGTTGGATAAAGCATAGCTATCCATCTTTGAAAAGTTTCTCCAAATCCATACGCTCGAATTACTTCATTCAAATAGTCCCAGCTTATAGAATCATAGGCCTTCAAAAAATCACATTGCATTAGCAACGCTTTAATTTTCTTTCTTTTTGCATATTCCATTAAATCCATAATCAGTCTTATGTTTTCTCCGATATAGCGTCCTTTCATGAACCCAGTCTGGTCAGAGTGGATAAAGTCACCTATTACTTTCTTTAAGCGTAGCGCCATAGCTTTTGCAAGAATTTTGTACGGTACTGGCAGTAAGCTTATTGGCCTTAAGTTTTCCACACACCTTTTATCTTTGCCTTTCTTTGGGATTAGCGTTATTATACTTCCGGAAAAAGAGTCTGGTAATGTACCGCGTTCATAAATTTCAGCTATCAGCGCGAGCAGCAACGGACAGAAAATGTCCCAAAAAGTTTTAAAAAATTCAACTGTCCAACCGCAAGGACCAGGCGCTGTATTTAACTTCATAGAGGAGAGCGCAGCCGTCAACTCCGCCTCTGTAAACCGCATGTCACATTCCTCTCTTTGTGCTTCCGTAATTGCATCGATCGACTCTAAAAAAGAAACGGTTTCTCTTTCTGGCGTCGGCACACGTTTATAAAGCTTGCCATAAAAGGCGGTGCATTCGTTCAACATCTGATCTGCGCTGTCAGACAGTTCTCCAGTATCTCTTACATGATGTAAGAACAAAGATGGTATAGAGCGTGACCTCGCTTTACGTTGTTCAAGTGAAAAGAAATAAGCCGAGCTCTTTTCGGCATACGCTGCCCAATTGACTTTGCATCTGAACATGTTCGCTTTTGTTCTAAGCTCTATTATCTCGTTTCTCTCTTCTATAGCTCCTTGCAGTTGCTCATCATTTTCGTTTGCATCACTTTTAACAGAAATTATATTTTCTAGCCTTTTCAGCCGTTCCTCTCTAAGTCGTTTCTTCCGTGACGCGTACTGAATTACCTTACCACGTGTCATGCAAAGCACTGTATCAAAAAGAAGCGTACGGGATATTTCATTTGTATCGTTCTCTCTTAAGGCTTCTCGAATGAAAACGCTTGTCTCGTCGACAAAAGCTTCGTCTGTCAGTAACGAATTATTAAATTTCCAATACCCTGGACCTCTGGTTTGACTCATGGGGCAAACTGTCAGCTGCACAGCCCGATGATCGGCTAGGAAAGGTGGCAATATGCTGCATTTAACATGCGCTTCTGGCAAACATAAATTTTCTGATATAAAAAAGTAATCTAATCGAGATCTAGAAGACCCCCTTGAAAATGTAAATTGCGCGGCAGTAGGATGCAGTTTGCGCCATATATCAACAAGACTAAACTCATCTAAAGTCTCTCTCAGAGCTCTACTTCTTAGCCGACAGTAGTCTCGGACCGTTCTCTGATTTTGCCCATCTCGGTCCAGATTCGGATCTAACGTTACATTGAAATCTCCTGCAATAACTTAACCACCTGCATTTCAGTCAACCAATTGTTCGCGAGCATGATTGATTCGATCTCGTCTGTGTTTGGACAATAAATATTTCCGATCAAAATCGATTTGCCTTCAAATATCCCTTTAATGAATAGGGCTCTGCCCTGATCATCTCTTCGAATTTCTTTTATCTCAAGATCAAGACCTCGCCGCATGAGTATGCAAACACCCCTACTGTTACTAGTACCGTTAGAGAAGTAACTATCTCCACCCCATTCATGCGACAGAATGTGCTGCATCGAATCAGAACAGTGCGTCTCCTGTAATAAAGCCACATCGCAACGCTGAGCCTTCAGCCAAGTGAATACTTTACGCCTTTTGGGCACCATTGCATCGTTACTGGCCAAACCGTTAACGTTAAATGTTATAACGTTTAGCATCTTAGTTTTTTCTTTCTTTTTTAGTTTTTTGTTACCACCGCTCCTCTCCTACCTATACATAAACTTTTTCTCTTGGTATAAACACTCATACCCACGCCATACATGCCACCATACATTTGCACTTTTCTAATGTTCACTCGTATACACAATCTTAACACTACATCATAGCTAACGCGCGCACATATGCACACGCAACACACGTTTACTGCGCTGAGTACCTTATATCTAAAGCGCGGCCCATCGTGGCATACAGTTGTTTGGTCAGTGACACTACATGCCATATCGCCACTGGTTCCCTCCTTAGTCGGTATGTACACCTGCATAACTGCGACTTTTGCACGTTTATCTCTACTCGCTCCCCCTCTAGTCTACTTTACTGTGTCCCCCTCGCACGAATTTGCGAATATCGCCACCGAAGCGGTGACGTGCCCCAGACGCCGACGCCATCACACCGCGGCTACCTCCCACCCGACCCGCCGAAGTCCCCCCGCCAGCGGCCGCTCGACCTCTACCTTTGCCCGGTGCAGAAGTTGCGCTGTCACCGGTACCGCAGCCGCCGTCACTCTCGGAAACACCAGGCTGAGGACCGGTCCCCGCCGCGGCGTCGGAGCCAGCTCCCGTGGCGGTGGAGCCGATCGCCGCCGGATCCGGGCCGGTCTCCGCGGCGGCGGAAACCGCCGGGAGAGTCGCCGCGGCCGGGAGACCACGGTCCAACGGAGCAGAAACGACTTGCGTCCAGGTCCGCTCTTCTCCGATTTCTCTGCCGCCACCGTCTGCGTACATGTGCTGCCGCTGCTCTGTGTTGACATCCTGCGGGCTGCGGCTCAGCGTTCGCCGCCGTGCCGCTGATCGCGGGGCTGAGTCTCCGAGACGCGCCACTGCCGCTCCCCCTGGGTCAGCCGAGTCTCCACCTTCCACCGCAGGTGTCGCCTCAGCCGCTCCCAGTGAGACCCGCGGAGACTGACGTGGTGAATGTGATGCTTCGATCCTCTGGTTGGCAGACTGTTCGGCCAGGTGCCTCCACAGCCGCTCCAGCGCCGCCTCCGACCGCACCGGACGCGGCCGGTCGTGCTGGCTGGTGACTACGAACACGGTGCCCTCCCTGGTGAACACCGTGCTAATCAGGCTGTTCCGCTTCAGCTTCATCAGCTCGTTGAACAGCCACTGCCTGAATGGGGTGAGGCGCTCCCTGATGTAGAGGCCCGTGCCTCTCAGTCTCGTCTTGTTGCGCACTAGGAAGAATCTGTCCGAACCAGCTGCCACTGTGGTGAAGTGCACCCGGATCTGACGTTCATCGCGCTGCACCTCTCCGATCTGACTCATGTCCAGGTCATAGTTCATGAGGCTCTGGATCAAGTCTTGGAGTTGGCGGGCTGTGTCCTCGCCTCTGCTGGAGCGTGGTACTCGGGCGGTCGCCGGTCCGCTGAACACCAGCCAGCCGTGCATCTCCCTCTGCTGCAGCTGATCCAGCTGCTCCTCCATCACCGCCAGGCGCTCGGCTTGGTGGCGGTAGTTTTTATCTGCCTGCTGGGCTCGCTGCTCCACCTCTCCAAGTCTTTTCGCCAGAGTTTCGTTCGTGGTGAGCGCGAAGCTGAGAGAGGTTTCTAGGGCAGTCATCCGCTCATCGTTGTGGCGCCGTATCTCCTCCGCTAATGACTTGCTGTTGCGAGCGTTCTCCGAGCGGATGAACTCTTTCAGGTCCGTGATGACATCCACATCACCGTCTCCGTCCTGCCCCGCCTGGCTGCTGCCATCATCGTCCACATCGGCGGTGCGGGGGTTTTTTTCCACCGTCCTTGTGGAGTGGGCTGACGGTTTTCCGCTTGTTTCTTCCCATGGTGGCGCGGTGAAGAAACTCAGCTTCTCGGACTGGCCGGAAGGTGTCACTACCGTCACCCCGGCTCTGCTGACGTGACCGGGCGACTTGATGGCGAGGTCCAGCTTGAGTGGGTGTTCGCTAGATGTCACCACCGTCGCCCCTGTCTGTCGTGACCTCCGGGCTGCCAGACGTGTCAGACGAGACAAAACCGGCGCACCCAGTGAGAATAATCACGGTGATTTTTAATCAATGCCTTTCAAATTCACAACTTGAAAATGATATCCACGCCGGTGTTAGGGCGTTAAGTACCTCTTGAAAATACTTTCGCTCCGGTACTCACGCTACTTCCGCTGGAATAGCTAAAAAACAGACGGAGCTCACACCACCAGCTGACCGTGAATATGGCAGCACTCTGAAATGTTTTTTTTTTAAGATTTTGGTTTGTCTTGTCAATGACCAGGGCGAAAAAATAAGTGGCCGAAATCCGATGAGAAAGGCAGATTTGGGGATACCCTACCTTTTAAGCCCCGCCACATGTGGCCGGCCGCCGCCTTTGGGCCCTACCAATCATTTTCGGAAAACGACACCCCTGACCTGGTGACCTGACCTTGAATGACCTTGGTCTGAAATTTTCACAACATGTGTAGAATTGATGTATGTATGATAAGGTGTACCAAAGACGGCGGCGCTCCGCGCCGCCGTTTTTGAGATATTCGCGAAAAAACCACAAGGGGGGTGTTCAAACACCACCCCCCCCCCCAGCAGGGCGCGGGTTAAGGCACCAAAACTACTTCGTAAATGTTCAAATGGTTGCTAAATTCGAACTCAGCTAAAAAAAAACTAGCCTAGAAACATAAAAAACTCGAAAAAGTGAACCGAGGTCACCAAAGGTCAATAACCTGACCTGACCTTCAGGTGACCTTGACACCCACCCTAATGCATGGGAGCAACATCAAGTCACATGTTTGAACGTTTGAAACCACGAAAAGCTTGCAAACGCGCGGCTAATGCGAGCCGACATACGCCGAATCGCGATTCCGGCCAAACATCGTCTCAGAAAAAAGATCACAGGTCAAAGGTCATTTGGGTAGGGGTCATGAAATTTTCAGGGTGGGTGTAAAATTGATCGATGCGAGGGTATTGAGAGTTTCGTCGCGATCGGCCGCTTTTTACTTGAGTTATTCGCGAAAAACCTTAGGGGGGTTGCATCAACCCCCCTGTGCCGGCGAGGGTTAAAATCGGGTATCATCGGCTTCCTCACGTCACGAGCAACGCGCTCGTGTTTTCCTCGAAGTCTAGCTCGATCAGTGGTCAAACTTGGGGGGTCGTACCAACGCCCCCCCCCCTTGTGCCGTCGAACTGGACTTAAAATGGCCTGTGCCAGCGAGGATTAAAACGGCTCAATGGAAATTAGCAGATTTAATTATGTTATGGAAATTAAATATTCAACTAGAGGGACAGCATTACGCGCAGCGTAATAAATCAAGTTTCAATAAAATCGGCCCAGTAGCGGCCGAGTTATGGCCAGAATAAATTTAGCATCTCCTCCTGGCCGGCGGTGCTCTGTTCCGGTATTCATTGCCAAAGGTCAGTGACCTTTGAAACTTGAATTGCAAAAATAAATTTGGTGACTCCTCTTGGCCGGCGGTGCCTTGTTCCGGTATTCATTGCCAAAGGTCAGTGACCTTCCGGCTCTGATTTCGCTCAGTTTTGCAAGCGAAGAAACTGAGCCTAAGGCGCGTGCTCTCTGATCGGCGCCGGCCGCGGCCCAAAATCCCGCAAAGATGCGCCCGCCACGGGCACACCGCTGCACGCACCCCCTCGAAAATTTAATACGACAAACAGATGCACGCGTCCGACTTACGTTCAAAATTTCACCCCCGTAGCCCGCACCGTTCCGGAGCAATAGCCCGCCAAGCGTGACTGACGCGTTACATACATACATACATACAGACATTTTGATTTTTATATATGTAAACTAGGTGTCCAGCATTACGCGCAGCGTAATAAACCAAGTTTCATTACAATCGGCCCAGAAGCGGCCGAGTTATGGCCAGAATAAATTTAGCGTCTCCTCCTGGCCGGCGGTGCTCTGTTCCGGTATTCATTGCCAAAGGTCAGTGACCTGCCGGCTCTGATTCCGCTCAGTTAATCAAGCGAAGAAACTGAACCTAAGGCGCGTGCCGTCTGATCGGCGCCGGCCGCGGCCAAAATTCCGCAAAGATGCGCCCACCACGTGCAAACCGGCGAACGCACCCCCACCAAAGTTTAATACGACAAACAGATGCACGCGTCCGACTTAAGTCCAAAATTTCACCCCCGCAGCCCGCACAGTTCTACAGCAATAGCCCGCCAAGCGTGACGGACGCGTTACATACATACGTACAGACATTTTGATTTTTATATATGTAAACTAGAGGGACAGCATTACGCGCAGCGTAAAGAGGGACAGCATTAAGCGCAGCGTAATAAACCAAGTTTCATTGCAATCGGCCCAGTAGCGGCCGAGTTATGGCCAGAATGAATTTGGCGTCTCCTCCTGGCCGGCGGTGCTCTGTTCCGGTATTCATTGCCAAAGGTCAACGACCTCCGACTCTGTTTTCCCTCATTTTCGCAGCGAACAATCTGAGCCTAGGGCGCGTGCCGTCTGCTCGGCGCCGGCCGCGGCCCAAAATCCCGCAAAGATGCGCCCGCCACGTGCAAACCGCCGCACGCACCCCCTCGAAAAGTTGATACGACAAACAGATGCACGCGTCCGACTTGCGCCCAAAAATTCACCCCCGTAGCCCGCACCGTTCCTGAGCAATAGCCCGCCAAGCATGACTGACGCGTTACATACATACATCCATACATACATACGTACAGACATTTTGATTTTTATATATGTAAATAACTAGAGGGACAGCATTACGCGCAGCGTAATAAATCAAGTTTCATCAAAATCGGCCCAGTAGCGGCGGAGTTATTGCCAGAATAAATTTGGCGACTCCTCTTAGCCGGCAGTGCTCTGTTCCGGTATTCATTGCCAAAGGTCAACGACCTTCCGGCTCTGATTTCGCTCAGTTTTGCAAGCGAAGAAACTGAGCCTAAGGCGCGTGCTCTCTGACCGGCGCCAGCCGCGGCCCAAAATGCCGCAGAGATGCGTCCACCACGTGCAAACCGTCGAGCGCACCCCATCCAAATTTCAATATGACAAATGGTTGCACGCGCCCGACTCGGCGCCAAAATTTCACCCCCGCAGCCCTCACCGTCACCTCGCAACAGCCCGCCAAAGGGAACTGACGCGTTACATACATACATACATACATACATACGTACAGACGTTTTGATTTTTATATAGGCAACTAGAGGGACAGCATTACGCGCAGCGTAAAGAGGGACAGCATTACATGCAGCGTAATAATCAAGTTTCAATAAAATCGGCCCAGTAGCGTCCGAGTTATTGCCAGAATAAAGTTGGTGACTCCTCTTGGCCGGTGGTGCCCTGCTCCGGTGTTCATTGCCAAAGGTCAGTGACCTGCCGGCTCTGATTTCACTCAGTTTTGCAAGCGAGGAAACTGAGCCTAAAGCGCTTGCTCTCTGATCAGCGCCGGCCGCGGCCCAAAATGCTGCAAAGATGCGCCCGCCACGTGCAAACCGGCGAGCGCACCCCTACCAAAATTTAATACGACAAATGGTTGCACGCGTCCGACTCGGCGCGAAAGTTTCAACCCCGTAGCTCGCACAGTTCCAAGCGTGACGGACTCGTCACATACATACGGATATTTTGACTTTTATATAAGTAACTAGAGGGACAGCATTACGCACAGCGTAAAGAGGGACAGCATTACGTGCAGCGTAATAAATCAAGTTTCAATAAAATCGGCCCAGTAGCGGCCGAGTTATGGCCAGAATAAATTTGACGTCTCCTCCTGGCCAGCGGTGCTCTGTTCCGGTATTCATTGCCAAAGGTCAGTGACCTTCCGGCTCTGATTTCGCTCAGTTTTGCAAGCGAAGAAACTGAGCCTAAGGCACGTGCTCACTGCTCGGCGCCGGCCGCGGCCAAAATTCCGCAAAGATGCGCCCGTCACGTGCACACCGCTGCACGCATCCCCTCGAAAAGTTGATACAACAAACAGATGCACGCGTCCGACTAACGTCGAAAATTTCACCCCCGTAGCCCGCACAGTTCCACAGCAATAGCCCGCCAAGCGTGACTGACGCGTCACATCACAGATAACAGTAGTACCACAGTGTATATAAATACAGTGGCGGCAAATGCGCTTGGTCACGTGACCAAATCTGCACGTGCAGTTGTGGCGAGGGCACTTCCCGAAACTCTGGTGCCAACGGCCTCGCGGCGCCCATAGAGAATACATGGGACCTTTTCTTTTCAGACCTATCGTGTCTAAACCAAGCCATTTAGTGCAAGGATACGACTGGTTTGAGATTCAGTAGTCTTTTGGCTATAAGTCAGCATAAGAAACGTATTTTTATCGGCAAAATTCGCAAAGTACCAGGTGGTTTTCCGATACCCTGCACGCCTCCTAACCCCCGGCGGCCGACCGGAGGAGTCAGTAGCGCTCTACTCACGACTTTTGGCGATAGCTCAAAACACCTTACAGCTAGAGGGCTGCTATTTGGCACACCTTATCTTTGCTTCCATACGCATCTTTGGAAATCAATTGCATTTCCGTCTCAGGTCAGATCACTGACTTATGACGTCACACGTGAACCTCTGCAATAGTCACAAACAGGGCTGCGGAGTCGGAGTCGGAGTTGGAGTCGGTCGGAGTCGACAGTTCTACCCGGAGTCGGAGTCGGAGTCGGAGTCGCCAAAACCTTTCCGACTCCGACTCCGGAGTCTGAGTTGACGCCTCATGGCTCAACGTCATGCACCGCACCTGTTTGATTGACGATACTGCACTCGAAATTAGATTTTGTAGAAAAAAAAACATTTTGCTGTTTTGGACGAAGGTTTTCAGCGAAAGAAGCAAGGACGGTGAATGCCCCAGAACCTGCTTTTTAAAGGGACTGTCCCACCTTAACATTAGATTTGAGTTGAGATAGCCATCTTGATGGACGTTCTTTGAAAATCAGTGCCGTGAAAACCGTTTCTCCAGCAATTACTTCATCGCAAAGAAATTTGAGTTTGATTTTGACATCTGTGCAAATAAGTGCCACAATGTATTGGTATAGGCACTTAAATCTGATGACGTCATCAGGCTTTCGAACGTCCGTTAAATGTTTGACTAAAACGTTTTGTAGCACGCGGTGGAATATGCTGCGTTGCGCGCAACAAATGCCGCACTTTTAAATAAAGTCGCTAGGAACAGCGGAGATCCCAAAAAGTAAACAAAAGTAAAAGTCTAATATCTTGAAAACCGGTGAATATTTTTCGGTGAAATTTGGTAGATATTCGTTTTCGCTCGTTCTGAACCGAGCGACATCACTTTCATGCCAATTCATAAACTTTTTTAAAGGTGGGAGGGTCCCTTTAATTCTGCATGCTATTTACTATGCGTATTTGCAACGCAAAGCCTTAGAACGCACAAGGGATCGTTTCAGGCAAAATAAAAACATCTCCATTATGAACCTCAATATCAGGATATGGATTTTATTAGAATCATCCGGAGTCGGAGTCGGAGTTGGAGTCGGAGTCGGAGTCGATTTTTAAAGCCGGAGTCGGAGTCGGAGTCAGAGTCACCCTAAAATCCATCGACTCCGCAACCCTGGTCCCAAAATACCGAAACTTCGCAATGCCCTCGGTGCCAGAGGAGCTGTCACAGCGAGATGATACAGAACCTAGAGTCCTCTAGAATTCCCAAAACTTGTATATCTCGGATTTCTCCTAGAGGTCACATGAGGTCAGGCCGATCGCGTGACGTCACCATTACAAGTCAATGGGGAAAATATGGAAACTGTAGTTTTGACGCCGAGAATGATCTAAACCTAGCTCAAGCACATGGAATCGCATTTTCATGCACTTCTTGCAATGTTCAATGCCTCACTTTTGCATCTTTAACCTAGCGTGACGTCATTTATGACGTCAAAAAGGTCACAAGTTTTTTCGTCAATAGCTCCTGATAAAATTGAACTGGCAAGTCGGAAAAGTCGCCAATGGACTCGGGAAGACCTACCGAATCGAATGATATACGATATAACCTCCTCCGACCAACTTCGTGACCTGAAGTGCCTCTGACCTGACTTTGACACGATGTGAACACCTTATGTTGACCCCACCCAAACAAAAGTGTAGGTACCATTTGACGCACCTGAGCATGACAAACATGATGGTACTAAAATCGCGACGCTGCGCCGTTTTTTTTTTTTTTTGGCAGTTATTGCTCAAAACCCGAAATCGTATTTTGGCCCTCGGGGCACTTGACCTGACCCTCAGAGGCCACCAGTTGACCTGAGGCTTTTAAACCGTGCATCAATCGCTGCGTCCCTGGTCCCGTAACGGCACACATGCTCGTTTTTCCCGCGAGGCTAGCTCAATTCAAATTAGGGCGAGGGAGTCGTACCCGCCCTCTCTCGCGGCGTAGGTATGTAAAAAACTAATAAGTCTGGTGATGGTTGATGCAAGATTCTTACAGATAATGGTTGATGACGGTAGGGTATAAGTTATTAAAGATAAGTGAAACAAAGTTGCAGCCCTCAGTAGCCTTGATTTATGTTATGTGAGTTATAAAACAACTGTAAGCTGCAGGCTCAGCTCTTCAGTTTCTATCTATGCCTGCAAACACAATAAAATCAATGGAAGAGTACCTAATAATAGTTTTATTGTATTTTATTGATGCTTTTCTAGTTTCAATGGTAACTATGTCACAGATGATTCAATGTCATTTGCATGGTATCATTTACCACCACACGTCTAAATATTAAGTATATAAAATAATGCAGTAAAATAAGCTGCGCCACATCTGTCGACAAAATCTGGTGCCAACTCAAGGTCAAACGGAAAATGTGGTCACGTGACCAATGTCCGGCAGCTGAGAAGTACTGGATTGGAAACAGGATTCCGGTGGTTGCAGTAAGAGGCCGAAAACAGAACCGAATATTTCGTGCCCATATTTCGATATCTCCTCTCACAGGCAACAAAAAAAATATTGGTTTATGTGAATGAAACTTATAAAGAAGCAATCGACTAGCCGTGCTCGTGTTTATTGCTGCATTTTTGCATAATGGCAACTTATTTACTAAACGTTGCTGGTTACACTTTCCTCACCGTTGTGAGGGAACGTATGCCACTGATTTGATTATAATGATTTCTCACTCTCATCCACAAAGAGTACTTGTACATACATGGGAGTTTGATCTCTTTATTTACATGCTAATCGATACCAGTCCTGTCACAACGAACCATCCAAACTTCACGATTCAAACCAACGTCACAAAACACCCCTTCAAGTGTCACTTTGCTTCGCCTGCCCTCCCAATTTCATCAGCGACCTTACTTCCCCGCCTTACATCTTCTTGACCCTGCTGAGCTTTGGCCTCTTGTCGCTCCTCGATCGGGTTGCACCAGTGGCTGGGGTGTCTGCTTCCTGACTTTCGATGGACAGCACTGTCTTGAGTGTCTGTCTCACTTATCAGTTACCATGTTTCCACACTTTCCAGCAAATAGATTGAAAACCGTCGCATACATCTCTGGAAGGAGGCTCCTAAGGACGTCGTGGCTGGCTATCATTGCAAACGACTTCCGGTCACTTCGACATCTCGGTTTACGACTATCTTCGTCACTTCTGCGTCACTTCTTGGTTGATCGCAGACCAGCAGCTGGTTCCTGTTAGCTTCCGTCTTCGGCAGTTGCCTCCAAATCTGGCAGATCCTCACGGTGAGGTCGATGTCTTCCTCGTCTTTCTCCAGTCGTGCCTCCAGCGGCGTAGCCCCATGATAGATCAGCAGGCTGGCGGAGGCAGGGCGGAGGCACCGTACTTGTTACGCCTGGTGGCCGAGCGCAGAGCCGAGCGTGCCAAGGCGCCGGAGCTGTGTCCCAGGGAGGCCTTGGCGCTGTCATCCAGGTCCTCCATTTCAGTGGATGTCGCCACCGCGGCCACTAGCTCCTGGATGACAAGAGCACCATCCTGCTGTCACTTCTGCTGTGATGGTGCCATTCGGGCGGAGGCGTCGGCGGGGCTGAAACGTGACCAGTGACCCGGAGTACCGCCTCATTCTCCAGGAACTGTCGGACACTCAACCAGTTGTAGTTGCCACCTGATAGCTGATATTGTCATTCGTGAAGAACGCATCGGTCTGGCCCTTCATAACCTGCTTCTGGTGTGAGTGGCGTGCGGATGCCATGGCTAGTTTCGCTGGCCGCTCGTGCACAGGGGCCAGGGGGCATCGCGTAATCCACGCTGGTCAATACTGACAGGGCTGCGCCGCTCTCGAGCCGACGGCGCTGTCTGTGCATGCCGGTGCGAAATGACCGATCTTCTTCGAAATATTCCTTTCTGAAATGCAGCTCACACACAGCGGAATAGTCCTGATCCCACTAAGCCCGGTCACGGTGACCCATGGCGCCAACCCACTGAGCGCGTAGAGATGTTCGGTGAGAAAAGCGAATAGGTGGCATGTGAGACATCTCCTGTTCTAATCTTTTGTTCCTCTTGGTTCGTTGGGTTGTAGCCAGAACGGCAGGTTTTTACCGCTCATTCCCCTCCTCCATTGTTGATGTACCTATACGTATGTAAGGCTTTGCACCACAATTTCTTTCAAAAGAAAACACCACGCATTGTGCCCTCTAAATGATCAAATTAAAAGTGAAATACTTTAATTTTTTAAGCAAATGAAAGTAACTTCGGTAGCTTCGATTTTAAATGTAAACGACAAAACACAAAAAAGACGATTTCTTGCAATACACAACACACAAATTATCCACCCAGCAGCACGCGAGAATCTCATTTTGGCGCCGCCGCATAAAAGCATTCGGCCTCTTACTGCAACTGCCAATATTCTGTTTCCAATCCAGTACTACTGTTATCTGTGGTCACATACATACATACGGACGTTTTGATTTTTATATATGTAACTAGAGGGACAGCATTACGCGCAGCGTAAAAAGGGGCAGCATTACGCGCAGCGTAATAAATCAATTTTCATTAAAATCGGCCCAGTAGCGGCCGAGTTATGGCCAGAATAAATGTTGCGTCTCCTCTTGGCCGGCGGTGCTCTGTTCCGGTATTCATTGCCAAAGGTCAGTGACCTTCCGGCTCTGATTTCGCTCAGTTTTGCAAGCGAAGAAACTGAGCCTAAGGCACGTGCTCATTGCTCGGCGCCGGCCGCGGCCAAAATTCCGCAAAGATGCGCCCGCCACGTGCACACCGCTGCACGCACCCCCTCGAAAAGTTGATACGACAAACAGATGCACGCGTTTGACTTGCGCCCAAAATTTCACCCCCGTAGCCCGCACCGTTCCGGAGCAATAGCCCGCCAAGCGTGACTGACGCGTTACATACATACGGACATTTTGATTTTTATTACATACTAGAGGGACAGCATTACGCGCAGCGTAAAGAGGGACAGCATTACGCGCAGCGTAATAAATCAAGTTTCAATAAAATCGGCCCAGTAGCGGCCGAGTAATGGCCAGAATAAAGTTGGCGTCTCCTCCTGGCCGGCGGTGCTCTGTTCCGGTATTCATTGCCAAAGGTCAGTGACCTTCCGGCTCTGATTTCACCCAGTTTTGCAGCGAAGAAACTGAGCCTAAGGCGCGTGCTCTCTGCTCGGCGCCGGCCGCGGCCCAAAATCCCGCAAAGATGCGCCCGCCACGTGCAAACCGCCGAGCGCACCCCCACCAAAATTTAATACGACAAACAGATGCACGCGTCCGACTTGCGTCGAAAATTTCACCCCCGTAGCCCGCACCGTTCCGGAGCAATAGCCCTTAAAGCGTGACTGACGCGTTACATACATACATACATACATACATACATACGTACAGACGTTTTGATTTTTATATATGTAAATATAAAAATCAAAACGTCCGTATGTATGTATGTATGTATGTATGTATGTATGTGACGCGTCAGTCACGCTTGGCGGGCTATTGCTCCGGAACGGTGCGAGCTACGGGGGTGAAATTTTCGACGCAAGTCGGACGCGTGCATCTGTTTGCTGTATTAAATTTTGGAGGGGGTGCGCTCGCCGGTTTGCACGTGGCGGGCGCATCTCTGCGGCATTTTGGGCCGCGGCCGGCGCCGAGCAGAGAGCACGTGCTCTAGGCTCAGATTGTTCGCTGCGAAAACTGAGCGAAATCAGAGCCGGAAGGTCACTGACCTTTGGCAATGAATACCGGAACAGGGCACCGCCCGCCAAGAGGAGTCGCCAAATTTATTCTGGCCATAACTCGGCCGCTACTGGGCCGATTTTAATGAAAATTGATTCATTACGCTGCGCGTAATGCTGGACACCTAGTTTACATATATAAAAATCAAAATGTCCGTATGTATGTATGTATGTATGTATGTATGTGACGCGTCAGTCACGCTTGGCGGGCTATTGCTCTGGAACGGTGCGGGCTACGGGGGTGAAATTTTCGACGTAAGTCGGACGCGTGCATCTGTTTGTTGTATTAAATTTTGGAGGGGGTGCGTGCAGCGGTGTGCACGTGGCGGGCGCATCTTTGCAGCATTTTGGGCCGCGGCCGGCGCCGATCAGAGAGCACGCGCCATAGGCTCAGTTTCTTCGCTTGCAAAACTGAGCGAAATCAGAGCCGGCAGGTCATTGACCTTTGCCAATGAATACCGGAACAGAGCACCGCCGGCCAGGAGGAGACGCCAAATTTATTCTGGCCATAACTCGGCCGCTACTGGGCCGATTTTATTGAAACTTGATTTATTACGCTGCGCGTAATGCTGGACACCTAGTATATGTAAATATGTAATTCAGGCGGTTTAGTAAATGCCGCAACTGCCCCACTATTGTACAGTGGATTTAGTAAGGATCTCCAGACGTAACTACATGGCGTTGAACCTTAGTCCAGTCCATGTCAAATTCACAATTCCTATTCAGTTTGTGATGCGAATTACCGGCCGTCGAGGGGTTAGCCAAACTAGATCCGTTTGACGTCGCTAACACGAATTTGTCTCATGTAGCCAGTGCCATAAAGACTTTTTGGGGAGCAGTATTAGCGTAATGGGTTTTTGGAACGGATCGCTCATGTAGCCCGGGTAACTGTCCGACAAGACGGCCGGGCCGGGCACATACCTTCTCTGACATCACCCGACTGGAGCGAGGGTTGACGGCTCCCTTGATGACGTCCTTTTCAAACATGGCCGTTATGCTCTGGATCTCCTTCAGCCGGATATCTGCTGCCTCCAGAACAGCTCTGCCGACACACAGCGGCTGGTTACGGCCCCCAGTCAATGATATTGGTAGCTTCAGCTCTGGTCAGTCAGAGCGTGAAGGTTTTTATTGTCCCTTCACTAGTGCTAAACCTATGGGAGAAACCGATTTCGAGGGCAAAACTAAAAGTCGATTTTTTAACTTATTAGTCGATATACGTAAAAACCGAATGTACCACACGACAGCCTTATCTTTCTTCTATCGATGCCCGCATCCATTTTGGCGATGGTACAGTCACCAGCACTTGCTACTAATCACCTCGTTTTTGTTCAGCAGTTTGAAGACCGATCAATTCTCAGTCGCGCAAGATACGTCAAACGATCCGTTTGGTCCTCCGATTTTCGAATATCTTACTTGTTTTTGTATATTCGAAGCATTTTGGGATGGGGAGCCAAAAAAACCTCTTTTCTGCCCTGAAGTGTGCCCCAAGAAGTCGTAGAACCTAGCCCCGCCTCTGATCCACAGACCACTAGTGCCATCTCTTGTCAGCCGAACAAGCCGCAGAAGTAAATAATGTCACGTGACCTTTGCACACGCTACAATTACTACGCGGCTGTAGTGGTGGAAGCGGGGCGGAGGCGTGGAGAGGAACGCGATCGGTCGGCTGGGTTCAGGTCGCCGGGGTCAGAGGTCATCTGCCGGAGGGTGTTTGAGCGGTTGGGCCGTGTGGGCTGGCCTGCGGAGTGGGGAGCGCCGGGACCTGTCTGGAAACCAGCCCTACAACGCTGTGACAGTCGAGAATATTGTGAGGAAAGAGAGAGAGAGAGAGAGAGAGAGAGAGAGAGAGGGAGATGGACAGGGTGAGAGAGAGACAGGAAGAGAAAGAGAAAGAGAGAGAGAGAGAAAGAGAGAGAGGAGAGAGAGAGAAAGAGAGAGGGAGAGAGACAAAGAGAGAGGGAGAGAGACAAAGAGAGAGAGAGAGAGGGAGAGAGAGAGGAGAGAGAGAGCAAGAGAGAGAGAGAGAGAGAGAGAGAGAGAGGAGAGAGAGAGAGAGGAGAGAGAGAGAGAGAGAGAGAGAGAGAGAGAGAGAGAGAGAGAGAGAGAGAGAGAGAGAGAGAGAGAGAGAGAGAGAGAGAGAGAGAGAGAGAGGAGACGAGAGAGAGAGGAGAGAGAGAGAGAGAGAGAGAGAGAGAGAGAGAGAGCTAAGAAAGACTGGAGGGAAGGGGTAACGACGGGGGAGGAGAGAAAAGAGAGAAAACTGAAAAGGAAAGCCAGAGAGGGTAAAATGAGAAAGAAGGCAATGGGTAAATCAGTGAGAGGGAGCGAGAGAGGAAATATCTAGTTGTGTCAGCTTGTTTCACATGTAAAATGTAAATTTGCTTTCCATCATTACAGCTTGGGATTGGAAATTAAATCTTACCATCCTTATGATAAACCCACGTTGACGGGATGCAGTAGCGGCGGAACACCTACAATTAAGGGGATGGGGCACTGCCGACTTTTGGTCCTATTATTTCCATGCAACGCTCATAGGGCTAATGTTGAAATGCCAAAATCAAAGGGGGTCACGGTGCCCCGGTGCCCTCCCCGTTCCGCCGCCTATGACGGGATGGGGACGCTTTTATGGTCGTCGTTGGGAGCTCGGGACTAATGGGGTCTGGGGATGATGTTGAAGGTTTCTCAAATGTTTCATAAAAGAGATGCTATTTTTTGCACAACCTATTTAACATTTTTTTTACGTTTGCTATGAAAATGTTAGGCCCAGTTCCTTCAAGATCAGGTCCACGACTCCACAGCTTACAACAGGAGCTAGCTAACATAACAATTAACCCGCGCCGTGTTGGTGGCATGAACTTTCCATCGAGTGCTGGGGGGGGGGGGGGCGTTTCACGCCCCTCCGTCTAACTCGGGTCCTGGGCCACGTAACGACACGCGGTAAGCGGCAATCGAAAGAGCGTCAAAAATAAGGAGGAAAACACTCGGTCATTTTAAGGTCAGGGCAAAGGTCAGGTCACCAGGATTCAGCAAAGGTCAAATTTTGTTGATTTCAACGATTTCGAACAACCGACGGCTAACTCGGGAACCAATAGAGCTACAGCGCCGCGGAAAAAGCGCATTCGATAGCTCTTTTAACGCTCTTTCGCCAACATGTCCTCAAATTTGACCTCAGATCAACGGTTTAGCCCCCAGAGGGCATCGCTCTGATTGACCTCAAATTTGACCTCAAATCAACGGTGTTTTCACCGCTCTAGCACGTCTCTGTCAAAAGTCAAAGAACTGCTGAAGACCTTTTATGTCCTAAAATGACCTCAGGGGCACACACAGGGGTCACAGGTGCAATTTTCCGATTCAGTGTGTCATGTTTACCTATGGACCGATGTTTGAGAGGGTGTAGAACGAAATTCGTCCAAAAAAGGCGCATTTCAATTTTCTCCTATTGACTTATACCTAATGTAGCAGTCGCAAAATTGACCTGACCTTAGGTCACAGACATAAAAATCCGAGGTATCCATCTTATATACATACTGTTACCAAAAGGATTTACTGAAAGTTTTAAAGTGATCGCTCAGTCGGTGTAGCTACGGCGGGCGAGCTTTCGATTTTTTTCTGAGGTAAGGTCACTTGACGTTACCTGGTGACCTGACCTTGAATGACGCTACGCGTCGCGTCGCCGTTTTTGAGATATTCGCGAAAAACTTGAGGGGAAGGGCGTAAAACGCCCCCCCCCCCCCAGCACGGCGCGGGTGGTCGACATAGTGACTCGGACTGAACAAATGCCTTTAAAGGTAGTGTGCCAGCTTTCTTGGACCGTATGGAGTTAATGGCCCAGATAAGGAGAACCGGATTTTTAGAACTTATCCATACCTTCAAAACTCATGGAAACGTCTTAAATTCTTCAAATTTTGAGTACCCCAGTGCGAAATTCGCCCCGACGGGTTGTCGGTCGTACCCCAACCACATTTCACACCACTATGAACAATAAATGCACACACTGAAATCGCTATTACCGATATGCTCATCCAATCAAGTTTCGATAAACCCGTTCATCATCATCTCCTGCGGTTTCGAACACGCCTGTTAGGTGGCTTCTGATGCTCGTCGAGGTCGGAATTTCCAAATACGCGTGGTGCGTCGGGCCGCGCGCTCTGACTTCGGCCAAGAAAAATGCGTCAGCTGATCATTGTCATTTCTGCCACTTGCGTGTGGTGAAATGGGGTCGTAACTTATAAGACGGCTTTTTCATATCAATTATTTTACATAAAATCATATTTCAAACCATAAATAATGTTCGACAGCCAAATAAAAGAAACAATACCAATACGGGCTTACAGTTTAAGGCTCGACATTGTGTTGTCTACGATTAGACAGCTGATAACTCATTCCCGTACGTCGTATGGTCGTAACACTATAATGACCTTTGCTTATTGTCACAAGTGCGCCGCATTCGCGATTGTTGCCCGACGCCTGTTTGCAGGTGAGCTGCACTACAGTTGTTATACATATCTAAAAACCGAAAAACTTTTAGGCGAAAAAGGCACTATTCCAGGCCCATTTTTGATTTTTTTTTGCGATATTAGGTAAAAACAGAAGCTTCTTATCCTAGGAAAAATAAAATGGGAAATCTTTCAAAGGTGGCACACTACCTTTAACGTTTCAACGGTTGAACAAGGTGAGAGGATTGAGGTAGGCTTGTATCGGATTTTCTTCTGCTTGTCGGTAGTTTAGGTTGAAGTTAATTTTGCGAGCTGTCCATAATCATTCAAGAGGGTAATTCAGCTGCACATCGTTCGGGTTAAAGAAATACCGAACATTTTCAAATTTTGCAGTAATGAGCCAGTAGTCTACGAATATATTCAAAAAACAATTAGAAAAAGAATAAGCGGACCGGTTTCATCTATCAAAGACTTCTTTAGCGCTTTTTCAAAAACGTATAAGAAGAAAACTAGCACAGTGACAATCGTTTGAAATAAAATTGGATTCAGTAAGAACTAAGAACTTCATTGTCCGAAAACCGCTGATAGTTGATAGCTCAATGACACTTAGAGGCTAGAGCCGTGCATAAGAAGGCGTGAAAACACTCTCCTCATCTCGTTCTATTAGAGAGGACCATGTCATGGCGTGAGAAAGGTGTTCTCAAAATAAATGACACTGTATGAGTGAATAAATATTCCACGCCCCCTTGGGCTATTGACGGACCCTACTACCTGATCGGGTGGTGCAGCCGTTTCGCCCTCCACCTGAGATCTCGGAAAGTTACCGACCGATTTTAAACATTCAAAGAGCGTTCGATAGCCCCACCAGGGACCTACCTTGTTACCAGGTTTCGTTGACCTAGGTGCAACCCATGACGTCACAAGTCAGGTCAAAGGTCGCATTTTTTCACCGATTTAGTCTAAGGAATGCGTTACAGTCAGTTAACCCGCGCCCCGCTGGGCTATTCAGCCATACGCGCCCTGCTGGGGGGGGGGGGGGCAGATTCTGCCCCCCCTGTCTAACTTCCGAACCGATGGTCGTAGAAAGACGGGGAAAACGGCAATCGAAAGCTCTCAACAAGGCGGATCTTAAGAGCCCAAATTTTTTTGCTTAAGTAGGTCAGAGGTCAGGTCAAGGTCAGGTCAAGGGTACAAAATGCAAGTTTCTACAGTATCGGCCTTGCACCGTAGTTGCCGAAGAATGGACTGAGACTGATTGCCCAAAACGTGTTCTTAGACTACCAAGACAATATTCGTTGCATACACTGTCATTCAAAGGTCAAGGTCAAGGTCAGGTCAGGTCAGGTCAGGTCACCAAAAACAAAATATAGAAAAGGGCATGTGCGACACATGTTTAATGGGTCATTTTACTCATAGAATTCAATAGGCACACTCAATAAGTGATATGGACCACCTCTGGATAAATTTCAGATCGAGGTCAGTTCAAGGTCAGGTCAAGTGAGGTCAAATTTTGAAGTTGGTTGTTAAGGTCTAAAAAGGTGTCTATCTGATGCAGATTTTCACGGCGAATCGAATGGTGCTACTTTTGTTCCCGTACGAGGTCTCGAAATTCCAAAAAAGTCATTTTTCAAAAAGTTTATTTGTCGTTACGTCATAAAATTTTGAATAACTCCTACATTTTTGAACCGATTCTTCTAAAAATTGGTATGTAGGTGCACAAAGACCACTTCTCTGACATATATTCCGGTTTTTTCGATACACTCAAAATTTTGGATTTTATAATTATTTTTCCAAAAAAGTCAGTTTTTTGAAAAAATTTGGGCCAAAATCCAAAATTTTCAAAAAACCGAGATAGCCATTTGATAGACAAAGTGGAATCACGTATAACCTTTTTTGTTACGCCTTAATTCGTTCAAAAATGAAGATGTTAGCGGCGTTTGAAATTTTGCCGTTTTTGAAGCGAAAATGGCGAACATGACGTCACTAAAACGTCAATTTCTCAAAAAATTTCCGACGGATTTCGCTCAAATTTTCAGGGAACGTGTCAAATTGATGTATGATAAGGTACTGAAAGTTTGACGTCGCTGGCGTAACGCGTTTAGAAGTTATTGGCGAAAAACGGGAGGGGGGCAGATTCTGCCCCCCCCCCCAGCGGGGCGCGGGTTAACACATCAAATAAAAGGCATGTTATCGAAAAACATAGATGGAGCGTTGGTTGTCTAATACATATGTTGCCTAAAGAGGTCATTGATGCCAGGTCGGTTCACAGAGGTCAGGTCACTAAGGGTCACAATATGAACCCAACTATGCTAGGGTCGTGCGATACATGTTTTATGGCCAATTTTACATTTAAAATTCAATGGTGTGGGCTAGACAGCTATTAAGGCCAGTTTAGATTACATTCTAGTGGAGTTCAGGTCAAGGTCAGGTCAAAGAAGGTCAAATTTCAAAGTTGATATTTTGCATAAAAGGGGTATCTACTCGACGCAGCTCATCACAGGAAATCCAGTGGTGGTCTTTGGCTTGCTTTGTGTGTTCTGCGACGGCTAAAAATTGAAATTGAAACTTTTACGTAATAAGTTGAGTAGTAATAGACAAATATATATATTGAGACGGGTTACACAGCACATTGGGTGGACGCGTTTCGTCTAAATGACTTTTTCGACACCCTCTCGGAAATTAAAGTTTTAATTTCCGAGAGGGTGTCGAAAAAGTCATTTAGACGAAACGCGTCCACCCAATGTGCTGTGTAACCCGTCTCAATATATTTACGTAATAAATTTTAAATAGTTATTTTTTTGCCATAACTTTGCTAAAAATGGAGCTATCGAGTTTAAGTTTGGCATATCTAGAGCAGATAGTTATATAACATAAATTTCAGTTTTAATTTTGAAAATTGTTGGTATTTTGGGGGTGTTATACTTCTATAGTTTTGATGGTCAAAATCAATTTTTGCTTGGAAATAAGAGTTAGCAGTTTGGTAGCGCTGTTTATTTTACATCTTGTTGATCTTGAATATTTTTCGTTATCTTCAAAACGGTAAGCGTGACAGCTCTTCCCGCTAAACCTTTTATTGAGTCGAAAATGACAGAGCATGAATCCCTCTGACGTCATTTGTGACTAACCTTTCATAAGAGCTCTGGAAAAATTTGGTCACAAGGTGTAAAAATGATGCCCGGAGGGGCCTTGAAAGTTTGGTGGCGACATTTGCTATACTTTAGGACAAGGCCCTAAATACACTTTAGGAGATATCGACTGAAAAGGAGAGAGGGGGCCGTTTCGCGCCGCCCTTCCCCCCCCCCCCCCCTCAACGGGGCTTTCAGTTGCTGCTCTCACAGAACTCTTGGTTATATTACAACGTAGTGGAATTGTAATGGCAGTATGACCTTCCTGCCAGCGCCGGACCAGAGTTTAAACATGCAGGCTGAATTTTAACATTGAACTTTTGAATTTTTAAACCGTTGAGCTTTTTAGAAGTTGTATAAAATGTTCAGCTCCTTTTTTGGTCCATCACAGCGGGCTTGTATGTCATTTGTCAACCAAAATCGAATTAAAAACTTTTTATTTGGCCTGGCTACCTCGCCAACTTCTTAACTGGATCGTTTAGTAGCTTTTGATTGGGCACTGCCCACGTTGTCTGTCTAGCTTTTCGTGTCATAGACACTGTCTATGACACGAGAGGAGGCTGCTGACATCGTTTGTCGCGGTTGGATAATACCAATCCACGTCCCAGTGGCTGCTCGATCGCACTTTCCCTGGCCCACCTCTCCCACCAGGCTAGACTTTGCCCGGCACAGCCGTCGCCTCAGTGCCTCGGGCGATGACCCGTTCAAAGGGGCTCACAATTCGTATGGTGCCGTGGCTCTCAAACCAATACAGAACAGTGAAACGCAAAGGCTCACTTTCCATATAAGGCGAACGGCTGATTCTGGCGCCGGGGCTTCATTCATGCTAAGGCGCCCAATCACAGCGCCGCATTTCAGTTAGTGTCGGGCGCAAAAGCTACTATGCTCCGCCCCTCCATCACGTGACCCTGTCCTCACGTGGCCTCAGTCACGTGGTGTTTCCACTTCTTGGCGCATGGCGGCGCTAGTCTCGCAGGGGCGGTGGTAGCTTGCTCCCCCGCCGTCCGGGGGTGATGGGTAGCAACTGCTGGTGACTGTACATACAAAAAACGCTGAAATATGGCGATAAGGGGAAGATGTCATCCTAAACAATATCATTCAATTACATCTTGATGGTTGCTTTCTCGAATGCTCGGAACGTACCGAGTGGTGATGAACCTGACCTCTGATTCAAGCCGAATTTTGTGATACCAGCAGCTTTTTCAGGTCAGGTCAGGTCACTGACCTTTGACGTCATAAGTGAACCTCTGCTCGTCTCCCAGCCTCAACCCAGCCTAAGGACGTCTCCCAGCCTCAACCCTGGAACTGGAGATCGGGATCGTGATTCGTGGAGGAGAGCTAAGAGGAACTCCCGCCGCGCGTTCCGGACACTCGATGGAGGAGGGAGCCGGCGCAGCCGGGGTGTCTCCCGATGACGTCACGGAGGACAGGAGTCGGCGCTCGTCGTCTTCTCTGCTAGACTGCGCCAGAGAGCCGGTACGGCAGGTGCGCCTGCTGCCGCCGCTGCAGGCCGCCTCCACCGCTGATGCTGCGGCTGTGCCGACGGGGAATGGGGTCAGCGGTGTTACTGGGACACCAGGCAGAGATCACCGACAGCCGCCGGAGGTGATGCAGTCTACTCCTAGAGACTCAGCGTGCTCTAGAGAGGCGGACAAAGACAAGGAGAGCCTGACCCCCGCCGGCGACGTGACTGGTGACCGGTCTGTCGCCACTCTATCATGTGAGTCTGGTGGCGGGGAGTCTCCAATGCAGACTGTGTCTCCGGCCACCTCCGAGGGGGCGATGGGGCTCTCGTCGCGGGGCGGTGGGTTGCAGAGGGAGGAGCGCACTCGGCGCTTTGGCGGGAACGACGGGGACCTGGGAGCGAGTGCGTCTGCTCAGGGGGGAACGAGAGCTAAGGGGCCTGCTCGGGGGCGGGGGAGTGTTAAGGTGTCGGAGCAGTCACCAGGTTCGGGTCCAGTAGAGGACCGTTTGTCTGCCGACGTGGTCCGATCGTAGCAGCCGTCTCGTGGTCCTAGTGGGGGCTCACGGGACATACGGGAGTTTTTCTGTTGAGTTATACCCTACGCAGTCTCATAGGCTCGATGTTATATGTTGTGCGAGTTATTACGCGTCGTTTGTTAGTAAGGTGTCTAAGGTACCATTGTAAGGTGTTTGTACTTGTATTGACTGGTGATCAGCAAGTGTTCTTTATGTTATTTGTGCTTGCAGGTATGTGGCATCCACGGAACGTAGCGATGCTTTGGATCCTTCCGACGAGCGACGTAGTGAACGAGCTGTATTTGATTTTTTCGTCTATGTTAATGCTTTGTTTTTCATCAGTTTCCTTTTTTATTTTGTCAAATACGCAATCAAGTCACACAAAAAGGATAGAGAATGAGTATGTGTCTAACAGTGCTTAGCGTTAACGTTAGAGGGATACGTCAGTTCAAAAAGAGACGAGACGTGTTTCAGTACATTAAGGGACTTAGCTGCGCACTGTATTGTCTTGTGGACACGCACATTACCCCAGAAATGAAGGATAGGATTCGCTCGGAGTGGGGCACTGATGTATTCATGAGTTGTGACTTGTGGATCCGGTAATTCAAGAGGCATAGTGGTATTGCCCAGCCCTGGGGCGCCGGTGATAGTTCATAGTTTTGTTTCGATGAAAAGATACCAAGTTTTATCGACAGATAGGCAATCCTAGAGCTAGAAGGGTAGTGTTAGATGTAATTGAACAAGAAAATCTTATAGATGTTTGGCGAGAGCAGCATTTAAATTTATTAAGGTATACTTGGAGAAAACAAAATCCAGCCAAGTATTCTAGACTGGATTTCTTCTTGGTGTCACCAGAACTTTTGTCACATATCACGTCATCGGATATTTCTTATGGGTATAGAACGGATCATAATGCAGTTACAATAACATTTAAGAATCCACAAGTAGATAAGAGAGGCTTATTTTGGAAGTTTAATAATAGTCTGCTTAAGGATGAGAAATTTGTCAATCTTGTCAAGACGGAGATATCACACATTAAAAGGCTTTACATTTTACCCCCGTACTCTATGGAAGCAATACAAGGGGATCCAGATATTCAGTTTACAGTAAACGATCAACTCTTTTTTGAAACCTTGCTGTGTCACTTGAAAGGCATTTGTATTCAATATGCAGCCCGTAAAAAGAGGAATACAAATTTAGAAGAAAAACGCATCGTCAACAGGTTACAGAATCTAATGAATGATGCAACAGGCGACTCTAGGGTTATCGAGGAAGAAGAGAGGCTGAGGAACGAACTTTATCTGATTCGGGAGAAGAAGGTAGAAGGGATGCTTCTTCGGGCAAAAGCCAAATGGATTGAGCTCGGTGAGCGTCCAACAAGATATTTTTGTTCTCTCGAAAAGCGCCAATATGCTAGAAAGTACATAGGTAGTTTAGAGGTAAATGGGCATGAAACCCATGACCAAAATGTAATAATGATCCATTTGAAAGATTTCTTTGAGGAAGTATTTAGGTCTAAAGGGAGGCGTAAGAAGCTAGGTGATATCAGGCACCGACTGGGCGATAATTTTCCGAGACTTTCAACGGATGAGAGAATGGAGATAGAAGGAATGCTATCTGTTCAGGAGGCAAGTAGTGCGGTGGCCAAATTGCATAATGATAAGTCTCCTGGGCCTGACGGCTTTACGTCGAACTTTTTCAAGTTCTTTTGGAAAGATTTAGGAATATTCTTAGTCAGATCCCTAAACTATGGTTTCGAAAATGGTCAGTTGTCCATCTCTCAGAAACAAGGCATGATTACTTTAATCCCGAAGAGTGGAAAGCCAAAAGATAGAATAGAAAACTGGAGACCTATCTCTTTGTTAAATACGACTCAAAAAATACTATCAGCAGCGATAGCAAATTGTCTCCGTAAGGTAATGGACAAACTGATATCTGTCAATCAGAAGGGGTTTATGAAAAACAGATATATAGGGGAATGCATCCGAACAGTATACGACATTATGTGGGACGCCAAGCACGCAGGCGTTGATAAAAAGGGACTGATCATATTTGCAGATCTCAAAAGGGCGTTTGATACTCTTAATCACGTCTTTATTATTGAAACGCTGGAACTTTTAATTTTGGTCCGGAGTTGATCCGATGGATCAAGATTATGTTGACTGGAGCAAATTCATGTATAACTCAAAACAAGACTTCGACTGATTTTTTTCCGATAAGCCAAGGTTGTCGGCAGGGTGATTGTATTTCACCGCTGCTTTTCATTCTCTGCGTAGAAGTATTAGGGATTATGATACAGAATGATGCTTCCATTTCAGGATACAGGATAGGTGATGTGGAAAAAAGTTGAACAATATGCAGATGACTGTACTTTTATCTTAGATGGAACGTATAGCAGTTATACTAGTTGTGTGGAAACGGTATCCGAGTTCAGCTTGATTTCCGGTCTGTTCCTAAACATGCACAAAACACAACTTTTGTGGCTAGGGTCTTTTCAGGCTCCTGCGTTTGTAACTGATTCTTCGTTTGATGTTATTGTAGCACGCTACATCTTGACCATCTAACGTAGTATCTTTTCGGCACGGTCGGCCCGGTGACGCGCAGCTGAGCAGAGCGCTGCCGCACGCTTCCCTCCCTTGTCATTATTCCCTTCCTCCTCCCACCCGTCCCCAGGTCCACCCTCCCCAATCATTTCTCACTGTCCGCACAGAATGGGCCGCCATTAAACTCCAATTAAGACAAGCACCTCGAAGACAGTCACATCAGGATGAGTCATTGGTAGTCATTACAAAGCAGCTGAAGCTACAAGCAAACGTCGGCACACTGTGAGACCACGCGCAGGCTTAAGGCACGTAGCACATTGGATCTCACGTAGCCATGGTAGCACAACAGTGCGTCTCACTGCAACGGAATCTGCTAAACTTAGCAAACAGTTGTCCGGAACAAACGTAGTTCAGGACGTCTCCACTGCGGACAGAAAGCGCTGTTGTCCGAAACAAACGTAGTTCAGGACGTCCCCACCGCGGACAGAAGGCGCTGTTCTACCGACCCTCCCAACCAAGATGACGTCAGTGGGCGGAGCAAGAGTGACGTCACAAGGGGCGTTGCCGGCAGACGAAACGGAAGGAAACAAAAGTTTGAATAAAATGAAATTGAAGAATCAAAATTAAAACTCGAAAAGCACCAACCTTTCGGGGATTGGTTTATGCCAGCAACTACTAAGATGATAAAGCACTCAACACGAAGACGATTCGACGGCCAAAAATTGCAGAAACAGATGAGCAAGGTGACTAAACAGGACAGAGGGCGCCATCTTACGGGCCCACCCACAAGAGGAAGGCAGAGGAAGATGACGGCGCAAGGGCGTGGCAGTCACCCCCTCCCCCCAAGCTATAAAAGGGTGCACCACCCAACCAGAGAGTGAGACAGAGTCGAGCAGCCGAGAGTCACAGTCCACAGCTGGAGCCGGAGACGCCATCTGGGAGCCACCGTCAGTCCGGGGTCACCCGCGAGAAGCCTCTTCAGTTCAAGTGATCAGAGCCGGAGGACAACCGCCGACGCTTGTGACCACACTGAGAAACTCCAGAATGTGAGTGTTGTTGAAAAGTCTGCTCAATCCCAATCCTTGAACCCCCCCCCCCCCTCTGCCCGGTTGCCGTGCCGTGACGACTGCCAAACATTTTCGGTTGCCATAAAATGCACTCTCAATTGGAATTGGAAAACTTAAATTACTTTGAACTTATTGGTCCAGACACCCTAGTAGCATATTATAGGATCTGAATTGTGAGGTCATGTCAGAGCCGCCAGTAAATACGTTATTGTCAGTTGGAGTTCACGATTAGGCCGGGAGCGAGATGCTAAAATTTGAATAAGCAGCTCATTGTCACGAACGTTGAGATTGATGACATGATGCATGTCAGCATTGAATAATGAATATGTCGTTGTGTTTGGCCAAGCTGGTTCGTTGATTTATTATCGGGGTAGTCAGGTGCGATTAAGATTTGAGGTTGGGAAGTTTGTGAAATTAAGGGTGTAGATTCATGCTGTACTCACTAAAAGTTGCATTGCGAAATCATTGGTAATATTGCTATAGGAATTAATTGCGAAGTCGAAATCAATTATTCAACAGGTAAATACGGCTGAAAGGGAATGTAATGTTTAAGGTGGCTACTGATTCATGCAATCGATCTATGAATATGGCTATGAGTTATGATTTTCGACAGATACGAATGCTTGAGCTTACGGCGGAATTTCTTCTGTTACTTAGGTGCAGAGTTGTGAGCAGTGGTTTGAGGTTGACGGTTTGACACTTTGCGACTTTAGATGGTCACTTTGCGTCATTGAAATTGCGAAATGTCGAGTAACAGGTAGATGTAGAATTGTTTGTGGTTAGAACTAATATGCGACTAATATCGGTACCGATCGTTGTGCTTTTGTAGAATAAATACTAGAAAGGACCATCTTTGTTGGGGAACGATTAAATGGGACAAGGAGAAAAAAAACTTACGTAGAACGGAGCTGATGAGATGTCGAACAGGGAGATATTGTAGCGATATTTTACCAGATTCACACTCACTGACACACCCGGTGAATCTACCCAGCCAGAAGAGACAACACGCACGAGCACTACACCGCGAGTGATGACGCGCCCATCGGGGCGTGGCCTTGACTGACTGTCGACGCGACGCCAGCCGGCGCGGCGGCCAGTATCGTCGTCCCCGACGCGGGCGTTGAGCCGCCAGAGGGCGCGAGGAGCAGCCACAACAGGGGCAGTGGGTTAGCCGTAATTGGGGCGCGTGCGGTAGGTGAAGGTCATCGTATAGAAACATGGTTAGTTGTGGAAGTTGCAACGGGATAAGAACGTAAACAGTTAATGCATAATTTTAAATATGACATGCTATATGATATCTAGGACTGCAGTTCGTTTGATGTGCATTGGTTACTGCTAATAGGATGATTTAAATTAGATTTTCTATGAAAGGCTATCGGGAACCCTATGACAATGTTCTGGCACTCTATAAAGATAATTTGTATAGGTAACTAGTAGCCCATCAGAAGCTATCGAACGAGTTTCAAGGAGTCATTTCCGTTTGAGCATTCAGTAATTTAATATGATACGGTGGATCACAACCAGACGATTGATCGGTGCGTACTAATTGGTTCTAGATCATCTGATTAAATCAAGAGCAGTTCAAGGCCTGCTAGGATTGTATACGAGAACTGATGATTAGGTTCACGCGTGCAGCAGCAATTAGGACTTGAGATTACGATTAGGTTTGGATCAATAATGCGTTTCTGTTATTGGCGTTCTTGCGAGTTAGCGCCAATAATTACTCCACCAATATTGGCACAGGGCATTGTGAGGCACAGACGGCTTGTTTGCCCGTCTCCTATGGCGTAACGTTTACCAGCATGACCGTATGAGACACAGATGCACTTCTCTAACCACACGTCCAGACCGGAATAATAAGAGGGACACACCGTCACGTACGCAGGGCATATGCACGTTTTCCGCCAGTGGTACCGGC
This sequence comes from Amphibalanus amphitrite, assembly GCF_019059575.1. Taxonomy (NCBI): domain Eukaryota; kingdom Metazoa; phylum Arthropoda; class Thecostraca; order Balanomorpha; family Balanidae; genus Amphibalanus; species Amphibalanus amphitrite. Next base: position 295,830 of record NW_024882293.1, on the reverse strand, counting down.
TACTGTTAGATTTCCCGCTTAGGTAATACTGGGTAACGAGGCAGTGAGAGGTTTCTATGGCAGGGGAAGGAGTAGACTGGTACAGTGCAGTCGGAGAGTAAGTTGGAGATATGCCAAAGGTAAGAAGTCGAAGGTCAGGGGTGAGTCACCCAAAGGGCGGATAAGGCAAGCTGTAGTGTCCCGAATAAGTCCTCATACTTATTTTGTAAGGGTACCTTAATCGGTACTGGACAGCCTCAGGGGAGGTAACGATGTACTCCAGGACACGTAAGGCCTTGAAAGTAAATCCCAGGGTTTAAGGAGAGTTCCTGAGGAGAGTTCCAGGATATGAACGGTGGTCCCTGGGTCGTGAACGGAGGTGTTACACGCGGACCGGAAGAGGGCATAGGTAATCTCTCCCGGATAGAGAGATAAGTCGGATGTAAATCGCGTATGTGTGTACCATAAGTCTATTGGACGTGTAGTGAATCCCATAAAATGGCAGGGTGGATATTTGTGCATAATTATTCTGGACGGCCCTGCGATAAGTATCTTTGTCGCCGGTTAGCGGAGCATGCATATGGATTTCGGAAAGAGACATTTATCTCGCCGGGGAGATCGCTATTAGTCAGGCACCTAACACCATCGGACGGAATTCGAGGGGCGCTAAATAAATTTGGGTGAATATATGACGAACGAATGTAGAGAGAGGATGAGCGTGAGAATGGTAAAGAATGAATCTTAGGATAAGGCCGATGGGAGTTTAGCGAAGCTCAGTTAGGACAGTCAAACTAATGACCCTCGAGGGCAACTAAACTATAGCAACGCTAATACGAAGTAAGTGGGCAATTTTCGTAATGGGGAGGCCAGTGATATAGGAATGGGTGACTGGACGAATGATCACATTCAATTAATCAATGTAATTACCACCCATAAGTTTGGCAGTGGTCATCGGGACTTCGAATGCCCTGTCCTTCACCTGCCCAACTGTGCCGCAAACCCAGCTGATCGGGTCCCTCTATCCCTAATCCGAGCAGTGAAGAAGCATCTCGTGCGTTATGGTCTATACAATGAACAGAATCATCACGCCTCTAAATTAAAAAGCATCTTCCATCAGATGTATTTGTACGCAAGGTGGATCTATATCTACATCACCTCTCCCAGGTGGATCTGGATCTACACCTCTCCCAGGTGGACGTCATCTGAAGATCCCTATCTGGAACCATACCTCTCTTTTTTTATCCCTTCTTTTTTCTTTCTCTAAATACCTTGCTACATTATTAAAGAAAAATTTAAGTACTTGGGCATTATTTTTACAAGCAACATGCTAGATATGAGCTCAATAAATTTTGAAGCAAAAATGATCGATATTAGAAACCTTCTGAAGGGGTGGCTCAGAAGAAAGCTTACTGTGTACGGTAAGCGCACGGTACTCAAAACGCTAGCACTTTCGAAACTAACGAACCTATTAACTGTATTACCTGGTCCTCCAGAAGACCTTATCGTAAAACTTCAAAGACAGTTTTTGTATACCTCGGAAAAGTGACACGAGGTCATCATAGGTCAATGACCTGACCTGACCTGACCTTCAGGTGACCTTGACAGTTGACACCCACCGTAATGCATGGGGCGAACATCATTTCACATGTTTGGACGTTTATAATCGCAAAAATATTAGAAACACGCGGATAATGAGAGCTGACATATACACTGAATCGCGACTCCGGCCAAACATGGTCTCGAGAAATAGGTCTGTCAGGGCTGTGTGGAGCGCGTGTTGTCGCCCCGTGTTGTCGTGCTGCGCTGTGGTTGGCTGTCCCCGCCGCCCGGGTCACGTGACGTGGCGACCGGCCGGTCGGGCCGTGCGGCGGGGCCGGGGGTCAGTGACAATACAGACGCGCCAGCGACCGGGTGTTTGCTGCTGCGTGCGTGGCCACGTGACATGGTGGCAGCGGTTCAGTGATCGCCATGCCTGAGGACGCGAAGAGTGCGACGCTTAGTGGCACTGCCACTGTTCCAGTGATCAGAGTGTCATTGTCGGATTTTCCGGTCTACGACGGTAGCTCGGCACCCGACCGTTTCATCCAGCAGTGCGAGCGGCTGGCGGCCCTCGGGGGCATCGCTGATGGGCAGCTTCAGACCGTCATCGCGGCGCGATGTCGCGGTCTGGCCCTGGAGATCGTCGAAGCTGACGGCGAAGTGGTGGACGTCACAGGCCGACTGCGTGCCGCCTTTGGCGCCGGGACATCCGAGTTGGCTGTGTCGCGTCTTGGCTCAGCGGTCAAGGGCGACGCACCGGTCCTGGAGTACGCCACGCGTATCAAGGAGCTGGTGCGTGATGCGTGCCCCGAGTTTTATGACGCCTCGGGCAAGGTCAAGACCATCTGTGTACCGGCCCACAAGGCCGCTCTCTACCGGCATCTTCTGATCGGGCTTTCGCCGCAGGAGAAACTTTTGCTGTCCCGTCAGAACGTGTCCACGTTCGACGCCGCCGTGGACGTGCTGCGTCGTGAGGAGACGCTGGCGGAGGCTTTCGGCGAGGAGGAGCGCCGCGCGAGCGCTTGGGTTCAGTGGGCGGATCGCGAAGTGATGGGGGTCGGGCGCGGAGACATGATGTCTCCGACTCCGAGCGGTGATCGGAATCAGGAGGATTCCTCGCGCCGTGAACGTGACCGTCCGTCCGTGGAGCGGGCGCGCCGGAGCCCGAGTCCGGCTCGCGGCTCCTGGGGGCGGTCCCGCGCCGTCGCCGCTGGCGGGCGCTCGGGCGGCTCGCCGTATGCGCCCTCTCGTGGCGGCCCTCGGGGCTCGCCTCGCCGTGATGACTCGCCGTGGCCGACTCGTCGTGGTGACCCGCGGCGCGCGCCTCGCCGTGGCGACTCACCGTGGGCTGCTCGCCGTGGCGACTCGCGACCGGCGCCTCGCCGGGATGACGCGTCGCCTGACAGTGAAGAGGAGTGGCGGCCGGGGCGCCCCGGCGGGAGACGCGGCTCGCCGGCGCCGCCGGACCGCACACGGAGGGAGGTGCGCTGCTGGTCGTGCCGTGGCTATGGGCATCTGAAGCGGCAGTGCCCAAACGGCTACTAGGGCAGCGTGGACGTCGGGTGATGACTCTTCCGACTACTCGGGTAAATGTGAACGGCTTCCTGGTAAGTGACGCACTTTTGGACAGTGGGAGCCAGTTGTCCTTACTCGATAGTCGTGTCTTTAGTGTCATCGCCCCGAACGCTGAACTGACGGCACCTGCCCGGCTGTTATCGGCTACCGGTCATCACTTGAACGCGGTAGGGAAATGTGTTTTGCCAGTGCTAATCGCAGATGGTCGAACTAAGGACACGGAGTTCACAGTGGTACATAATTTGTCTCACGACATTGTGCTGGGGTGGGACTTTATGTCGGAGAATGGAGTTGTTTTGAATTGTTCGCCAGATGCGAGCCAGATTAAAGTCAGGACAAAGAAGCCCATTTCAGTTCCCGCGCGATCGGCAGTTTGTCTAAATGTGAAAGTTGATCGGCCCGTGTGTGTTGCGGGGGAATATTTGTTTGTCGGGCAAAGTTCGAATGATGTCGAAATATGTGACTCGTTACTTACGCCATTTTCCGAGACGGAGATACCACTTTATGTTCGCAATCGTTCCGACCGCGTTATCACGATTCACCGCCGCAGCGTCATTGGTTATTTGGAGAGCGTCGAGCCCGTGGAGGCCGAGCCTGCCGAGCGCGTCGGGGAGGCTCAGGTGAATGCTGTGTCGGCGGACGACAGTCGCTTTGTCGGGAAGTCCACGGCCGACATTCTCTCAGAGTTTGTTGTCGGAGAACCGCTCTCGGCTACTCAGCGTGATCGGCTGGCCGATCTCCTCAGGTCGTATCCCGAGATATTTTCGCGAAGCTACGCGGATATCGGGACATATAACGGCGGAGACGTTGATTTAGAGCTGTTGCCAGGAGTCCGCCCTCAGTTCGTTAGGCCATACCCTGTCCCGTGGGCCCGAGAGGACCAGCTCAAGGCCCAGCTGGACGAGCTGCAGTCTTGTGGTGTTATTGAGGAGGGAGAGCCGTCCGACTGGAACAGTCCCATTATTCTGGTGCCCAAGGGAAAGGACAAGCGTGAATTTAGAATAGTGCAGGATATGCGGTCCTTGAATAAATGTTTGATGCCCAAAACGTTTGTGTTCCCGAATATAGATGATTTTATTTTTTCATTAGGCGACTGGAAAATCGCGTCCTCGTTAGATATTAAGTCTGCGTTTTGGAATTTGTGTTTGACGGAAGAGTCCAGTAAAATATGCGCATTCTATGCTTTAGGCAAGACATATTATCCCCGTCGCATGCCAATGGGGTGCATGCAGAGTTCGTATTTTTTGCACCTAGTTATGCGCCGAGTACTGGGAGACTTGCCTGGCGTTCACATTTATTGTGATGATATTTTGTGTACTAGTTCCTCGATAGAAGATCATTTCCGTTTACTGCATAGCGTCTTCGAGAGGCTTAGATCAGCCGGTCTCAAAATCGCTCCGGAGAAGTGCAAGCTTTTCCAAACGTCCCTGACATATTTGGGACACCTCATCACGCCGGACGGCATATCCATTGATCCCAGCCGTCTCAAGGTGATTGACGAGATGCCCCGTCCGTCTTCTATTAAGCAGGCCAAGCGTGTCCTCGGTTTCTTTGGTTGGTTTCGGAAGTTTTTCAAGTCTTTCTCGACTGTGGCAGAGCCTTTAGTTGTGTTGAGTAATGCCGATAAGTTCTATTGGAATAGTGAGCTGGAGCAGTGTTTCCTGCAGCTGAAATCTGAGCTCACTGCTCACGTGGTTCTCAGTTACCCGCGGAAGGATTGTCCGTTTATTCTATATACGGATAGTTCATCGTCGGGATCGGGACAGGTTCTCTCCCAGATCTGGCCCGATGGCCAGGAGCGGATCGTTGCTTTCAGTGGCAACCGATACAGTCGCGCCCAGCGCAAATGGACTATTTTCGAATTAGAGCTTTTCAGTTTTATCCAAGGTCTCAAGAAATGGTTCAAGTATTTGGCTGATAATGAGTTCCGATGGATTTGCGATTGTAAGAGTGCTTTGCAAATTCTGAAAAATAAGGAGTGGATCAATCCCCGCTTGGTCCGCTGGCGAGCGTTCGTCAGCCAGTTTCGTTTTACAACGGAACACAGAGGTGCCTCGCAGATGCGTCATGTTGATGCACTCTCTCGCCTTCATGAGGATGCTGAGCCCCCGATTGTGCCCAGCGAGGCGCGGAGGCAAACAAATGCGACGAGTGCTGAACTCGAAGGATCGCCTTGTGCGTTGGATGGTGTGCTCAAGGAGCAGCCGGTGGAACCGGAAGCGGCTCGGGAGGTCTTAATGACTACTGCTGACCTTTTAGTCCAGCAGGCTCTCAAGCCGGAATCAGTAATCTGGTACCAGAAACACGACCGCAATTGTCGAGCTATTGCGCACCGACTGAAGCACAACAAGTGGCCCAGGTACGCGCCGCCCGTTCTGCGGCGGTTATCAGCAGACCAGTTCACTTTTCGTAACGGGATGTTATTCCGCGGTGATCAGATTGTCTGGCCTCTGTCTAAACGATTCGAGATGCTCTACAATCATCACGACGTATCGCAGCACGCCCATGGAGGCGCCGGGAAGCTGTACGAGCTACTTAGCCGGCACCTCTGGTATCCGGGCCTGCGGTCCGACTGTACCGACTACGTAAAGAGCTGCACGAGGTGTTGCCAACGGAAGGACACGAGAGCCCATCGCTCGCCTCTGCTGCCCCAGCGAGCTTCATACCCCAATGAAGTACTCGTGATCGATATACTTTCCATGCCGAGAGGGAATGTTCACGGATGCTCAATGATTTTAACGTGCGTTGATAAATTTACCGGATATTTGACCTATTATCCACTGCGCTCCGGCGCCGCAGATTACGTTGTGGAGGCGTTGACACAGCATTTTTTGACCTTCGGTCCCCCTGAGCGCATTGAGAGTGACGCGGGTTCGAACTTGCTGAAACACGGTCATGTCAAGGTCTTGTGTCAACATTTCGGTGTGAATATTCGTGTGAGTGTAGGGTATCATCACGAGGCGGTGGGTGCAGTGGAGCGGCGTCATCTGGACATTAAACGCCGCTTGCGTGCTGTCTCTGAGTCGGGCGGCGCTGACTGGGAGACACGCTTGTCTGGAGTGGTCTATTCCTTGAACAATGAGATTTGTGACACTACTGGATACAGCCCGTTTTTTCTGTATTTCCTGCGCCATCCGAATAGTCCGCTGTCACAGCTAGCTAGCGCGCCCAAAAACAAGTATTCGCCAGATTTTGTGCACGAAAAACTGCGTCTGTTATCAGCGACCCTTCGGCAGGCTCAGGACCGTCGTGATGAGATGTCTGGTCGTTACCAGCGCCAATTTGACAAGCGGTATCATGTACGCGATGTTTGTTACCGGGAAGGAGACCGACTTTGGGTGAGAAATGTTACAAGGGCCTCCAAGATGGAGGACCCGTGGGTCGGACCGTTCATAGTGTCATCGATGGTCGGGCGCAGACATGTTGAATATATCACCGACAGGGGCGTCCGTCGAACCCATGTCCAGAATACAAAGCCGTATGAGGTGCGCCGCCCGTAGTTCATGTTCGTTGCCGCGCTGCCGTATGTTAAGGTTTATGTTCACTTGTTCGCTGCCTTGTTTATTGTGTGTATCCGTTGCACATTTTCGTGGAAGGGGGGTAATGTCAGGGCTGTGTGGAGCGCGTGTTGTCGCCCCGTGTTGTCGTGCTGCGCTGTGGTTGGCTGTCCCCGCCGCCCGGGTCACGTGACGTGGCGACCGGCCGGTCGGGCCGTGCGGCGGGGCCGGGGGTCAGTGACAATACAGACGCGCCAGCGACCGGGTGTTTGCTGCTGCGTGCGTGGCCACGTGACAAGGTCACAGGTCAAAGGTCATCTGGGTCAGGGTCATGAAATTTTCAGAGTATGTATAAAATTGATCATCTCGAGAATACTGAAAGTCTCGTCGCGATCGGCCGCTTTTTACGTGAGTTATTCGCGAAAACTCATGGGGGTCCATCCCACCCCTACACATACGAGGGTTAATATGCATTGAGCCACCAAAAAGCATCCGCCGATTTCGCTCTTTTTGCTCTTTTTCCACGTTTCTAGACGAATGGCATCATTTGAGGGGGCGCAAGCGCGAAAAAATAAAAATAAAAATTTTGTATGGAAATAAGGACCACCCTAATAAGTATCAACCCGAATTATGTGTATGCACATTTACCACGAGACTGTGAAATTGCATCGTTGTATGCCAAATACTTTCCGAGATATTCACCAAAAACCTAATTTTTTGCCGTTTGGGGTATTCTGGCCGCAATCTTCCTGGGATCGCCTATGACATCAGTAGAGCCATCTAACGAGAGGAACGCGGAAACACAGAAACATGAATGAATCGAGCGCGTAGTTAACGGTGTATGAAAGGGAGACTCGGCAGAGGCTATCCGGGTGGCCGGCGCGCGGCGCGCCCTTAGGCATCGGCCGACCCGTCGGACCGTGTGGGGTCAGAGGTCGCGCTCGGGAAGTCTCGGCTCTGGGTTTTAGCGCTGTGCAGTCAGGAAGGGAGGATAGGATAGCGCTAGCCCGACTGACTAGTATCTCGGCTGATTCGTGTGGGGTGGAAGGGAGCACAGAACGGGATGGTGGCTAGTGGTGGATGATGGGATGGTGGTTAGGTTAGTGCGTACTGCGTAGAACGTAGCTGAACATGCATTTTTTCATAGCAAACAACATGCAGCATAATGTGCGGGATTATGCCAGAACTCATACAATATTTCGGCCGAGGGAGTGGATGAGTGCCGTGACAAAGCATGACGATGCTGCCAAAATCGGGATGCTTTTTTGCCCCCATTTTTTACCCCTAACATGCAGCGCTTGATCCGAACTTAGAGGTCCCCGACTGACCTTATGACCTTAAAATCACACCCGTCCGGTGCGCCACCTTTTCTTCTGGGGCGCTCTTCTTGGTTGTATCTGTTCTTACCAATAACTAAAGCAAATCGAATGTTTAATAAAAAAGGCATACTTCAAACACAGTTTTATTCACATCCGCTCGTGTGCATACTTGTTTTGACCTATACCTTCTCACATCATAATACATCACTTCAGTGCTTAACCCTCAACGGAATTTTGGGTTTTCTGCATAAACCCCGGCCGAGGGGAGGGGGCGATTACGACCCCTCTCCGTCTTTTTGCCCCTAATTGAGCTAGCGCCTTGCGGATCAACTGAGCGCGTGCGTCGTATGAGATGCAGCAACTGGTACCCGAGTTGAATGTCTCAGGTCAACCGATAAACTCTGAGGTCAGTAGGTATAAGTGCTCCAAGTCGCGGGATCGGTTTTTGGTAAACAACTTCACCATACGTGGTTACAGAGCCAAGATAATGGCACCATCGAGTTTTGCATGCTCAAGCGCGTCGAATAGCGCTTTGTTTTTGTTGAGGTCAATTTAACCCTATTAGTGGCAGGGGGGTTGTTTTCATCCACCCCTCAGGTTTTTCGGGAATATCTCCGAAAACCCTGAAGCTACGATGCTGACATTTTCTGACTTTTCCTAAAACTAAATTGGGCACATTCCCTGAAAATTTCAAGTTCATAACTTTACCAGGGGCGGCTCCAGAGCACTGGGAATTGGAAGGTCCTATTCGTAAAGCGAGTCATTTGGGCGAAGATCACGATGCTGATGTATTATAACTGTATGCACCAGTTTTACGAACAGTGAATGAAAGGTATCATGTGATAACATATACAAAGTTATTGTGCATCCTCTTTTGACACGTTTTTGCTATAATAGGCGGATCCAGGCGTCCAAAAAGGGGGGTTATGTTTTACCTCCCAACATAGGTGCCCTGACACCGCCTATGCATGACCAATACAATTATAGTCGTTCCCTCATAAGAAAATTGTAACATAAAAAGACCATTACCACCCTTTTTAGAAACAGTACCATCAAAAACCTTATTTACTATACTTTTTGTGTACCCCCAATCTCAATGATCTGTATCCGCCTATGATTTTTGAAAATGCATATATTTAGGATCCATGTGAATTCCTGGTTCATTCTCTATCCATCGCCAAAAGTTGTGTTAAGATTGGTTCAGAAACCTGGCCGTGATTAACAGTCTAAAATGTATCTGCAATTTGCCCGTTTTTACCCCCCTCTACCCCCTATTGACATTTTTTAATTTTTATTTTTTAGAAATGTAGATCACGTTGAGTGAAATCGAATGCCGTTTGAATTTTGAAAATCGGCCCGTTAGATCTCGAGATATCAGGGGGGGGGGGTCGTAAACAGCCCCCCCCCCCCCTGCCACTAATAGGGGTAGCCAGGAGCCTGCCACTAATAGGGTTAAGGTGTTCACCTCAGGTCATGTCAGGGCAGAGCCACTCAGGCCACGAGGCTGGCTCAAGGAGGTCATATCGCTTCTTTGATTCGGTAGGTCCTCACAAGTCCACTGGTGGTTTCCCGACTCGCTAGCTCAATTTGATCGGGACTTTTTGGTGAAAACTCCTGTGACCTTAGTGACGTCATAAATGAAGTCGCCTAACTTTAAGAATGGAAAAGTGAATGCTGGGGCTTCCAAAGATTGTATAAAATCGCGAATTAATGCGCTTGAGACAGCTTTAGATGGTTCCCGGCGCCAAAATAACAGCTTTCATATTTCCCAATTGATTAATAATCGTGAGGTTGCGTGACCGACCTGACTTCAGGTGACCTAAGAAAAATACGAGATAGCTACATACAAGTTGTGAAGCCTCTGGGAGATAGTACTAGATCATATAAGCTTCATTCCCCGTTGAAAAGTCCCCTGGCACAAAGGCTGTTGCGACGTCGCGACATTTTGGGACCTTACAGAGGTTCACTTTTGACGTCATTGGTCAACGGCCTGACCTTATCCTTCGCACTTGTAGGAGGGTGTCGAACAGACCTCCTACCCTCAGTTTTTTTCGCAAATAACTCGCGCAAAAAGCGGCTGATTGCGACGAAACTTTCAGTACCCTCGAGTTAATCAATATAACGCCTACCCTATAATTTGTATGACCCTGACTCAAAAGACCTTTGACTTGTGACCTGTTTTCCGAGACCATGTTTGGCCGGAATCGCGTTTTGGCGTATTTCGAGTACAGCGCGTTTTATTGTCTTTTTGTAGCTTTAAGCGATCAAACATGTGAAAGGATGTTGATCCCATGGATTCTAGTGGGTGTCAAGGTCACGTGAAGGTCAGTCAGGTTACTGACCTTTGATGACCTTTGATCACTCTTTCGAGTTCTACATGTTTCTAGGGTAGATTTTGGAGTTGATTTCGCATTTAGAAACCGTTTGAGCATTTAAGAAGTAGTTTTGGTTCCCTCGTAACATGTGACCTGACCTGACCTGACCCGACCTGGCCTAAATGCACGAAAACATCATCTGTGATCAAAACTAACTTGAAATTGAGGCCTCCTGCTATGCGAACGGCCGCCGGGCAGCGATCGTTTTTATATCGCGCAACATCACTTTTAAATGAACTGCCTGTGAGTATCGTTGAGCTGGACCCCATTTCTTTCAAACGTGCCGTGAAGATGGTTAAGTGTAATAGGGATATGTAGTGGGAGGGGGAGGGGGCATAGGAGTGCAAGCTTTATGATGTGCACGTGTGCCTGATGTTTGCCTGTTTTACCCATTCCGCCTTTTACCTGTTTTTATATTGTGACTATCGGCACAGAATAGCCACGCCGGTGTATGTGGAGTGCTGGCAAAAGTCAATACGAAATTCGTGATCAGCACCCCGCAAAACCCTATAACAGCTTCACTTTACGAAGCTCTAACAGGTCCCGATTCCCCGACTTTTGAGTTATATTGACCTGTCAACCCATGACCTAGGACCTTAACATTGGGTATCATCGGCCTCCTCTCGTCACGGGAAACACGCTCTCTTTCCGCGAAGCTCTAGCTCGATCAGGGGCTGGACGGCAAAGGGGTCCAACGGACCCTCCCCCCTTTACGATAGACGCTTGCAAAACACCAATATGGGCGAGGGTGAAAATACAGCTGCTGTCATAAAAATTCACCTTGAATCAAAGGTCATGCTTGCCAAATTTCAGCTCTCGCAGCTATCAACAAAAATAAACATGTGGAGGCGGCACCCGCCTTCCCGCCCCCCCCCCCTCTCCTCTCGGCCACTGCCAGCGAGGTTTTAAGCGTATCATACACGTTACAAAGCATCATATCAAGATAACACACCCCAGCAGCCATATGCACTGAACGAAAACTTATTACCCACGCTAGTCTATCGGCACCATAGCACATGGTCGAGACTGTCGTCAGCCACGGACGCGCACTCGACCAACCCTTTTAGAGTTGCAAAATTTCCCTACCGCACTACCGGCATGCCGGTAATTTTTCACTACCGCAGGTTTTTTCGTGGTATCTGGCATGTCTTGCCGGTAGCATGCCGGTATTTTTGATTTTGCACAAAAAATTATCAGCATATGATTCAAACTTTGGACACTGAGAGGCTATTGAATTGTAATAAGTTGGACAATGGGTGGCTGTTGGGTGGGGCGGTTACTGAAATTGCCAAAATGTGGCATCTCATGTAGGGGTAAGCCAGAATCAAGAATGCAGGTTTTTTAGTATGCCGGTAATTTGGCGGTTTTTTTGCTTGGGGCGTGGTAGCATGCCGGTATCCCAGAAAATGTTTGTGGTGCCGGTAGCAGCCCATTGGGAAAACTTTGCAACTCTAAACCCTTTGAGCCCGTTGACTGCGGGTGACCTTGACATATCAAGCCTGATCGGCGGCCGGCCGCTGTCGTGCGGTCGTTACACGCGGAGGGGAGGGAGACACAAAGCTCTACGTTATAGCTGACCTCTGACCCTTCCCTGCGCCCTGGTCACTGACCCCGCTCCATGTCGCTGGGCGGTGGCATGGCGGTGGAAACCGGTTCTAGCCTCTACCCGTGCCACCATCCTAACCCTCCCCTCCCCACGCTACTACGCGGCGTGGAGTACGCTCGTGCGTAACTGGGCGGAGCAAGGGGTCACGCGATACAGGGGCGGAACTGGTTGCCCTCCCGCTCGCCGAGCGACCTACGACTAATACCCTGGAGAACCGTACCTATATGTATGTGATGCGTGCTTGTTGGCAGATATGTGTTGGTATGTATACGACGAGCTATGTGATTGAGAAAAATAAATAGATAAATGAAAAAAAACACAAAAATAGCATGTACAAAATGTATGTCTCAAAATCTTGATATCGATGACCTAAGGTCAGGTCAATTTTGCGACCTCTCCCATTATAAGTCAATGGGAGAAAACTGAAATGCGCCTCTTTTGGACGAAATACATTATAAACAGGCCCAAACACTGAATTACAATTGTTTAAGACACACTGAACATGAAAATGGTGTCCGTGACCCCTGTTTATGCCCTGAGGTCATCTTAGGTCACGAATGGTATCTAACAGTTTTTCGCAAATAACTTTTGATAGAGGCATGCTAGAGCGATGAAAACGCCTTAGCTGTGTTCAGCTCGACGATACGGATCGACTGATATGCAACATGACCCTTTCCGGTCAGGTCATGACCTTGACCTGAGGTCAAATTTTCAAGTTGACCTTTCAAGGTCAAGATATAGTTCATTCGATGCGTCTTGACGAGAGGAACACGATGCCGGTAAAAGTAAGCTCGTACAAGTCTTGGATCAAAAGTTATTGCAGAAAAACTGTTTCCGAAAAAATCGGCTATTTTTGCAGTTTTTGCCCCCTGCAGGCAAAACCGTTGACGTTAGGTCAAATCTGAGAAAATTATCCAGAAAGGGCGTTAATAGGGCTATCGAATGCGCTTTTCCGCGACGCTGTAGCTCTATTGGTTCCCGAGTTATCCGTTGGCTTCTTGGAAATTGTCGACATTCGACCTGGAAATCTGAGAAATTTTGCCTTCAATGACCTCTGGTGACCTGACCTTTGAACTGACCAAAAATTGACCAATGTGATTTCGTCATTATTTTTGACGCTCTTTCGAACGCCGCCTTCCGCGTATCGCTACGTGGCCCAGGAGCCGAGTTAGAAGGGGGGGGTTTTCAAACACCCCCCCAGCATGGCGTGGAAATCCAGGACCCCCAGCCGGGCGCGGGTTAAACGCCCCCGCCGCCAAATTTTGGGTACCTGTAAGGAACTGATTGAGGTTTATTGTGACAAAGTTAAAAAAAAATCGGTCGGAAAATTTTTTGAGATATCGAGGTTTTAATGACGGCATCATTTCTGTGTTTTCAAACAAAAACGGCATATGTTAAAAAAAATCATATAAAATCACAAAATAGACATACAGACATGCCGTAAACGCCATTAGACTGCCAATACCTTGACCAAGCAAATGGCTATCTTCGATTATTGATTATTGTTCCGCATTTTCCAAAATCTTGAACTGAACCTTGGCAATTTTCGTGACTATTTCACGACCATGATAAAGGCATTTCTTAAATTGAACTTTTTGAGCCAAACACGTACACATATGATAAAATGAATGTCACCATCGTGATCTACGCCCCAAATTACCCATAAAACATGTGTCACAGGCTGCGAATATCAGGTTTCATTTTCGGGGATATGTGCCTCTGTTCGTCAACGAGAGCTTGACGCAGAAGAACGTGCTGTACCGCTCTCTCCTCGACGCAAACAAGGCCAAGAAGATCTACACATTTTTCTTAAGGTGGGGACATGTATATTTCAAAGCCGAAAAATTTGGCACTAGCACGCGCGTAGATGGTGTAGAGAAGCTGCGCGAGCTAAGTATCGCAGTAAGCAGTTAAAGGGACTATCCCACCTTTAACATGGGGTTTGAGTTGAGATAGCCAAGTTTGCGGCGAGGTTCAGAAACCACTGTCTATCTAGGTTGCAACCCCCGCGGCCTCTTGGTGTTGAAGAAATTCGTTCCCTTCATTTGAAAATGGGCCTTGCGCAAGGCCCTATCTTCAACATGGAGCGACCGTTAGTGTGACGTCACCTCGTTTAGTCATTCTGATTTAAATGGGTTTGTTCGTTGAAAAATCGCTTAAAACTTGGTCTGAACTTTGTTGTGGTGCCTACAGAGTAAAAAGAATCAGCTTTATGACAGTAATGTGGCCTGGGGAAGGAGGTAATTTTGGGCTGTGACGTCACATATTTGAAAGTTTGTGTTTGGAATATGGGAAGCCTAAGATGTTGAATGAAAAATAAATGCCAGAACCGTGTTCCTGGTCATCCAATCTATAAAGTCGGGCACAATTTAACTGGTTTTAACAACATTTTAGAAGGTGGGATAGTCCCTTTAAGAAGTGATACTCGGTAAAGTCCTGAGCTTAACCGTAAAGTCGATCGCGCCTGTGGGCGCCGGGCGGTGCTTTGTTTCATCGCTATGTTGTCGAACGGAGTCCTAAAACCGATGTGCCTGATGTGTGTTTATTGTTTATGTTTATTGTTTAACCCTCGCCGGCACAGGGGGGGGGGTGATGCAAACCCCCTAAGATTTTTAGCGAATAACTCGCGTAAAAAGCGGCCGATCGCAACGAAACTTTCAAGTACTCTCGCATTGATCAATTCTACATCTACCCTGAAAATTTCATGATCCTGGCCCAAATGACCTTTGACCTGTTACCCCTTTTCCAAGACCATGTTTGGACGGAATCGCGATTCGGCGTATGTCGGCTCGCATTAGCCGCGCGTTTGCAAGCTTTTCGTGGTTTCAAACGTTCAAACATGTGATTTGATATTGCTCCCATGCATTAGGGTGGGTGTCAAGGTCACCTGAAGATCAGGTCAGGTCATTGACCTTTGGTGACCTCGGTTCACTTTTTCGAGTTTTACATGTTTCTAGGCTAGTTTTTGGAGCTGAATTTGAATCTAGCAACCATTTGAACATTTACGAAGTAGTTTTGGTGCCTTCGTAACATGTTACGAAGCTGTCAGAGGTGATTGACACGTATTACGAATACCCGTCACGACCCCTACCGGTTGACCTGACCTGACCTGACCCGACCTGGTCTAAATGCTTAAAGAAATCATCTCTGATCAAAACTAACACGATATTCGTGATCAGCACCCCGGAAAACCCCATAGCAGCCACACTTAACGACTTTCTAACAGGTCCCGATTTTCCCGATTTTCGGGTCATTGACCTGACCTGGAAGGTCACCCGATGATCTAGGACACTAAGGACAGGCGGTCGCGGGTTAACCCGCGACCGCCTGGGGAGGGGTCGGATCCGACCCCCTCCGTTTTTTCTTGAATAACTCAGGAACCGCTTACGCTATCAATTTGAAACGTCGCATACCTTCTCCCCAATCAATTTGACGTTTTCTGTGTAATTTGTAAGAAAATGTTTCAAGAAATTTTGAGATACATCGATTTAAGTGATGTAACTACATGGCGTTTTCAGTCAAAAAGTGGTAAATGTTTAAAAAAATCGCCAAAAATCAAGGTTTCAAGCAAATTGCAAATTAAGGACATGAATAGACGCAGCTCGACGAGCTCTTAAAAATGGCTATCTCGGATTTTGCATAAAAGGCGTTTTTCCCCAAAAAAAAAATTCAAAAAACTATATTTTTTGGAAAACATCTAAAAAAATCCAAAATTTTGAGAAATTCCAAAAAACGGAATACATGTTACAGAGCTCCATTAGAACATAAGATGTCCCAAATTTCAACTTTCTATCTTAATTTTTGACGCTCATATTGTAAAAAATAGCTCCAACATGCATAGGACATGGTGACGTCATAAGCATTTTCGTGAATTACAGCCACTTTTGAACATCGCATGTGAAAACAAATGGCACCAATTGATTCCTGGGACAAAGCTCGTCTAGTACCTAGAAAAGTGCATTTTTATATCAAAAATAAAAAGTTGAAAAATTGACCTTTTTTCATAGCCCTCGTTTACTTATTGTTGTGGCGAGAACTAATTTAGTGGCGCTGACCGCGCAGCCGATTGGCGCGGACGCGCAATTATCGTTTGAGTTTTACGCCTTTGTTGATAGTGTTGGTCGTTGCGGTGATTATGATTTTATATTACGATCGACACTTAGTTAGTAATATGTTTGGTTCGAAATGGCTTTGTTCAGTTTCGATCCTTTATTTCGCATAACCTGTTCACCCCCTCTCTTTATGATTGTCAACTGTTTTGGGTCGTAAGGACAAAGAGGTGTCGAGTCACCTCTAGAGCTTCTTCCGTTCTTGACCTTGGCCGAGGTAGTGCCATGTGTTTTTCTGTTGTGTGTGTGGGGGAATAAACCGCAAGTGAGGCGGACGCAGGTTTGTCCAAACCTCCCCCACCCCGAGGGCACAACAAGTGGCGACGAGGCGTAAGTTTTTACGCGGCCGTGATAACTGTCGGCAATGGATTTTTCGGTGGCCCCTGCGCCGTTTTTGCCGGCGGCCGGCGCCGAGCCCGGTACGGCCTGGCCGCGGTGGATAAGGATGTTCGATAACTTCCTGGTGGCCGTGGGCGGCGGCTCATTTTCAGCTGCGCGCAAGGAGGCCATCCTTCTCACGTGCCTGGGGGCGGAGGGGCAGCGAATTTTCGAGTCCCTCCCAGCTGCTGTCAAGCAGGAAGGCGAGGACCAGTACGCCTTCACCAGGCGGCGCCTGGAGGCCCAGTTCGCTCCTCGCCAGAATGTGTGTGTGGAGCGTTACCGTTTCAGGAGCCGGGTGCAGCAAACTGAGGAAACAGTCCAGCAGTGGGTGTCGATACTGCGCCAGCTGGCCAGCTCCTGTGAATATGGCGACAGAACCGACGAGTTCATAAGGGACCAGGTCATCGAGCGTACTAACTCTTCCAAGTTGCGACAGAGACTTCTTATGGAGGGCTCTGACCTGACTTTGGAGCGCACCCTCACCATCAGTGACACACTTGAGTCGGCTGAACGTGAGGCTCGGGTGATGGAGGCACCAGCTGCTCCAGTTCCTGTTCAGGCTGTCCAGCAGCAGCAGCAGCAGCAGCGTCGGCGGCCTCAGCGTGGTGGGGCCAGGACCCGTGCTGCTGGTCGGGTCTCCACTCATCAGCAGCAGCCTCAGCAGCCGAGGCCGGCAGGGAGTAGCAGTGGCCTGTGCTGGGGGTGCGGGCGTGCTGGACACAGGCGAGGGGACCAGTGTTGCCCTGCTGTCAATGTGAGGTGCTCCAAATGTGGGAAAGTGAATCACTTTGCCCAGCACTGTGTCCAGAAGCGAGTGGTGTCCAGTGTTCAAGTGCTGGCAATCGGGGCATCACCAATGACTCTGACAGCCCAGGTGGAGGGGAGGGAGGTCGTGTTCACGGTAGACTCTGGCTCCCCAGTGTCCCTCCTCCCCAGACACCTGGCGCCTGGGGCCCTTGAGCCAGCAGCAGAGCGCCTGTGCTCATATGGGGGGAGTGTGTTAGATGTGTTAGGGGTGAAAAGTGTAAATGTGTCATGCAGGGGGGAGTGTCATGATGTAACTGTGTATGTTGTGCCGCATGGTCGTGCTCTGATGGGCCTGGACATGATGAAACTGTTCAAAGTGTGCATCATTGGTGACAGTGTATGCTCTGTGTCCACAGACCCGTCCTGTCACGCCAGCCCAGTCCCTTCGCCCGTCGGGCCAGCCGAACCTGCCAGCCCTCACGCCGGTCAACCTGCCTCACCGTCCGAACCTGCCTCTCCGACTGGACCTGCTTCTCCGTCAGGAGAGCAGCCAGCCATCCTGGGCTACCAGCACCGGGTGACCATCGATCCAGGGGTGGCGCCAGTGCGCCAGCCCCTGCGGAGGCTGCCCTTGGCAGTGCTGGACGAGGTGAGTGCCAGGCTCAAGGAGCTGGAGGAGCAAGGGATAATTGAAAAGGTCAGTGCATCTACCTGGGTCTCTCCTCTTGTGGTGGGAAGGAAGCGGGATAGGTCCATCCGCCTGTGTGTAGACATGAGGCGGGTCAACAAAGCTGTGATTACGGATGGCTACCCGCTCCCCAGGATCGAAGATGTCCTTGACCGCCTGAGTGGATCTCAGGTCTTTTCCAGGCTGGACTTAAAGGATGCATATCACCAGCTGGAGCTCCATCCTGACAGCAGAGACCTAACGACTTTTATAAGTCATCAGGGGCTCTACCGGTTCCGGCGCGTCAACTTCGGCCTCGCGAGCGCCGGGCCGTGCTTCCAGAGAGTGATGGCGTCCATGCTGGAGGGGGTGCCAGGCGTGGAGGTATACCTGGACGACATCCTGGTCCACGCGCCGTCCCAGGCCGAGCACGACGCCCGTCTGAGGGAAGTGCTGCGGCGTTTCGATGCCCACAAGGTGCGGGTCAACTGGCCCAAGAGCGTGACGAATCAGAGCGAGCTCTCCTTTCTGGGATATCTGGTCTCGTCAGCGGGTGTCCGCATCGACCGGGAGCGGATCAGGCCGTTATTGGAGGCGGCCGAGCCGCGGGACGAAAAGAGCCTGCGCGCATTCCTCGGTGCCGTGGGGTATCATGCGCGGTTTCTGCCACGGTTCTCGGACGCAGTAGAGCCGCTGAGGGCCGCGCTCCGGGCAGACCAGTTCGAGTGGACGGCGGCGCTGTCCAGCGCGGTCCGCCGCGTCAAGGACGCGATAAGCGAAGCACCAGCACTGTGCATGTTCAGCACGGAGCTACGAACGGTGCTCTCCACTGACGCCAGTGACGTCGGCTGCGGTGCGTGCGTGACGCAAATGGACGCCTCGGGTCAGCCCAGGGTCATTGCGTACGCCTCGAAGTCTTTCTCGGCGGCCGAACGCAACTACTCGGTAGTGGAGAAGGAGGCGCTGGCATGTGTATGGGCCGTCGAGAAGTTTCGCCACTACCTGTGGGGTCGGCGATTCACCCTCCGAACCGATCACCAGGCTCTTTGCACCATTTTCGGTGTCAAGGGCTCCAACCGCGTCGGCCGGCGAGTCGCGAGGTGGGAGGCCCGGCTGCTGGAGTTTGCGTTCGACGTCGAGTACGTCAGGTCGGAGCGGAACGGAGTGGCGGACGGCCTGTCCCGTCTGCCGGTCGCCGAGACCTGGTGGCCTGATGATGATTCTATCCAGATCGCGGCTCTGTCGTTAGCGGCAGCAGTCACGGAGGAGGAGCTGCGGGACGCCTCGGCGTCAGACGAGTGTCTGGACGTGATCCGGGGGTACCTCGCCGGACGGTGGCCTCGCCAGAGGGATGTCGATCCTCGGGCGACTGGTTTTTACCAGGTGAGAGACGAACTGTCCCAGCTCGGACCGCTGCTTTTCCGCGGCGAGCGACTGGTTGTGCCGGCGGCGCTGCGTGAGCGCGTCCTGAGGAACGCCCACGAGGGTCACCAAGGTGAGACAAGGACCAAGCAGCGCCTGCGCGCGCAGTTCTGGTGGCCGCGGCTGGACAAGGAGGTACGTGACCTCCTGCGGAGCTGTGAGGTGTGCACGCAGCATGACGGCCACGTGCGGCAGGAGCGGCCCCCTCTCCAGCCGATTCCTCTTCCGGACGGTCCGTGGCAGCGCCTCATGATCGATGTGATTGGGCCCATGCAGGGGCCCCAGCACGAGCGGTACGGCATCGTCTTGTGCGACATGTTAAGCAGGTGGCCAGAGGTGGCGCTGTGTCGGGACGCGACGGCGGCGTCTATAATCAGCTTCCTGGAGGCGGTGTTCAGCCGCGAGGGGACGCCGTTGGAGCTGGTCTCCGACAACGGTCCAGCGCACTATGGTTGGAAACGGCCTCACGGATGGCCGTGGGCAATTTCGGAATTTATGTATATTTGGGGTGTCATTCTGTTGGAAATTGATGAAATGTTTTGAATTGGGCAGAAAAAATTATTTAGTTGCGCATTTAGTCTCCATTATTGTACGTGGAATCGGGAGTTTCTGATAGTGGCTTTTTTGGTGCGCCGTCAAAGGTTTAAACAACCGCGCTGGTGATAGCATGTGGAGTACCTCCATGACGTTGTAAAACTGGATTATTATATATCAAAATAATCCTTGTTATGTTGGCTATCGAGTGGAGTGACTCTTTTTCCCATGCGTGTTCAAAATCAGGAACGGCATTGCATTCTGTTTGCAGTGTCACCACAGCAATATTTGCAAAATTACGTTTATGTTTCATTGGACATACAAAAAGTTCTCCATCGACCTCCATTGAGCTTTTTGGCAGAATAAATCTCTGTTCAATTCTGCGTAAGGGGAACGTAAAAGCAGACTGCGCACTTGTGCGCAAAATCGTCCGTGAAGCTTCATCTCCCGAGGCGTACCTACCCGTCGCTTCGTTAGCACCAGGTCGGCTCGTCAGTCTTGCAATCGCTTATCCTTATAAATGATGGTAAGAAGCAGGTTTGCGGAGTCGTGGTGGCGCCAAATCCGACTCCGACTACGACTCCGACTCCTGACTCGTTGCCATGACTCCGGCCGACTCTGTCTCCGACTCCGGACCCCTGCCAGTGTTTCGGAGTCGTGATGGAGCTGTTCCGATTCGGACCGACTCCGACTTCCACTGCGGGCTCCTGACCGACCCCGACTCCGACTCCGACTCCTGGCTCGTTGCCACGACTCTGGGCGACTCTGACTCCGACTCCGACTCTGACTCCGACTCTGACTTCGACTCCGCACCCCTCGTAAGAAGTAACTGCTCGCCCCTGCACCTGGAGTATGGATATCGTGCAAACGTGTATGGATATCCTGGAGTATGGATATGGATATCCACCGACAGAGCAGACATACAGACATGCTGTAAACGCCATTACACTGCCAATACCATGGCAAATCAAATGGCTATCTATGGTTTTTGATCATCGTTCTACATTTTCCAAAATCTTGAACTGAATGTTGGCATTTTCTCGTGACTACTTCACGACCATGATGCATGCATTTCTGAAATTGCTCTTTTTCAACCAGCCACGTACTCGTATGATAAAATGAATGTCACCATCGTGTTCTACGCCCAAAAGTACCCATAAAACATGTGTCATGCATGGGCTGCGAATAGGTACCAGTTTTAATTTTCGGGGTTATGTGCTTACCTGATTGACCTGACTTTGACCCTGGCCAGTGGCCTGTGTTTGACTGACCCCTACATTGATCTGACACTCTTTTAGCACTTATATGAAGGGTTGTGACAGTTATGACAGTTGTGACAGATTGTTTAGGACCAACTGATGACTGAATTTATTTAGGACCAACTGATGACGATATAATCGAAACGCGAAACGCGAGGCACCGATTGCGAGGTTCTAAAGTCCATGCTACTGAAAGCCCGATTTCAAGTGTTTGACCTGACCTTGACCCGACCTGTGACCTCGAAATTCAACTTTAAAGTATTCATGTGAATCGTCTCGTCGCGTTCTTCTTTCGTTTGCCGCGCCTCGTGCGTTTCGCTGCGCCTATTTGTTCGCGAGTTATCGGCTGGGGGCGTTGAACGCCCCCCCCCCCCGGCAAACGGCGGATGGGGAAATACCCCAGCAACTGCTGGGTTAATCTGACGCATGTTTTGTCATTTGATCATTTTATTTCTTACTTTTTTGCCCAATCTAAAAAAAAAATCATAAATACTCTTTCTCCAAATTTTTTACCCTTTATGACCAATAGTAAGACACTGTGCGTCACTACGTTGATATTTCTCGCCCTAAAGCATAACAACAATATCCATTCAGTAATAGCAGTATTCAAAACATGTTCAAAATGCCTAGCGATATCGATAAC
Organism: Amphibalanus amphitrite; assembly: GCF_019059575.1. Taxonomy (NCBI): domain Eukaryota; kingdom Metazoa; phylum Arthropoda; class Thecostraca; order Balanomorpha; family Balanidae; genus Amphibalanus; species Amphibalanus amphitrite. The sequence goes on along the minus strand of NW_024882293.1, from coordinate 274,178 downwards.
ATAACGAAAGACATAGGCGACTTATAGCATACTTGCAATGATGACGTCACACACGCGTGACGTGACGTGACCTCGTCATTTCTGAGTTACTGTATGATGCACGAAAGACACTGGTATACCTATGCAAAGTTTCATCGCAGTCGGTCTACGCATTAACAAGTTATGGGCAAAACATTTTTTCGCGTTGACTCCCGGCCATCCGTGAGGCCGTTTCCAACCATAGTGCAGCGTTCCGGTCTGCCCAACTCCGTGATTTTTTGACCCGACTGGGGGTCAAGCAGACTTTCAGCTCACCATACTCTCCGCAGTCCTGCGGCATGGTGGAGCGTCTGAATCGGACGGTAAAGGACGCCATCCAGTCGGCCCGGCTGGCCCGGGAGCCGCGCTCGGCGTACTTGAGGCGGTTCCTCACTGAGTACCGGGCTACCCCGCACGCCGGTACGGGAGAGACGCCGTTCCGGCTGATGCGGGGGCGGGAGGCACGGACGTTGCTGGACGTCGTGCCAGGTGAGGTTTCCTCGCCGGACACCGGCAGTGAGCTTCGTGCGCGACACGAAAAGTATCAGGCGGCCTACAAAGCCAGATATGACCGGGGGTCGACTGGCGCCCCGCGCTGGCGCGTCGGCGACTGGGTTCGGGTCCGACAGCCGGTGAGTGGGCGTGTGGAGGGCCAGAAGGCCGTGCAGATCAGCCGGAGGACTGGCCCGGTAAGTTACCGGCTCACCAGCGGCGAGCGTGTCCACGCTAGACGCTTGGTGCCCGGCCGGCCAGAAGGTGAGGACGCGGCCGCGCCGCGGGGTGGTCCCGGCGGTGGTGCTAATCCAGTTCCTGAGCCCCGCCCCACGCCAGTGCGCACCCGCTCCTCGGCACTCAGAAGTCCTGCTCACAGCCGCTGTCCAACCCCAAAGTGTACCGCCCCGGCGGGTGAGCCAGGGCCCCGCCGTAGCAGGCGGGGTCGCAGAGGCCCAGATCGGTTCACTCCGGGCGAGTAGCGTTAGGATTGGGCTATCATCGTAAGTTACGTTTGATAGCTGTGAGTGTAATGGTTTCCGCGGATAGTGGGAGGCTTAAGAAGCGGGAGTGTTTCCCATTAAAGAGAGGGGTGGTGTTGTGGCGAGAACTAATTTAGTGGCGCTGACCGCGCAGCCGATTGGCGCGGACGCGCAATTATCGTTTGAGTTTTACGCCTTTGTTGATAGTGTTGGTCGTTGCGGTGATTATGATTTTATATTACGATCGACACTTAGTTAGTAATATGTTTGGTTCGAAATGGCTTTGTTCAGTTTCGATCCTTTATTTCGCATAACCTGTTCACCCCCTCTCTTTATGATTGTCAACTGTTTTGGGTCGTAAGGACAAAGAGGTGTCGAGTCACCTCTAGAGCTTCTTCCGTTCTTGACCTTGGCCGAGATAGTGCCATGTGTTTTTCTGTTGTGTGTGTGGGGGAATAAACCGCAAGTGAGGCGGACGCAGGTTTGTCCAAACCTCCCCCACCCCGAGGGCACAACACTTATGTATGGTATAAACGATTTTTTATGCTTTCAATGCACACTTATCACCAGCACAGTGACTTGGGGTCACATATAACCATTACCATCGGATTCGGCGTGAAAAATGAGCCATAAAACATGTGTCGCACGCCCATGTAGCAGAAAGTGAAAACCGTGACCTTTCGTGACCTGGCCTGACCTTGACCCGTACTTAGTATGACCCCTATACGCACATCGTACCTTCACTAGGCCTTTGAGGTCATTTTTGGTGAGTTTCGAGCAGCAGCTATCGATTCCGCTGTCCGTAAGCCTAATCATGCAAAACCCCAGAATTTGACCTTTGACCTGACCTTGACCCGAAAGTTGACCTCAATCTAAAAATCTTAACAATTTCGAACGCCGCCTCGCGGGGCTCGATACGACCATTGGTTCTCGAGATAACAGGGATGCGACCCCCCCCCCCCCCAGGCTGTCGTGGGTACGGAAATAGCCCAGGCGGTGCCGGGTTAAAATTGGATATCATCGGCTTCCTCACGTGACGGGCAACACGCTCGTTTTTTTTTCCGCGAAGCTCTAGCTCGATTAGGGGCCAAACGCGAAGGGGGGTACCACCCCCCCCCCCTGTGCCGTCGAAGGACGCAAAATGGCCTGTGCCGGTGAGGGTTAAAGGGACCCTCCCACCTTCAAAAAAGTTAATGAATTGGCATGAAAGTGATGTTCCTTGGTTCAGAAAGAGCGAAAACGAATATCTACCAAATTTCACCGAAAAATATTCACTGGTTTTCAAGATATTAGGCTTTTACTTTTGTTTACTTTTTGGGATCTCCCCTGTTACTAGCGACTTTATTTGGAAGCAATAATTTGGCAGCCTCAAAGTGCGGCAGACGTTGCGCGCAAAGCAGCGTATACCACCACGTGTTAACGATGGTTTTAGTCTAAGATTTAAAAATCGTTAGATCTCCGCTGACGTCACAAATTCTAAGGGGGCATTCCAATGCATTAGCCCCTTAGAATCCGAAAACTGCAAGTTTGAAATTCCATATCTTCGAATTAAAGCATTTTTCGATGTTGTGAGTGCCCAAACCGGTATTTGCAGGCCATGGCCACCAATTTGGCTATCTCAACTCAAAACTCATGTTAAGGTGGGAGTGTCCCTTTAAAGGAAAAGGGCCACCTTTAACATGGGGATTGAAACTGAGATAGCCATCTTGTAGCCCGTGTCCGAAAACCTTCCTGTCTACCTACTTACGGCCGATTTCGGCCTCCATTCGTAGTTATCGGCAATTTTAAAAGAAAATACGCCAGGAATGCGTCCTTATCCCAGGAATGCGTTCTTATCCGACAATACAGCCACCCGCGGCGAGGCTTTGTTTTTTTACCAATCAGCTTCAACCAGCTCAGCTTTAACCAATCAGCTTATCTGACACAATCCGACGAGTCTGTCTTCTGAACGCTGATTGGCTTGAGTGTGACGTCATCGCTATGCCATCATACAGTAGGTGCCGTAGAGAGTATCAACATAGTACCAATATGTTAAATAGTTTTAAATACTTTTTCGCGAATTGTGCACTTCTGGCACCAGTTTTAAAAAGAAAATGAAAAATAATAATGTCAAAATGAAAAACAACGATATCTTCATGTTTCACGAAGGTGGCCCTTTTCCTTTAAGATAGGTTGGGTGCTTGCGTTTTCCACGTTTTCCACAGTGTATACTAGGGTTACCCGCGTGCTCCGCAACGCGAAGGGGGGATTTTTTGACCCGTGGGTATTGGGTTGGTCTGTGTCGATTTGGTTGGTAGATATCCATTTCGTTCGATTGCTTTTTGACGGCCAAGCATTTTGTAAGAAAACAAAAAGATACATCGCATCGAGGTGCCCGTGTCGTATTATCATGCGTTCTACTTTAGAATGATTCGAAAACTGGCGTTAAGTCTTTTGAGGCCATCGATGAATTTCGCTAAAAATGACAATGTAATGGTCTGCAACATTTACATTTTTAAGGATACTGTTGCTAATCATGCAAAAATGAAGAGTGAATATTGGACAAAATTGAATGCTCTATCCAATGGTACCATATTCAATTGCCAAAGGTATCAGGTTATGCAGCAAACCCCGTGTGATTAATAAAGTGGCACAAAATTGACAAACACCATTTTCTCCTGTGATTTGCACCACCTTGATTTGGATCAATCAGCTTTTCACAATTTTTATATGAGAGGCGGTACCTTTCTCTTGCAAATAGGCGTTGATTCAACTCGCTCCGTTTAACGGTCACCTAAAAATAAAATTAATTCCAAAATCCCTCAAAAACCGCAATTTTTCAAATAAAAGTGCCCTCTCCGGTGCACGTGGCGCGTGCTATCCTCTGCATTGCACACCATTCAATAGCCCGTTCAATTCTGTACACGATGCTGTTTTCCCCGTGCCGGTCGGACCCCTGGTCACCAAGATATTGCACGGGGACTGGACCCGTGTCGGCCAAAATTAGCCATTTTCGCCCGATTTCGCACGCCGATTTATACATGTAAAGTCTATGACGCGAATTTGCACTTTTTGAGCACGCGCCACGCGCTCCCTATCAATCCGATCGAGCTGAGACCCCTCAAAGGCACGTCGCGCATCCTTGATCTATAAGTTGTGCAAATTTCACCGGGCTAGGTGCAACGGTCTGGCCTGTAGTCCACGCAAAGCACCACCAAGTCGGGACCTCGGTAACGGACAGACGCACGCTCCTCAAATAGTAATATAGATAAATACAGTGGCGGCAAATGCGCTTGGTCACGTGTCCAAATCTGCACGTTCTGTTGTGGTGAGGGCACTTCCCGAAACTCTGGTGCCAACGGCCTCGCGGCGCCCATAGAGAATACATGGGACCTTTTCTTTCCAGACCTATCGTGTCTAAACCAAGCCATTTAGTGCAAGGATACGACTGGTTTGAGATTCAGTCGTCTTTTGGCTATAAGTCGGCATAAGAAACGTATTTTTATCGGCAAAATTCGCTAAGAACCAGGTGGTTTTCCGATACCATGCACGCCTCCTAAGTCCTAACCCCCGGCGGCCAACCGGAGGAGTCAGTAGCGCTTCACTCACGACTTTTGGCGATAGCTCAACACACCTTACAGCTAGAGGGCTGCTATTTGGCACACCTTATCTTTGCTTCCATACGCATCTTTGGAAACCAATTGCATTTCCGTCTCAGGTCAGATCACTGACTTATGACGTCACACGTGAACCTCTGCAATAGTCCCAAAATACCGAAACTCCGCAATGCCCTCGGTGCCAGAGGAGCTGTCACAGCGAGATGATAGTTACAGGACCTAGTATCCTCTAGAAGTCTCAAAACTTGTATATCTCGGATTTCTCCTAGAGGTCACATGAGGTCAGGCCGATCGCGTGACGTCACCATTACAAGTCAATGGGGAAAATATGGAAACTGTAATTTTGACGCCGAGAATGATCTAACGGGTGTCTTCTAATTTTTGGCACAAAAGTTTGATTTATTTTTATTTACACTAACGTCACCCAATGTCACTGAAATTCTTTGCATATGAAGACCTGACAATTGTGCACGCACCACAACATTTTTATTTTATCTTCGTGCAATATTCACTTATCATGGAGACTTTCACTAAAACGCAGGTTCGTGAATTTGTGGCCGATTTTGCCAAAGAACACCATTTCCTACCAAAAAGCGAGCTTGTGTCACGGCTGGAGGTAGCAGGAGTGTCGAGAAGAACTGCCTACCGTATATTAAAGAACATTGAGACTAGGGGTAGCATTAAGCACGCCGGTAAAGGGAAAGCTGGCGCAAAACCCTCCAAACTTGGGCCCCAGAAGAAGCGCCTTCTTTTGAATGCCGCCAAGGGACGCGTTGGAACATCCCTGCGCGTGCTGGCCCGGCGTTTTGGCGTATCTCATCAGTATGTGGCGAAAATCCTTCATGATAACAACATAAAGTATAAGAAAAGGATCAAGGTGCCCGAGGTCACTCCTGAGCAAGAAAAGCGGCAGAAGACCCGGATAAGACGGCTGGCCCGTGGGTCGTTCTCGAGGAACGCCGAACTGGAGGTGGTCATGGATGATGAGAGCTATTTTACGTTCTCAGGAAGTTATATGCCCGCAAACTCCGGCTTCTACGCTGGCCCTGGAGGAGATGTACCGGATGACGTCAGATTCCGGCCTGTGGGAAAGTTCCCGAGAAAGCTTCTCGTCTGGGTGGCGATCTCTCCCAGGGGGGTGTCAAGCCCTGTCATCTGCCCGAGCCGCAACAACGTAGGGGGCGACTTCTACCGCCAAGAGAGAGTGTCTCCAGAAGAAACTTTTCCCATTTTTGAGAAAACAGTACCCTCATGGTGGGTTTATCTTTTGGCCAGACCTGGCACCGGCCCACTATGCCAAGAAAACGGTCACGCTTCTGGAGGAGGCTGGGGTGCCGTTTGTTGCGCGTGATGAAAACCCGCCCTGCGTGCCTCAGCTGCGCCCCATCGAGGACTTCTGGGGCATCGTCAAGCAAGAAGTATACAAGGGCGGATGGAGAGTGGCATTAGAAGTCCAGCTGAAGAACCGTATTCAGAGGGTTCTTCGTTCGATCCGAGAGGAGGTGCCGCGCACCATGATGGAGAGGGTCCCGGATCGCGTGCGCCGTGCCGAGCGACGAGGAGTCAACAGCAGCCTGCACTGATCTGATAGCGTTAAGTATGAGTGCTTCCAACCATGTGTGAAATTTGGTGACGTTTGAGCAAAATATATGTGATTTATGAGACATTTAGTTTTGTGCCAAAAATTAGTAGACACCCGTTAGCCCTGGATCTAAACCTAGCACTGGCAGATCCAGGCTTGCGTTTTTGGGGGGGCCAACTCATGCAGGAGCCAAACCTAGGGTACCCCCAAATCCTGTTTTCTCATCGGATTTAGGCCACTTATTTTTCGTCACAGCCCTGACACTATGAATATTTTTTTTAACTAAAAATGAAAATATATAAATGGTAGCCCACCCGACACATGCCTTTATATTACTTTGTAAACAATTACCATTGCTTTTTTCATTCTCGCTCATTCCTCATTTTCCGAGTCTTCTTGTGTTCTGTATGTTGCTCTTCTTCCTGCTCTTCTGCCTCGGCGTGGTTGGCGGTGGCGCTGGTCCTCGCGTTGTTGGCGGTGGCGCTGGTCCTCGCGCTGTTGGCGGTGGTGCTGGTCCTCGCGTTGTTGGCGGTGGCGCTGGTCCTCGCGTTGTTGGTGGCGGTGCGCGTCACGGCGCTGTTGGCGGCGGCTCTCGCCTCGACGCGGCTGGCGGTGGTGCTCGCCTCGGCGCGGCTGGCGGTGGTGGCGGCGGCCTCAGCCGCGCTGGAGGTGCTTCCTGGCGCAATAACTCATAAAATCACGGTCATGTTCTGTGACTTGACAAAACGGTACGTATCCCTCCACTCCTGCCTCCGCTTCCTTTTCAGCGTTCCAAAAAAGAAATGGCCATAGATGCGCTAAAGTTCGTCATTCAATGGGGTTGGGAACTCGATTTTTTAAGAATGCATGAAAATGATCAAACTATTTTCACATAATTTATGGTGCATACCATTGCCTCATAAAATCAATATCCTGGGAGAAATGGGGGAAGAAAGGTAGGAAACTTGTTTTGAAAAGTTCTTGAAAAAAGATGCTCTTGATGCTGTTACGTCACATGTCACCTTCTGCGGTTGACAAATAATGGCGCATCTGGCGCACCACAGATTACATGTTATATCAATGGGTGAAAGATGTTGTTTGTTTCACTCTGCCATTCGCGCTGTTTTTAACTTTAAATTATGCTAAAACATTTACGGATGAAATGTTCAGTGTCAAAAATTGATGTGTCTGCCGTGTACTATATTCCCACTTAACATTGAGCGCGTGATAAACATTTTATGTACCTCGAATTTTCAAATGATAAAGATGATGAATCGGAGGATGCTGAAAAGCAAAAGCTCATTCCAATATTTGGACTACTTTACGATTAAAATGTTTACATTCCTGTCATCTTATTGATCATTTATTTGTTCTTTTTTATGAAAATAGCTTAAGGCGTTGAGAGCCGAGGCAATTTCTATCTACCGTGCCTTAACTTACCAGCAACAGCAATCTATCTACGCCCATACGGTGGCAAGGGAGACTGTGAAAGAAGCGTAAGATGGATTCTAAACAATTCTTTTGTGATATACTGAAGCGCAAAGTGCAGAGAAGAGCGTACAAGTCCTGTTCTGTGCCAGGCTGTTGCAGTAGCACTTATGAAACTCCGAAAACGATCTTAGTTCATGTCCCGAACAACATTACCCTGAGGAGATGATCGTCTGCAATAGCAGGAAGAGCTGATGCAAGTACTTTGAAATCCACTATCAAGTCGGTGCTATTGCTGTAATGATCACTGTGAGGTGAGATATTTTGTGTAAAGCCTAAGCTACACTAGCATGAATTTCGACGTTTTTTCGGTTTCTGCGGGATTTCGGTTCGCGTCGTAAAGTTCGCCTCATAGCGAAAGCATTGCGCAAGCTACACTGCCAGTCTGGCGTCCCGTGGAACGAAAACCCGCAAAAACCGACGAGTCGGAACCGAAAAAAAGTTCAGAGCCGTGAACTTTTTTTCGATTTCTGCGGGATATCGTTCCACGCGACATTTTATGGCGCACAGCGGCATTCTTTTGTTTTGTTTACTTCTGCCTTTTTTGAAGTGACAGAAGGTTGAGTAGGTGTCAGTTTTCATCCGATTTGTGTAGGTTATAGTCGTATTTTCTGTGTTAAGTTGTTCTGGATATTCACCTACCTACGCATCAGTATGGAACGTGCCACGAGAGATGAAGATGGAGAAATGAGTGGAGGTAATTTGAATGTTGTTATAATCAAATGAAAATCAATCTGTAACTTCACCCTACTAATGTGTTTCACATGAATTGAATTGTTATAATTAAATTAGTTGGGTAGTTTGGTGGCTCCAGCATTTCAGTTGCACTGATGGTGTGGAAAATTCAAGGAGAAATATGAAGCTCAAGCTTTGATTTGTATTATTTTTGCACGCATTAACTAAGCACATGAAAAGAATGTGAAATCGCCCTTTGTGAAGTCTCCCGAAATTGCACCTTGGGCTCCATACTGAATGAAGACAACACCATATTGTCACAAACCAACTATCAATCTAGAACATTGTTCACATGATCATGTAAAGCTAAAAAATTAGCTACATCATGAGCAGAAATAACAAAACCTAAGCTAACCTGACCTAATTTTACCAACGTAACATAACCTAGCCTGACAACAGTAGCGGCGGAACACCTTCAATTAAGGGGGGGGGGGGCACTGCTGACTTTTGGTCCCATTCTTTCCATGCAATGCCCATAGGGCTAATGTTAAAATGCCAGAATCAAAGGGGGGCATGGTGCCCTCCCCGTTCCGCCGCCTATGCCTGACAACATGTGGCTGGGTGTTAAGATATAAATGTTTTGTGTAAATAGTAACAATTATAAATGTGTGGTCTTATTCGTCAAGCTTGGAAGGATGTGTTTTTTCCATTTTAAGAATTAAAGTTAATAAATGGTGCAGAAGGAGAAAATCACTAAAATAATTGTTGTTATTAGGTACTGAATGTTTGACAACCTCCAGATCACTGGCATTTCTTTGTTGCAGAAATGGACTTCAACGAATCAATAATTGAAGCAGTCAGGAAGTACCCAGGTTTGTGGGACAAAAAGTCGAAGGACTATGCAAAGAAAAAGACTGTAAAAGATCTTGATTGGCAAAGAGTGGCAGCTGAGTGCAGATGTGATGGTGAGTGCTGACTGCTGGCTACCTACGCAGCTGAGGTTTTCAGTTGATATCACTTGAGCTTGCAATAATTGGTGGTTACATGCCTTGAAATGGGCTTTTTCAAGTACACTATTGAACTTAAATGGTCTAAACATCATAGTCACGAAGAAGAAAGGGTATTTAGATTGAATTTAGAAGATCAAGATACAAAGAGATGCCTTTATTGATTGGTTTGGCACAATCAGTGTGTTTTATTTTGCAATATATTATACATTGATATCGATCCAGACTGGAAAGCATCAATGCACTATGCCTGACGCCTGTTAGACCCTCATCCGCTGAAAACTGAAATTCTGCGCAGTTGGTTTTGCGCCGAAATTTCTCTGTTGTTTTAGCCGACAGTTTGATGCCTGTTTGCGCCAAAATTAAGCCGTTTTTATATTCTGCACAGTGCACACCAATTTAGTTCTATTGGTGACATTTTGTTCTGTTGGATGAAATGAAATGGTAACAATACTCTCCTTCCATCATCAGTGCAAGCTGCCAAAGAGAGGTGGAAGTCTTTGCGGGACTACTATCTGGCCAGAAAAAGGAAGACTCTGCCCAGTGGATCAGCAGCACCTGCAGGTGGCCATCAGCACCTAGGACCCTATGGGAATATGCTCAGATTTCTGGACCCCAGCACCCAGCGTGGGCCGTGAGTATTAAACAGATGTGCAATATCCATACCTACTTTGTCCTCCATCCAGCCATCCTTTGACTTTGTCCATCATTCTATATTGTCACACAGGTCAGAATTGACAGTTTGTCATTGTCCTGCTGAAATATTCAAGGTAATAGTTCCATGCATAGTAACTTGGATGTACCTTTTGTTACCATGACCTCCCATAGTGTTTATTTTATATTTCTTATCACTCGATTACTTATGTTCCTTGTTCTGAAATGCAACCATGATTCCCTCCATGACTTCATCAGCTCGCCTGCCTGAAATATGTACTGAAGCCATGTTCTCTCATTTTGTACCCAATGCATATTTCACATCAGTTCCTTTCCCTTATCTGCCGAAACGTTAGTGTGTTTCTATCCAAACTTAATCATCAGAGTTAAGGAATTGCCCCATATTGATTTAACCCGCTCCAGGCTGGGGAGAGGGTGGGGGGGGGGTGGACAGTGGACACCCCCGAGTGGTTTTTCGCAGATATCTGAAAAATGGCTCCGCCGTTTGTCGCTACGTTGGTCCAGGAGCCGAGACTGGGTGATGTTCAGAACCCCACCCCCTCCGGTCCGGCGCGGTTTTCTCCATTCCACATTCATCGTCCCAAACCTTTCCTTATTTCCATATTTTTTCCTTTTCAGTACAACCTCATCTATGACCTTCCGGCTGGATTCACATGGAGGCGGAGATGATCCTGGAGGTGATCCTGGGGCTGAGACCAACACTCACCCTCACATCCTGTATCTTGAAGATACCCAATATGAAATTGAAGTGACTGAGGAGAACACAGACGACACACCGCACTCACATGATACAACACAAAACACATCGCGCGCTGACTACACTGAAAACACACCGCGCGCTCTGAGCACACGAAACGCACCGGCACAAAACACATCGCGCGCTCACCACACTCAGCACACAACGCGCGCTCTGGGCACACAACACACACCGGGCACACAAGGCACACGGCTCGTGCACGACACAACGCACGCTCTGGGCGCACAAAACGCACCGACACAGAACACGCAGCGCGCCCACCAGACTCAACACACAACACGCGCTCCGAGCACACAACACACGCCTGGCACACAAGATACACCGTCCGCTGACGACACACACACACCGCGTGGCCAGGACACACAAGGTACATCGGATACACAAGGTACACCGCGCACCACATCGGGCACACGAAGCAAGCGCAAAACAACAGACATAGACTATGCTATCTTGGAGGAGCTAGATAGGAGCAGGAGACAACAATCTGACAGGGACTACACATTCTGTATGAATGTGTATGCTGAGCTGCAGCACAGGAGTGAGGCCACCAAAAAACTGATCAAACGTGCGTTCCAGCAGATCCTTGATGAATACGAGGACTGAAGGACACCCATAAGTCGCTGAGACTGCGACGTGTTTGTATGTGTGGCTGTGGTTGATTTTTTTTTGTTTTGTTTAACTAACTGGTGCCTTGACGTTGATGCCTACGTGTGCAGACAACCTGTTTTGCCGTATGTATCTCTATGGATATTTATTTTGTAGCTGACGATGTTTGTTATGTATTGTCCTGGCGTTTATATCCGCAGGGATGAAGGACAGACTGCCTTTTCTGCGATATTTACCTATGGCTGTTATTGTTCAATTTGGAGTTGACAACGTTTGTTTTGTCGTTGCGTTGATAGCCACAGCCCACAAGGACAGACAGCTTTCGTTAAGTCGTCTGTCCCTGTGATATAAGTTGTTCGTTTTGGTTAGCAACAGCCAACAGTAGTTTGTTGCTGATATTCATTCAATACATGGCTTTGCCGTGCTTGTTGATTGTTTTTGAGAGCAATTGCCGGTAACAGTGACATCATCTTTACGATATACACATTCAATCGTAACCATCGTCAGCTTATATTTCAAACTTCACGACACATTGAATCGATGCTTGAATCGTCAAGTAAACGGCGTGAAACAGTCAATCCGTTTCGACCAGGCACTGAATAGTTCAAAATTCAAATCATCACTTTTACAAGAACGGCACATCCAACATCATACCGCTTCTTATGCGCTCTCGCCATGGGAGTCACAGCGGCAGTGGTTACACACACACGGCGTACACGCACACATGATACACCCACAGTTCTTCACTAGCGGCGAATGCTGTTCAGCTGCCAGGGGACACTGCCGACGCCGCTGAAGTACTCGACGTACTTCTCTCGTACTTGGGCCGCCTGCTGAGGGTGATTGTGAGACGCGCCTGCGTCACGTAGGTCACGGAGACCGGGGATGTCTCGTCGCTCTTCAGGCGTGACGTAGCCGTAGGCCGCTGGCCCTCCACGTCTGGTCTCGATGTCCTTCTCTCTCAGGAAGTTATGAAGGACGCAGGTTGCCAGGACGATGAGTTTAACGGCCTCCACGTCACACCCGATCGGACCCCGGAACACCCGCCACCGTTGTGCGAGGATCCCGAACGCGTTCTCGGAGGTCCGACGGGCGCGGCTGAGTCTGTAGTTAAAGACACGTCGTTGGTCGTTCGTCAGGCGCGACCCAGGAAATGGCCTCATCATATGTTGCCGCAGCGGAAAAGCCTCATCTGCCACGAACACGTGAGGCACGGTCACTGCGGAGCCAGGGAGCGGCTCTGGGCCTGGCAGAACAGGCGGCCCGCCGTTGTCTTGGTCCTCCAGCAGCCGACCCAGGTCGCTTCCTCCCCACACTCCCCCGTCACTCTCCTGACCGTGGCTGCCCACGCTGATGTAGCGAAAGCGACACTTCGCGTCCACCACAGCCATCAGCACGATGCTGAAGAACCCTTTATAGTTAAAGTTCATTGAGCCACTGTTGGCAGGCTTGTCGACCATGATATGTTTTCCATCAACCGCCCCACAGCAGTTGGGAAACTGCCACTCCTCCTCGTAATCCAGGGCGTGCTGGCGCCACTGCTCGGGCGACGGTAGCCCCATCAGCCCTGGTCCGAGCTCCTCCCAGATGGCGCGGCATGTCTCAGGGACGATCAGGCGGATCGTGGCGAAGCCTATGCGGTAAGATTCTGCCACAGACTTCATAGTCCCACCTGACGCCAGGTAACTGCAAAAGGTGTACACATATGTAGTAATTAAAAAATGTCAGTCCTTTGTTGTCATTGCGCCTATGTCATATTCGTAATTAGTCGATTGGAAATTGAGGCACCTTTTCTGGTTATGCAAGCTTATGTGTTTCATTGAGAATTATACGCGCATTGAAAGTATGAAGAGGCTTCAGGTCTTACCGCAGCGTTGCCGCCAGGCGCTCTGCTGCCGAGATCGGCTTCCTCAGGTGCGTGATCTCCTTCGTGATGACGGGCTCGATCTTGCCGAGCACCTCGTCAAATTCATTGACGCTCATCCTGAAGTAGCGCCGATGGCCCTCAGGATCATTCTGGCGCAGTTCCTGTACTAGCGTGTGGAACTCGCCGCACTCTTCTCGGCGCAACAGCACCGGGCGAACCCACAGGCTTCGTCGCTGTCTCTCGCGTTCACGGCGCAAAAATAAAACTCTTAATAATGTTTGACGATCCATTTACTGCGGCTCAACTTCAACAGATCAGACAATACGACGTACACAAATGCGGCTGCTGCATAGCACGCATTCGCAGAGGCCGCTCCGATTGGAACGAAAAAACGCAGAAACCGAAAAAACGCAGAAACCGAAAAAACGCAGAAACCGAAAAAACGCGGAAACCGAAATCCCGCAGAAACCGAAAAAACGTCGCTAGTGTAGCCTGAGCTTAAGGGCTGAGTGTAATGCCCAGGAGATGACCTCCATTCGCCCCCTGACCGGTCAGGGTAATAAAATTTGAGTGGATGGCGGTCCGTTTGGGGTTCAGATGTCAATTGTATTTTGTTACTGTCAAGCAATACATGTTATGCTGGCAGCGAATGTGTGTAACGTCGGTTTTCGAAACAGAAGTTAGAACTGTAACGGCAGAGTGCTTGCTGGTCTCATCGTAAGTAGGTATTGTAAGTGTTGTAAGCAAAAGCATTGTCAATATTGTAAGTATTGTGAGCATTGATGTATGATAGATATCACCTCACATGATCTCGGCTCAGATAACCCTCTCCGGTGTCCCTGTCAGTAAATGGCACCTGGATCATTACAGATAAGATAATTTGTCATTATTCTTAAAGAATTGGGTGGTTTTGACTCGTTTACCCGAGGTGCAGGTCGCATTTCAATACTTTTCCATAGGCTTGCAATGTAAAGGTCACGACTCTGACCTAACCTCAGGTCACAGATCAAAAATTCTGAGATATACGAACGACACATACTGCAGGTACTGTTTTGAAGACTTGATGAGAGGAAATAACAAGATACCTTTAAGAAACAGGTAGATCCGATGTTTGAAAGTAAAGCCCCAGTCACAAATTTGACGCACCTGTGACATTTCCTGACACCCACGTGACTATTGTATTAACTTTTGTGTTTTGCGATGTTTTGACCTTATTTGAAGTACTGAAAGCTCAAAATGTATGGTTAATGTTGTTTAAAGCAGCATATTAATAATTATGTTTGTAAATTATCGATAAGCTGCTTATAGCAGGTCACGTGATTGCTACCAGATTATGTGCTCAGAAAGCATCTTTTCAACTTCGATTTTGAACAATTTTTACCTCCTTTGAGGCCAAATGATGGACGGTTTGAGGCACACGATGAAATGCTGAATCTATTGATGCCAAAATTTGTTCGTTTTTTTGCATTTTTAGACTAGTATATCCTGGCTCAAACTTTGACCAGTTTGTGTGTAAACCCTATGGTGAAGGGAAAACTTCACGCCCAGCAGGCCTCATTACAGTGCTGCCAAATCGTGTTTGGTGGGGGTCGGGAAATAACTTCGTGAAAAACTCAAGCTCTGACGTGTTTGCAAACTTTTCTGAGGTGGGGTCAACAAACCCGCTCATGTCTCGCGGCGTTTGGCAATTGTACAAGAAAATCCTGAAAGGCCTCCCCGTCCGAAATAGGGTTAATGTGTATATGAAGAGTTGCAGATGCCAAACATACCCAGATCTAAGACAAAAAAACATACATAGGACATACAGACATGTTTATTTGCATCTGTTTTGGATAATAGCAACTCATGGCGCCATCACCCGCGATAACTGTTAGGATTTGAGATATATTTTTATTTTGGCCATTAGTTTGGCTGTAATGTTTATTAATATTAGTTGGGCGGAGTTAGTTTTTTTTAGTTTTAGAGTTAGTGGTAGTTTTTTATTTAACTTGTGGTATGTTGTGCTGATTGCGGGTTGTTCAAACCTTTCAAATGTAAGGACCTTATTGAACTCAACCCTACCCCTACACTACCCTACATACGACTGGACGCTTTCCAAGCCCACAAGCATCACGACGCCGAGATGGAATGTAGCCGGGAAATCACCCTCGCCATCTGCTCTAGAGCTAATCGTGTGGGGCGGCGTGTGGGCAGTGTTGCCAGGTCTAGAGGTAAACCTCCAGATCTAGAGGTTTTAGGGGAGCGTTTTGGGGCTCCTGGAGGTTTTCGAAAAATACCGGATTCTAGAGGTTTTTTCTAGAGGTAATTTGAAAATGCGAGAAGTAGCATCAATATCTCTTGTCTTGAGAACTATTTGCATAGATACTTTATTTCATGCAATTATTTTAAAGTATTGCATGCTAAAACACCCTTTTTACAGATTGATGGAAACGAAATGTAATTGATTAACCCGCGCCTGACTGAGGTAGGTATTTTCTATAGCGCGGCTGACTGGGGGGGGGGAGAGGGAGAAGCACTTCAGAGCCCCCTCCTATCTCCGAAGTCCGAAACTGCCGAGCCGATTGTCAAAATTCAAATGACGGCTGATAAAACTGTCAACCGAAACCATCTTTCATTTACCTCAAGGTAACCGATGACGTCACAGCCCACAGGTTAGGTCAAAGTAAAAATTATCAACATTTTGGCTTGATCACAATTTAGGGTCTGGCGACAGGCAGCCGGCTGCAGCTAAAAGTTCGATCGTCATTCCGTGGGCACCAAGCATTGTCGACAAATGCGAAGGCATGCGAAAGATGAGCGATATTAATTAATCTTCATTGGTGATACAAATGCGGTGTTTCAAAGCACGCTGCCAGCCGCTGCCAGCGCGCTGACGTCAACACTTTGGTAGTGTTGCAGCAATGGGCTTGATGATGTCATCACGCGCTGGCAGCGTGCTTTGAAACAGCGCCACGGTTTGTGATACGGAGGCAAGTATGGAGGTATAGGAGTCATAATCAGCGGTAATGGAACAGAGGTTTCTAGAGATTTTTACAGCATTTTCTGGAGGTATTGGCATCACTCGACCTGGCAACACTGCGTGTGGGGCGCCGCTTAGCCTATGGGGGTGCACTTCTAGTGGATGGGGACGGGGGTGCACCTGCACCCCTTTCATATGGAAAGTTACTTCCCTGATTACATCTCCCCGTATTGCACCTAATCAGGGAACGGCCAGCAAACGGAGGAACTATTTCTGGATGACAGGCGAATAACCGCTCACGCAAGGAGCGGAGCTCCGCCCCGTCCAAACTGGCCAACAAAGCAGAGACAGAGGCAGCATCACATCTTCCATCAAAGAACTGGTTTCTGGCTTGGAAGATGAGCTCCATCTTTGCATCCGAGTCGGTGCTGTCAGGAATCAGCTGGTCTAATGGAGTGAGAGTAGTGAGACGACTAGCTATTGTATCAGAGCTGCCTGGTCTTCGTAGCATTTGCACCGATTCTTCTCGATCGGACTCTGAATTCTGTCCCTCCTGCGTATTACTTGAGGCATTGCTATGTAGCTAAGTCTTTGGCAGAGTTTCATTATCCATGCTTTGCAAACAGTGCCATAACAACACAGTTAATTAATCACCAAGCTGTTTTGTAAGTTCCAATATAGTTGAATCGCACGCGATTTGAGTGCAAAAATCAAGAAAAGTGCCAACTTGTTCCCGTAAAATATTTTGAATATTGACCTAAAAAATGAGTAATTTCCAGATAAAATAACAGCGAAATCAGTTTTCGCTTGCCAATAAAACTCACAGACATTGAAGCTCCATTATTAAAGGAACATTTTAGTATATGCCATTCTTTATAAAACTTCTTAGCCACGCAATACAAGCGCAAAATAAAGAGACACTGAAAACACGACCAATCACTCCGATTTACCATAGGAAAATACATAGACAATGTATGTCTCAACTGCGCCAAATATACAGACAGTCATATACCTACATGTGACGTCATGATTAGCCCGACCAATCAGAAGCAAGTTGTTTTCAGCCACAAATAATTAATTTCTGAACTAACTAGGCATTTTTTTAACAAAGTGATTTTAAATTAAATCATTAAAAATTCTGAGCTTTTTTATTTTACCAAAACATACAGAGCATACAGATAGGTCCCAACCCTATTGCAGAGGGTTAAGGATTTGACTTGTTTTGATTGGCTGTTTGGCGACGAATTATTTGTGGGCGGAAGCAAATAATAACTAAAGGAAACTATGAAGTGGATATTGTTTTTATTAATATACATTTTGGTATTATGAAATCATTTTTCATTTATGTAAGTACCGATGAAAGTTATTTATACATTAAATTATTTGAACGAATAAGCTTCGTTTCCATGACAACGAGTGAGTGTTCAACGTGGTTGTTTTGGTACGGAAGTTTATTGCCTTGGTACGGGGAAGCACCTCTGCGAACCCATGGAGCATTTGGTCAATTGTATTATTATTCACTCATAAAGCATTGATTTATCATTGTCTAAGCATTTTGTAATGCCTAATTTACATAAAAGTACCCATAGATTATCATGTATTGTGCCTATTGTTACTAATTGAATCATTTTACCTAAGGTTTTGCCAGTTATTTTGGAAGCCCGAGTTCACCGTCAAATCGTCAAAAATTGCTCCGCGAGTACTTCTTTCCGGTTTTCGGTGCAAGAGGAAAGCAGCCGAGGCCTCTTGCACCAAACTACCTACTTAGGTTAATTCCGATTTTACCTAGATTCTCTTGCACCAAACTACCTACCAAAAAACCAGAGGTCGATAAAATGCTTGGAGTTGCTCCAACGAACATCTTAGTCCCATCACTGGCTCCAACTTAGCCCTCGCCTGGCGGGAGGGGGATACAGCCTCCCTAAGTTTTTTTTTCGCGAATGGCGTAAAAGGTGGTGTCGCGTAGCGCCGCAAAATTTGGCACAACGTCTGGGAATGAGCCTCTTGCGATATATCCTGAAAATTTCAGGTGCCAGTCATTTCAGGACCTGGACTATGACTATGAAAAGTACGACCAGTGTTGGTACTCACACCTTTCCTTTGAATTAGACGGATAAACAGGCGCCATGCCTATAAATTCGCCCAAGCAAATGATATGCTAGATGAACAATGCATGCACAACTGTCTAATCACTGCCAATTGCCGCGTCGGCACACCGGCATCTCCTCACCTTCTCCCCACACGGCCTTGACTCCCCAACTCACACCATCACACTACTGCATATGGTGACCGGTCACACGGTGGATCTGAATGCCTACGTTTTCATGCCAAAGTCTGAAAGAACTAACGATTATCATCAGCGAAGAAATGTTGAAATTTAGCATTTTAAAGCTTTTAACTTAAAACTTTATAAGTGTGTTTTAACGCACTTGTCCTTATTAATTGAGAAAAGAGTAACTTTTGATCGTATTACCTTATACGAAGTAACGCAATCGAAGTGTGATTCCGGTCCACTGTGCGTTTTCAGGCGCGCTCGATAAAACACCCAGGCCTGGAGAAAGTTGGAAGGGCGATTTTCTGATCCTCCTTACCACAAAATGACCCTAAGCGAAAAAATGCCCGCGGGGCGCTGCCAACGCGTGCCAGCGGCCCTGCTAGTAAGGGCGAAAATCAATGCATGTGTATGCGGAGCACACCCTTAGCGCTACGATGGCTCCTTGGAGACACCTGGAGAAACCTCTGCCGGCAGAAGGGTCAGGTCCCTCGCAGACGGCGCGGCACGGCGGGAGCTTAGCGGGTGGCCTAGCCGGAAAGAGGATAAAAATAGCCGACTGGCCCGACCCAGCGAGGGGTGACCGAAGGGTGACCAGGAGTGAATGAGGGAACATACACGCGGTACCGAGCAGCCGATAACAGCACCCAGAGGTCGATAAAATGCTTGGAGTTGCTCCAACGAACATCTTAGTCTCATCACTGTCTCCAACTTAGCCCTGGCCTGGCGGGAGGGGGGGGATGCAGCCTCCCTAAGTTTTTTTTTCGCGAATAGCGTAAAAGGTGGTGTCGCGTAGCGCGCGCCGCAAAATTTGGCACAACGTCTGGGAATGAGCCTTTTGCCACATATCCTGAAAATTTCAGGTGTCAGTCATTTCAGGACAGGACACCAGGTCACAAAAACCGGTACAAATCGGTACAAGGTCAGGTTAATATTGGACATACGAGTATTGAGCGGAAACCGAATGAAGAGCTTTTCGACGTGAGTGCCGTGGAACGTAGCGCTACCAAGTATCAGACACAATTTGAAGCATTCATTTGACACGTGTCCTGGGAGCACTGAGCTCCGGTGACCTCAGGTCAAATCCCAAGGTAAACAACCGGTACATTGTCAAAATGCCTGCGAAAAACACTATTTCTTTCCATAAAATCTAGAGTTGTTCATCGATGTATTCCAACTTTCAGGATATGCTAAGCTCATCGCATACCATCACATGCATCCCGTTTTTCCGATTCGGTTGACCTGAGGTCATCTAGAGGTCATGACGAAGTCTAAATAAATTTTCCCGAATGGCTCCAACTGTGAAAACTTGAGACATATGCTCGATTTCAACGTTTGTGTGTTGTGATACCTTAGTATTCATCAAGTTGGTGTTTGCATGCTGCAAGAACACTAAATCGGGTCAACTGAGGTCGACTGAGGTCAAACTACGGTTTTACTAATGACTTGGCACACCATGGCTAGAGCATTACGCTAGGCTAGAAATGATTTCATTGCATTCCTTGTGATCCGCCGAGTCGAATGATTTGCGATATGAAAAAAGTAATTAGGGAAAATCGTTTACCCTCTTTTAGAAAAATATTCATTTATAGGTACCAGCCCCCCACAAAAAAATCCCCTAAAGTATTGGCCTAAAGTCACCAACGTTGCACAAGGACGAGATTCACTATGGGCCCACCTACCCTGTGAATTTGGTGTCTTATTTACAGTGTCATAGGAGCCAATCGCCAAGGGGGAGGGGTCGTATCAACCCTTTCCCTCACAGTCCGCGTTATGAAAAAAGCCCTCGCAGCTGGCGAGAGTAAAGATTGAGAGTAAAGAGAGCTAGAGCTTCGCGGAAAAACGAGCCTGTTGCCCTTGACGAGAGGAATCCGATGATACCCGATTTTAAGGTCCTAGGTCATTAGTTGACCTTCCAGGTCAGGTCAATGACCCAAAGTCGGGAATATCGGGACCTGTTAGAAAGTCGTAAAGTGTGGCTGCTAAAGGGTTTTTCGGGGTGCTGATCACGAATATCGTGTTAGTTCTGATCACAAATGATGTCTTCAAGCATTTAGACCAGGTCGGGTCAGGTCAGGTCAGGTCAACCAATAGGCGTCGGGACGGGTATTCGTAGTACGTGTCAACCGCCTCTCACAGCTTCGTAACATGTTACAAAGGCACTAAAACTACTTCGTAGATGTTCAAATGAATGCTAAATTCGAATTCAGCTCCAAAAACTAGCCTAGAAACATGTACAGCTCGAAAAAGTGAACCGAGGTCACCAAAGGTCAATGACCTGACCTGACCTTCAGGTGACCTTGACATGTACCCAAATGCATGGGAGCAGCATCAAATATCGTGTTTCAGCGTTTGAAACCACGAGAAGCTTGCAAACGCGCGGCTAATGCGAGCCGACATACGCCGAATCGCGATTCCGGCCAAACATGGCCTCGAGAAATAGGTCACAGGTCAAAGGTCACTTGGGTCAGGGTCATGAAATTTTCAGGGTAGGTGTAAAATTGATCAACTCGAGGGCACTGAAAGTTTCGTTGCGCTCGGTCGCTTTTTGCGCGAGTTATTTGCGAAAAACCATGGGGGGAGGGGTGGGGTCCATCCGATCCCCCCTACACATGCGAGGGTTAAGATACCCTGAGGCTGAAAAACTTGTACTTTGATTTTCAGGTCAAGGCCAGGTCATCACAACAGAAAGCTTAAATCATGACTCGGTCACGGGTCACATGTCACATGTTTCGTGACCTATATGGTTCATTCAGGCCATAGATTTTGAAATAAGTGACGTTTGTGTCATTGAAGGTCATCTTCAGCTTAATAGGTATAGCTGAGGTCAGGTCACTTTCGGGTCAAAAAGGTCAAATTTTAAAGTTGAAAATTTTCAACAAAAAGGATGTCTATTGGATGCTATTTAAGCTCAGTAACTCGCCGGTACTTTTTATATTGGTGTACGATGTTTAAAATGCACGAAAAAAACGTACGATTTGAAAAGTTAATTATAGTGAAGTTTTGACTATGACGCGTATACCTTAGCTATTTTCAACGATATCGGGCTAAAACTTTATAGTGACATGTTACATAGGCACCACAATTACTTCCTAAATGTTCGAATGGACGCTTCATTCGAAATCAGCTCCAAAAACTACCTTACAAGCATGTACACCCCGAAAAGTCATCTAAGGTCATCTAAGGTGAATGACTTTGACATGACCTTCAAGTGACCTTTGGAGCCACTATTATGCATGGCACAAACAACATCTCACATGTTACAACGTTAATAGCTACAAAAAAAAAACAGAAAACACACGGAATATGTGTGCTGACATACGAGTATGCGCTAATCTCGCTTCCGGCCTGAATAATCTGAAGAAGCAGGTGACTGGTCAAAGGTCATTTGGGTCATGGTCATGAAACATTTATGGTATGTACAAAATGAATTCACTTGTAGATGTTGTAAGTTTTGTCGCGATCAGCCACTGTTTGCGCGAGTTATTCGCGAAAAAAAACGAGGGGGGCTTTCGACACACCCCTCAGGCCCCACCTCTCTAAGTGCGAGGGTTAATTAAGCCGTGACTAATTTCTAAATGATGGTGTCGTTTCGACCAAGATATCTACTTGGGCACCGAAACGTTCTGGAGCAGCATACAAACATCAACACTACACTAACTTGCATATGACCACCATTAGAAAACATAACAATGCAAGAATGCACGTATACAACCAACGATAATTTAAACGTCCTTCTTACCTGATGGTTGTGTCCCAGACTGATATTGGCCAGTGCCCAACAATGCCGACGCCAGCATTTTTCTTTCCGAATAGGCCGGTCCTTATGTAATCCTTCCGTGTGTTTCTTCAGGCTCTCTTTGAGACTATGAAAAGTACGACCAGTATTGGTACTCACACCTTTCTTTTGAATTAGACGGATAAACAGGCGCCATGCCTATAAATTTGCCCAAGCAAATGATATGCTAGATGAACAATACATGCACAACTGTCTATAATCACTGCCATCCGCCGCGTCGGCACACCGGTATCTCCTCACCTTCTCCCCACACGGCCTTGACTCCCCAACTCACACCATCACACTACTGCATACGGTGACCGGTCACACGGTGGATCTGAATGCCTACGTTTTCATGCCAAAGTCTGAAACAACTAACGATTATCATCAGAGTAGAAATGTTGAAATTTAACATTTTAAAGCTTTTAATTTAAAAGTTTATAAGTGTGTTTTAACGCACTTGTCCTTATTGATTGAGAAAGAGCGCACTTTTGATCGTATTACCTAATACGAAGTAACGCAATCGAAGTGTGATTCCGGTCCACTGTGCGTTTTCAGGCGCGCTCGATAAAACACCCAGGCCTGGAGAAAGTTGGAAGGGTGATTTTCTGATCCTCCTTACCACAAAATGACCCTAAGCGAAAAAATGCCCGCGGGGCGCTGCCAACGCGTGCCAGCGGCCCTGCTAGTAAGGGCGAAAATCAATGTATGTGTATGCGGAGCACACCCTTAGCGCTACGATGGCTCCTTGGAGACACCTGGAGAAACCTCTGCCGGCAGAAGGGTCAGGTCCCTCGCAGACGGCGCGGCACGGCGGGAGCTCAGCGGGTGGCCTAGCCGGAAAGAGGATAAAAATAGCCGACTGGCCCGACCAAGCGAGGGGTGACCAAAGGGTGACCAGGAGTGAATGAGGGAACATACACGCGGTACCGAGCAGCCGATAACAGCACCGAACGATTAGAAAGTCATAAGTCAATGCTGTATTTTAGGCGTAAGGAAGCATCCATGTAGACGGGCGAACTGTCTCCAGCTCTTCCAAGTATTGCTAATATCTTGCTCCAACGAGCGTTCGCACGTTGAAAGTTTTATCGACCACTGACAGCACCGGACGATTAGAAAGTCATGAGTCAATGCTGTATTTTAGGCGTAATGAAGCATCCATGTAGACGGGCGGACTGTCTCCAGCTCTTCCAAGTATTGCTAATATCTTGCTCCAACGAGCGTTGGCACGTTGGAAGTTTTATCGACCACTGCAAAAAAACGCTACCGTGAAAATTTACCTAGAAATTCTACCGAGCGGCATAGGAACTTACCAATTGTCCGACCAGCTATTTGATTTCCATTTTTTAAGCATCATTGGAATCAGGAGCCGTGAAATAATGGGGGGAAATTACACCAACCCACAACTTTCAAAAATCGAGAGCAGCGTGTACCGCTAATATCCAGTTAACGCCCTGTATAAGACTTGGCCCTGGCTAGTCGCCATGACGTCAAGCAACTCCAACTCCGTGACCCCGCTTTTTTCCTTGGGTTCTTTTCTTATCGTCCACGTAATTTTGCATAAAAACATTTGCGTCCACGAAGTGAATTGTGCTTAACCCTCGCCCTGGCAGGGCATTTTTCATAACACGGCCTGGCAGGGGGGGGGGGTCGATGCGACCCCCCCCCCCTCGCGATTGGCCCCTATGGCACCTAGAAACACCAAATTTAGTAGGTAGGTGGGCCCCCCGGAGTTCTCGCCCCTGTGCAAAGTTGGTTGCTCTAGGTCAATATTTAGGGGGGTTTTGGGGGGTATAAATGTAAAAATTTCGCTAAAAACAGGTCAAAAGTTTTTCGCTTATAACTTTTGATCTAATTAAGATAGAGCAGAAAGAAAAGCACCAGTGAACTCAGCACGTCAAGGCGCGTCGAATGATATACTTTTTAGCTTTCTTACGTGTACTTAAAGTTTTTCTTAATTTTTAAGTAAACTTTAATTAATCAATTAAGTTCAAGTTAACCAAATTGCATCATATTGCATATCATTCGATTCGGCTGATCACCAGGAACACAATGACACTATTTTTAAGCTCTAGCGTCATTATGTGCCAAGTTATTGGCAAAAACGTCATTTGACCTCAGTTGACCTCATTTGACCTGACCCATGGATAAGTACACCAAACAAAGAAGCACCAAGTGACCTGCTGTTAAGTACTGTGGTTTCAAAGCACAAAAGTGATAGAACGAAGCGGATATCCCCAGTATTTTCCTAATTTTGTATTTTCCCATAGGCTTAACATTACGACGTAATGACCTCTAACTGACCTCAGGTCAGTGACCTCAAAAAACCCGAACTATATGTTATACAACTCGGTGAACTTAGCACACCCTGAAAGTTTGAAGGAAATCAGTTCAAAACTGTGAGCAGGACAGGTGCGAAAAGAAAATTGAAATTTGACCATGACCTTGTACCGGTTTTTCTGACCTGGTGACCTGACCCAAGGTCACCCGGACCTGAAATTTTCAGGTCACATGTAAAAAGGTTGCCCCATAGGCTGTGCCAAATTTGGCGGCGCTGCGCGCCGCCGTTTTTACGCTATCTTTGAAAAACCTTAGGGGGGGTCGCATCGACCCCCCCCCCCCTGCCAGGGCGAGGGTTAAATGCCACGAACAGATGTCGTTTTGTACTAATTTTGTAGATGGCGCCAGTGTTCATCCTGACTTCGTAATGGTGAGATCAAGTCCGGTGAGATGGTTTCACGGAAGCAGAGCGGCGGGAAGAGAATACTGACCGTGGACCACTGTTTTTTTTCTCTCTCTCTCTCTCTCTCTCTCTCTCTCTCTCTCTCTCTCTCTCTCTCTCTCTCTCTCTCTCTCTCTCTCTCTCTCTCTCTCTCTCTCTCTCTCTCTCTCTCTCTCTCTCTCTCTCTCTCTCTCTCTCTCTCCCTCCCTCCCTCCCTTCCCCCCCCCTGGCGCCAGCCGCTGAGCTTGCCTGAGGTTGTGCAGGCTGCGCTCGTGCTGGCCCTCCTGCTGGCGCAGCGAGTCGTTGAGCTCCTCCAGCTCCCGGCTGGCCACGTCACAGCGCTGCTCAGGTGTCAGCCGACTGAGTGGCGCTCCTCGCACGCCGCCGCTCAGGCCGACCCGTCCCTGCACGCACAGCCGCGGGGCGGCGTCACAGCCGACCTAAACAGACTATCAGCGGCTGACAAGTGGCCAATATCTTATTTTCCGACATTTTGGAATGGTATATTTCTTTCCATTCCGTGTCACAAATTTATCAGACCACACGAAATATTTCTTTATTGACAGTCCGATACACGGAGTGGCAATGCAATACCTACCATCGCCGGACCAAAGGAAAAAAGGACCTAGAAATTGAATTAAATACATAGAAAGAAACGCTCGCAGCTAACAATGACAACACAAACGCCGCAGGAAAATAAAAACAATGAAAAAACGCCCCCGCCTTGTACAGCCCACCGCTAAAGTAATGTGCGGTTTTACCAATCTCAATGGATGGCTGTGACTGGCGATTTTTTAATGCGGAGTGATCGAAAAGAAGACGTCAATAGATAAAGTTGCAGCTGCAAGGGTAACGATACAGGTTAGCTACATTCAAAGTTTCATTGTGGTCTGGCTACTCATTCCTAAGCTTCAGGTTCAAAAGCAGAACATACCCAGGACTAAAACCGCACATTACTTATGCCGTGGACTGTACGTCTCCGCATGCCCGCAGTCAACCGCAAACAACGACACCCCAAACGCGGCGAAATAAAAAATAAATGAAACGCTGCCCGCCGGAAAAAAGTCATAGCAAACACCAAAAAATAAAGATGAACAAAAAAAAAACGATACATAAAAAACAGCCGCCCTGCCCGCCGTGGACGCCCGCTCCGAATCGCAAAAAAAGAAAAATATCCGCGAGCGCAATAAAAATAAGAAAAAATACCACACCGAACGCCATCAGCCCGCCGGCAACAATGCCACCGCAAACGATGCGGAAAAGAAAGAAACAACAAAATAAAGAAACAAAACAGATAGCAATTAAAATAAGAGAAAAATGCCCGCACCGCACCACCGCGGTCCACCTGAGAAGAAAAACGCCACCACAAAACACCGCGGAAAGCAAAAAATAAAAATATTAAATGGACATGTTCATATCTAACATGGGGAATGGAGTTGAGATAGCAGTTTTGCTCGTTATATGCTAAAACCACATAATCCGGAGCCATTCGTCTCAAAAATATAAATGGACAGCGCTAGAGAGCAATTTCGATTGTCTTTACCAGATTGCCAAGGTCTTTACCAGATATGACCAGAGGTGTATGACGTTAGCAAGAAAGAGCCTAGATTTCAAGTTAACGGGAACGGATTAGCCTAACAGATTGGTCTTTTTTAAACGTCGAGCCGATAGGCGAGACGTTTGAATTATTTTTTTTATACCTACGAGCGTTTTTTATAATGCTATCCCAAAGCGCCGATATCTTTCGGGCGCTTAAAGATAAAAAATACATTTTGTATGAAAAAATAGGACACATTTCAGACTAGACGAAATGTCTACTACTATGCTTTTCAGACCCTGTAGAACATTCCTTTTCGGCTATTTCTCATTGTATATGCGTTTGAATTTAACCAAACTTTGGCATTGGTAGTTTGAGATCCCTACCTAATTTTTATCAATATGGTCTGTTAATAAAAAATGAACAATAAAG
This sequence comes from Amphibalanus amphitrite, assembly GCF_019059575.1. NCBI lineage: Eukaryota > Metazoa > Arthropoda > Thecostraca > Balanomorpha > Balanidae > Amphibalanus > Amphibalanus amphitrite. Next base: position 247,254 of record NW_024882293.1, on the reverse strand, counting down.
GCACTTGTCATTGACTGATAATGTTAAGGTCGTCAGTGCCCCGCCTAGAGGCTGGCACAGGCTGGGCGAGCTAGTAACGTGATAAATGACGTCACGCAAGATCAACAAAGCAAAAGAAAAGCATCAGACCTTGCAAGGAGCGCATGAAATCACGATTCCATGTGCTTGAGAATTTGAGATATGTAGTTGCAGATCATTTCCGGAGCCAAACTAGCAATTTCCATATTCCCTCCCCCCTTCCCCGCTGACTTTTAATGGCGAGAGACTAGAGTTCTGCGCGGCTGCAATGCTCCACAGCCTAGCCGCCCCGCAGCCGTGGCCCCACAGCCACAGCCACCCACAGCCGTGGCAAACTGTGGGCAGCCAGCCGTCAACCGGCCGTGGATACCTACTTTTGATGTCAGCCAAGTTGATGGCAGCCAAATAGCAAAAATAAGTTGTTTTTAGTTCAACATATAGACAATAGCACATTGCAAATGGCTATAGATTCTCAAGCTCATGAAGCATAGCTGCACAAGCTTGCAAGGGGTTAAGAAAGATAGGTAGGTACAGGTCTCGCGAGATTAAGCGGTAGGTTTTGCACTTTTACATTTCCGGTTATATCTCAGAAACTAATCGATCTACGATGAAGCCATTTTACACGATCATGGCCGGCTTGTTACCCAACAAGTCGATCGCATCTTCAACACTTAAAAGCTTAAGACGACGAAGATATAGCATGAAGTACACAGGTGCAAAACCTACCGTTAAAACCCGCGAGACCTGTACCTACCTACATGAACAGAATACTTTAACCCGGCAGGCGGTGGGCCTCCCGGCCACCTTCCGCGCGGTGCGGGGGGCATTTTTTGCCCCCCCCCCGTATCTCCGAAACTACTGGACGAATCCGGAAAATTCAAACGGCGTTCGATAGCCCTGTCAACTTTGCCAAGGGAAACCAAATTTCATTGACCTCGGGGTCACCGATGACGTCACAGGTCAGGTCAAAGATAAAATGTTTCACCGTTCACGGGGCTTCTAAGGAAAGCGCTATAACACCGAGTACAACGCATTTTGTCGAAAATCAGCGATAGGGCGTCAGTTGTCTAGCACATATGTTGCTTTTAGAGGTCACTGGTCATACCAGGTCAGGTCACAGGTCAGGTCACCAAAGCCCAAAGGTCACCAAGGGTCACCACTAGAGATGTCAATCGGATACCAACTTTTTGGTATAATGATACAAAACCGATACCAACTCAGTATTTGGTATTTCAATCCCAATGTGTTTGGTATTTTGTTGGTATCATGAACCCTCGCTAATGTTGAAGAGGCTAAGAAATCAGTAAACGTTTGGTATTTTCCTCATGTTCCCAAGTTGGTTTGGTTTCGGTATTTGTCCACGGTTTTGGTTGGTATTTGGTTTGGTATCGGTATTCCGATTTTCCGTAATTGACATCACTATAGTTCGTTTTTCTTAAGTTTGCCCCTCACTGTAAACGTCTCTTTGAACACAGCACGAGAATTGCTAGCTGAATTACTGAGAAAACTGGTTAGCGCACATTGTATTGTAGATATGAATAATATTTTCAAAAATAAGTTTTGAACACCGACGATTTGACGTTATGTTAAGCGCCGTGCAATTTATTTATTAGTTCAGACATAATTCCTGAGGAATCGTCTATCCCTGTGGGCCTGTAGGTATTGGCAAATACGATTTACGAGTCTGTGAAATAGTAAATAAATTTGATGAAATTGATCGTCTGTGAAATCTTGTCAAATCAGTGTGCGCCAACCAGTTTTCTCAGTAATTCAGCTAGCAATTCTCGTGCTATGTTCAAAAAGACGTTTACAGTGAGGGGCAAACTTAAGAAAAACGAACTATAATCATGATCTCTCCCTAATGCATGAGAGGCTAAGAAATCGGTAAAAAGTTGGTATTACTGTCATTTCCCCAAGTTGGTTCGGTTTCGGTATTTCTCCGTGGTTTTGGTTGGTATTTGGTTTGGTATCGGTATTCCGATTTTCTATAATTGACATCACTAGTCACCACATACCCAACTTTACTAAGGCTGTGCGATGCATGTTTTATGGCCAGTTTTTCATTTCCAACTCAATGGTGTTGGTTATAAGACCATCAGGACTCACCAGTGCAGTGGGTGGCCTTTAGATGCGCAGGTGTTAGGACTTTAATAGGCACTGGTGTAGGCACTCTGGTGTAGGCACTGGAGTTGGGCGTGTGAAACCCTCAGAGACACCGGTGTGGGCCCCCCTCATAGGCGCCGATGAGGGTCCCCAAAGTTACCGTTATTTGGCCCTCGGAAAAATAAGTATGGGACCATCACATGTGGGAAATGCCCCTAGAACTGGCCCCACAGAGGCCGGTAAGAACTCTCAGAGGCCAGTAACGGGCCTTTGGAGACCACCGAGGGGCCCTTAAAACCGCAAGAGGTCCTCAGAAGCCGGTGTGAGGTCCTTATGGAGATCTTAGTGTGGCTATTTAGGGCCCATGAGGTGCTCTAACGAGTCCCATGGGGCCCTTCTTAGTCGAAATATGGCCATCGTTAACCTTCAGCGGTCAAATGGCGCCGCAGGGCCCTTCGAACCCGAGGGTCCCTTTGAACCCGATGGGGGGGGGGGGGGGTACGTGTCCCCTTAGACCCCTAGCTACGCCACTGTTTCATATGCATCATGTCAGGTAGTCCGAAGGCCGAAGGGTCAGCCGGTGCCTAAGGGCACGCTGCGCGCCGGCCACCCGGATAGCCTGTGCAGCGTCTCCCTTTCATGCTCCGTTTACTACGCGCTCGATTCATTCATGATTCTGTGTTTCTGCGTCCCTCTCGCTAGGTGGCACCACGGATGTCATAGGCGATCCCAGGAAGACTGCGGCCAGAATGCCCCAAACGGCAGAAAATGAGGTTTTTGCTAAATATCTCAGAAAGTATTTGGCTTACGACGATGCAATTTCACAGACCACAGTGTCGTGGCAAATGTGCATACGCACAAATCGGGCACAAAATACTTATGCATTTGCACTTGATGTAAGACCAGATATAACCTAAAAAGCAAAACCAACCACTGTTTTACTGGAGAGCCGTACAGTAGGTCTATTAAAAAAGTCCCCGGCACCAGTGGGCGCTGCCTTCGCTGAGCCGAACCCCCGTCTGCCTGTCCCATATCGCGCCGGTATCAGGTCAGGAAGGGTCAGCGGGACCGCTCGGTCCGGCCCGCGGGCGGTGGACGGGCGGCCGGTAACGCTTTCCACCAGCCAGCTGTAGAATCCGACAGACGGGACGGCCACCGCTCAGCGCAGCGAAACCGGTGTTAAAGAATGGCAGTAGATGTTCATGGCCGATGAGATAGTCATTGTTAGCCCGTGCCCCACATGAATGCCTAGACTCTCACGCCCTGTTGGAGGGGAAATGGGGATTGAGGATCATTCTTATAACTCAGCTTTGGGCATTTAACCCTCGCACGACCAGGCCATTTCTCATAACACGAACGACCAGGGGGGGGGGGGGTTGTTACGACCCCCCCCTGGCGTTTCGAAACGGAAGGTCGTAGAGCTTAGCGGAAAAAACCAACGGATTGCTCTCAACGAGATCTCGCGATTGGTGGTATATTTTTTGGTCCTAGGTCAACATTTGACCTACTTATGACCGGTCAAAGGTCAAATTTTCGGAAAAATCTAACTTTTTTCAGATTTCCGCGCCGATTGCGGCAAAACGGTACGAGATGTCGACTTGAAACCTTCACTAACGTGATCCTTGATCAATTCTCTATCGTTTGGTGTGTATTTCGATGTCATAACTTTAAAAATGATGCGTTGGGAGCATCGGAAGTCTGCAAGGTCATTTGTCCATTGGGTCACGTCAGGCGTGTGACGTCACTGACCTGACCCTGACCCAAAATGAACTACAAGAAACAACCGACGATGCCTGAAATGGATAGCAAATTCGAATTCAGGGCATCAAAATACCCCGAAATGGCATACAAGTGCAAGAAGTCATTACAGGTCAACCGAGGTCAATGACCTTACCTTGACCTTTAGTGACCTTCAAAATGTCAACGGACATTGTGCCAATGTCAAATCAGCCAGTTGTGATTCTATAAAACAATCCATCAGTGCGTCAGGTCAGTCGGCATTTATACCAATGTGAAGCAATCTCCAATTTAGCGTAAATCTGGCCGGAGGTTGTTCCCTTTATGACGTCATAACTCCGTAACCTGACATGACCTTGACAAAAAAAAAATACCAAAAGTTGCGCAAAGGATGCCCCAAAGGGTACTGAAAATTTGAGCAGGCTATCTGAAACGGTTCGGCGTGTAGCTAAGAAAAACCTCGGGGGGGGGGTTGATACACCCCCCCCTAGGCGTTCTAGGGTTAAGTGGTATTCGAAGTAGCGTCAAAAGTAGCAAAAAGAAGAAAAAAATACTTCAGCTAATTTTGGATCCGGTCATAGCCAGAGATCATGTCACTAGAGGTCATCGATGGTAAAATTTTGCTTAGACAGGGTGCGTTGTGCGCACCGGTGCATTGGGTTTCCAATTTCCATGGAAACATCAACAGACTCGGAAGCTCGCAACAGGGGCGCGGGAACTACTTTCCGACTGGGGGCACACCATAATAGAGATCAACCTAGGATCCCCCCAAATCTTTTCTCACCGGTTTTAGGCCACTTATTTTTCATCTCTCGGCTTTTTCAACAAAAAAAGAAAACATTTGCAAAACAATGTGGTATTCCGTCTCAAAGCTGTGGGGGCACCGCCCCCACGGCCCCAGAGTTGGGGGGGGGGGGCAAGCTGCACCCACTGCCCCCCCGGCTCCCGCACCTATGGCTCGCAACGCTAGCGTGGAGCCCAATTCATATCAACCGCCGCAACAATGCAGCAGCGCAGCGCAGCGTGCTGCAGCGCGGGGCCGTGAAACACCGCCCAGGGCTACCCATGTGTCAGGGCAATCCAACCCACGTGATGGGCTCGGCCCCAGCGGAGCATGAGGTCCAGGACTCCCGCCCAGGCCCCCTGTCTCCTCCTAATTCCTATCATCCTTCCCACTCTGAAATCGACCGAAGAGCCTAACCTAACACAACAATCAGCTCATTTACCGCTATGTCTGAAATCTGAATAATATTGTCAGATTGAATTAGGGTCAACGGCTTAGCATGTAAATAACAACAACTGCCACCATCGGTATTATGAGAAAACCAATTGCTTTTCCACAAACACTTTAAAGTTTTTAGCTTAAAACTTGCATTAAATTAATTTTACCAGCCTCTTCGTTCCTCTTATCAAAACGCTTCGAATGAATCGCAAGTTTATCTTTAAAGGTCATTTGAAAAATTTGGCCTATGTTCAAAGACATGACCTGACCAGAAATGGTCATAGCATAGCAGGATATTAGATCCGTATCGTGGAACTTTACAAACACTTCAGATGATTTCATAACTAAGCATGTCTATCAAAAATAATTATTACATGGCTCATATGTAAGCTGGGTGTGTGAACATGCTTGCGCTTATGTTGAACGCAACTGATAATGTTCTGTTGGCCACATTTTCTATAATTAATTTAGCCTCCCGAATTTCATATTTTTGTTAATGACACCTTCACGATGTCGAGAAAAAAAAACGCTTAGGAGATTTTTAGGAACGCAGCCTGAGATACATTCAGTATAAGGAAGGTTCAAGGGTGCTAGATTCCTTACGTCATCGCTATCCTCAGGAAAAACCAATCCGCATCGCCCCTACATAGTCTTCATGCTTCCCTCTCTGGACGGGAGGTCACCCCACCAGCCAACCTGTAGTTGATGTCGGATCCATTCCAGGACACATAATCCTCTTCGGGTGACCGTTTGGGAGACGGCTGGACCGTCCCGACAGGGCAATCGTCCCACGGGGAACAGTCTCGCTTCCGCAGATCACCGTCGCTGGCTCGCACAACCCAATTACTACACCACAGCATAGTTATGTCATAGCTCTGCAAGGGCCTTTTCAGACCGAAAAAGATGGCCCCCAACAAAACAAACAATTTTCTCATTCAGTATTGTATCTCATCAAGCACCACATGTTTTCAGAGTATAGTTCCGTCCAAAAAAGCGCAGTTCAATTTTCTCCCATTGACTTGAGTTGACCCGGCCTTTCTGTCAACAATGTCAAACTTGCAAAGTAAACGTTTCAAATACATATACTGTTGCCCATTAAAATCGCTGAAAGTTCTGAAGCGATCGGTTAGTCGGTGTATTTACCGACTAATATTGGTTATAGTCGTATTGGTAGATATCATGAGATATATATTGGTAGATATGATGAGCACAGGAACTTTCCTTGAGGTAAGGTCACTTGACGTAACCTGATGTTATGACCTTGAATTGAAAGACTTGGGCGGGAAAAAATGGGTCATTTGAAATATCAAATGCTAGATTTTAACAATAATTGCAAACACTATCCCGGCCAAATAGTGAGTGAGAAGGGAGCGATTCCCCGACCCCATGTTTAGCTCCTATAATTGAGCTAGCTGCTAGAGCCTCGCGGAAAAAAAAACGAGCGCTTCCGTTGTTACGTGACGTAGCGACTGGCACCCCATTTTAAAATATCAGTGACCTCTTAGGGCAGGTCAAGGGCCCCAAGGCATTTGATAGGTTCTTGGTAAATAACTAAACGCATTATCGTCATTTCAATACAATCGTGTTTTCTATTCTCAGATGCGTCGATTTGTTTTTTTTTTACGTGAAGCAAGTTAGGATGTTTTGTTTACCTCAGGTCAATGTCATGTTAGGGCAGCGCAGGTCACGAAGCTGTTGAAAGGAGGACATGTTGCATAACATTTGATTCGACAAGTCTTGCAAAGTCCATTGATGGCTGTCCAGACTGGCTAGCTCATTTCGATCGGGAGTTATTGACGAAACACTCCTATGACACAAGTGACGTCATAAATGACGTCACGCAAGGTGAATCATGCAAAAGTGAAGCATTAGACCTTGCCAAGAATGTATGAAGTCACGATTTCATGTGCTTGAGGTATAGTTTCAGATTATTTCCGACGCCACATTAACAGCTTCCATAATTCCCCATTATGCTTATACGACACTAAGTGCATTGCGGATTGCATCATTTTATAACCGACAACCGTTCAGAGGCTTACCTAAGACATACCGGGCTTCTCACAAAAGTCGGACCAATTTCTTTTGCGGATAATGGACTGGAAACAATATTTAAACGAAACAAATGCACGTGAAAAGAAAGCAAATTTTTAGGAGATTTATATGATACCATATTCGTTGAGTTTAAAAAAAATGAGACAGTGGTCTTAAGACGCCAAAGCAAACTCAAAGAAATTCTACTTTCAGAATAAGTCGGTCGTTTCAACACAACCGAACTTCCGCAATCCTTTTTTTGTGCAAAGTAAGCACCATCTTGAAATGCTATTTTCCACGTTGTTGAAAGTTTCTGGCTCGAGGAAATGTTAACTGCGGGTTCAAAGAACATAGCGGAGGCCGCAAACCTAATCAAAGAAGCCCGGCGAACGTCCCTCGTGTCAGAGATGCGCTATACCCAGGCTGTCAATGGTCAGCGATACCGGATGACCCTGACAAATTTTTGGAGTGTCCTGCAGACCACAATGGGCGGCGATCCTGAACCACTCAAATGCCAATAGTTCCAGCTAGACGTTTCCACGGCCAATACCGCTAAACCGGGAGTGGCTGCAGGAGCGCTCCGGGCAGCGTGTGATCTCGAGATTTGAGACACATCCGTGACCAGCGAGCTCCCCGGACTTGACCCCACCGGACTTTTTCCTGTAGGACCACCTCAAGTCCCAGGTGTACCGAAACCACCCAAGAAGTCCCAAAGACCTGAAGGGTGCAATGAGGTCGGCGGTGCGCAGCCTGCCACCTTTCGCGTGCCGTGCTGCAACAGAGGCCGCGCTGCGCGGGGCTTAACTGTGCGTCGAGCGAAACGGGGGTCATCTCGAACAGGTCCGGCAAGGCTCAGTAAGGCGATCGCCGACGGTCGAAATCCCCCGAAACAAAATATTTTTAACCAGGCTTTCAGATGATACCTGATTTATTTTTGTAACACTGACACACCCTAAAATATATTAATTTTAAATTCGTCCGACTTTTGTGAGAAGCCCGGTAGTTAAGTGATCTGACCTGAAAACGTGGTTGATGTCAAGTGATCCGGCTTGATTGAAATGTAAGGCATGTGAAATGTCAGCCTTCTATCATCAGTGTGCTTTGAGCTACCGCAAAAAAATGCATGGTGGAGGCATCCACCCCTTCTTCTCGGCCGGCGAGGGTAAACCTCGCTTCGAATTATTGCAGATAATGATGTGACCGAAAACCAAGCATTATTCTGTGTCTAGAACGGCCGCTGACTTGTTGGACAAGATCTCCAATCTTAATTCGCTAGATAGGAATAAAATACTCGGTATGTGATACATATAGTTATACCCCTCGATTTGCCCTCGCGCTAAGTCTATTCTAATCATCACTGCCGCTTTTTTATCCGAGATGCTGTCGCCGCTAAACGGGTTGTTTTGTTTGCTTGCTTGCGCTGAATGGCCATTACAGATTATTGAAGGATTATGATAAAATAGGAATGAGGCAAGGGAGGATATGCACTGCAGGTGTTTGATTTAGATCACAAAGGCATCATTTCAGGCATCGTGCAGAGTCATTATCTTCCCCTCCTCTGCACAGCGGCATCTCTGCGCCCCACACACTGCGTCCTCACTCCACGGCCGGCCGCCGCCAACTGACCCACTCGCCGGGCGCCGCGACCTGACCCGTGTCGCTGCCGCGGCCTGCGCAATAGAGTCGGGGCTGGAATCCGGGGGTTCGGCCGGCCGGCCGCCTCTGGAGCGGGGGACTTTTTTAGTAGACCTACTGTACGTACATACCTTGCCACTCGGTTTGCCGGCGCGCCGTGCGCCGCGTAGAGTGCTGCGCGCTGATTGGTCACTGGTGCTGACGTCAGAGGCTGACTGGGCGGGGCTGATTGAGGGCGTGGCCGACTGGACGGAGCTGGCGGCGGGCGCGGCGCTGGCGGCGTGCTCCCATGGGTCGACCCGCTGGAGAAAGCGCTCAAAGACGTCTGTCTCCAGCTGCAGCTGCCGGACGGCCGTCTGCAGCTGCTCGGTGGAGCGTTGCAGCTGCTCGTCCGATAGCTGGTCCATCTGCGGCACAGCGCGCACCCCAGTCAACGGTCGGCGTCCAGTCAACCCCAGTCTCTAGTCATCCCAGTCAACGGTCCGCGGCCTCGGAGCTCAACTCATTCCCGGTCAGGGTGAAATCAGCCTTTGGTACCCTAGGCTCGAAATTGAAAAAAAAAACACACCACATTGTCACAAACCATACAACAACAAACAAAATTGTTCATGCGATCATTTAACCCGCGCATGACTAGGGGGGGGGGGGCTCTGAGCCTCCCCCGGTTTTTCGGCAATATCTTCCAAACCCTTGAACGTATTGTTGTGAAGTATATCAAATTAAGAGTTCTGTCATGCAGTTGTCACGCGCACGTGTATATTTATATTTGTATTTCTATTTATTAGATCGCCAACAGGCCCATCGCCCTTTTACTGACTAAGTCAGTTACACACAAGCTGCAAGCAATACACAAGATGACAGTACCTACATTAGAGTAAACGTAAGAAAATGTGATAAATACGGTAAATTTATAATCGGCAGGAGTATACAGTTATTGAGTACAAGATAAAATCACAAGAACAGTAGACATAAAATCGGTTCATGAGAAAGAACTATGACTAAGGAGTAAGAGGTCACACTATGACTAATAAGTAAGAAGTCTCGTAAACGGTACCTCTACCTACATACAAGATCGATAAAAGTAAAGCACGTGAGTATGATGTAAAAGATCACATGAAAGTGCCTTGCGTAATTGTGAATCCGATAGCGCGTGTTTTAAATGAGTATGAACTACCAGTAAAGAAGTCGGTGGTAGGGTCGTGGAGCAAGAATGAGTTGCATGCAGCTGGGATCCTGACAAACAGACATCGTTGCACAGTGTTCACTCGCGCACGCGGTGTGTTCCGACCCCCACCGGACACGATTTGGTAGCCGAGGTCTGTGACGTCAGCCGGGCGTGAAGTTTTCCCTTCACCATAGGCTTCACACACAAACTGGCCGAAGTTCATGCCAGGATAGCCCGGCTTGAAAGTGCAAAAATGATTAAATATTGACCTCAATAGATTCATTGCTTCATTTTATAACTAAAAACGTCCGTTATTAGGCCTCAATGAAGGTAAAAAGTACTCAAAATCGAAGTTCAAGAAGATGCTGTCCGAGCACAATCTGGTAGTATCACGTGACCTCTTTTAAGCAGAATGTATGTAATTCAAGGATGTTATTGCACGATTGCTGCCTAAAACATCATAAATAATACGCTTGTAACATTTATTGCTTCTGTTTAAGTCATAACATTGCAAAACACAAAGTTTATCATGACAGTCACGTGACCAAAGGTATAGCAGGGGTTGGGACAAGCACTCAAAGGATTTCAAGTTTCTTAATTAAATTATATAAGTTTCATGATGAAATTGAAAGAATGTATTTTTTCCTAATGAAATACAAATTTTCGTATGTAAAATATTTTCCTTATGGGCGAAATTCTCCATATAAGAAATGTCAGTGACGTCACCAGGGCTTTACTCAAAACATCGGACCTACCTGTTTCTTATAGGTATCTTGGTGTGTTCCACAGAACCGTGCTCCTCGTCCTCCGTGCCGGTATACGGCAAGACCGAACGCACCGACTAACACATCATTGTCCAGCTTCCCACGATGAATGTGGAATAAAAACATGATATCGTACTGTATGAATCTAGACTTGATGGAGCGCACTTTAAAATGTGAGAGTAAAACCGAGTAGTCCATGTCGTCAGAGCGCCTGTCAGAGTAACGAGCTAACCACATCAGAAACTTGTGCTGCACTCGCTCGAGCCTTGTCAGGTGAGATGCAGCCGCTCCAGCCCATATGACACAGCCATACTCGATGATTGAACGCACATGAGCGTAGTACGTACACAACATGGTTTTGTGATCAAAGGCGGCTCTGCTGTAGCGTCGAGACAGTTGCATACTACGGATAATCAGTCCTAACATCCGGTTTGCCTTGGCAACAGTCTGGTCAACGTGGGCGGCAAACGTAAGCTTGGAGTCGAGGATTATTTACTCCTAGGTCTCGGACTTCGGATCGGCGGATATTTGTAATTGTGTGCTAGAAGACAAGAATACCAGGGATACCTACCGGGGGATGTGCTTGGAAGTTGCTTGGAAGTTAAACACTGTTAACAATGCATTGATTATGCAACATGAACATATTATTGTTTATTTCTTATGAATAAACTCTCACTGTCATATTAACCCTATTAGTGGCAGGCTCCTGGCTACCCCTATTAGTGGCAGGGGGGGGGGCTGTTTACGACCCCCCCCCTGATATCTCGAGATCTAACGGGCCGATTTTCACAATTCAAACGGCATTCGATTTCGCTCAACGTGATCTACATTTCTACAAAAATGAAAATTAAAAAATGTCAATAGGGGGGTAGAGGGGGGGGGGGTAAAACGGGCAAATTGCAGATACATTTTAGACTGTTTATCACGGCCAGGTTTCTGAACCAATCTTAACCCTATTAGTGGCAGGGGGGTTGTTTTCATCAACCCTCAGGTTTTTTGAGAATATCTTCGAAACCGCTGAAGCTACGATGCTGAAATTTTCTGACTTTTTCTAAAACTAAATTGGGCACATTCCCTGAAAATTTCAAGTTCGTGACTTTACCAGGGGCGGATCCAGAGCACTGGGAATTGGGGGGTCCTGGGGGGTCCTATTCGTGAAGAGAGTTATTTGGGTGAAGATCACGATGCTGGTGTATTATAACTGTATGCACCAGTTTTACGATCAGTGAATGAAAGTTATCATGTGATAACATATACAAAGTTATTGTGCATCCTCTTTTGACACGTTTTTGCTATAATAGGCAGATCCAGGCGTCCAAAAAAGGGGGTTATGTTTTACCTCCCAACATATGTGCCCTGACACCACCTATGCATGACCAATACAATTGTAGTCGTTCTCTCATAAGAAAATTGTAACATAACAAAACCATTACCACCCTTTTTAGAAATAGTACCAACAAAAACCTTATTTACTATACTTTTTGTGTACCCCCAATCTCAATGATCTGTATCCGCCTATGATTTTTGAAAATGCATATTTTTAGGATCCATGTGAATTCCTGGTTCATTCTCTATCGATCGGCAAAAGTTGCGTTAACCCTATTAGTGGCAGGCTCCTGGCTACCCCTATTAGTGGCGGGGGGGGGGGCTGTTTACAGTGGCGTAGCCAGAAATCAGCGAAAGGGGGGCATGGTGCTCGAGGGGGCGACTTTTCCCTTGAGAGGGGCGCCATTGTGAGCTAGTGACAGGGGGTCAATCTAAAATGTAACGTCATATATTCATGCATTATTTACTAGGTGTTGCAAAATACGAGTATAAGAACGCTTCGCTGATTTTTCATAAAATCCAATGCAATTTGCAGCCCGGTGTTTTTTATCAAAAGCCTTGATCTTTATGCATATTTAGCACGATATTAGGATTAGGAAACGAGCTCAGGCTACGGACATGTTATTCTCAAAACACACACCCATGCGAATTCGAAACGGTAAAATATACGTGGATCGATAGGCACAATCTGTATTCTTTGCAAAAAAAAAAAAAAAAACATACAGGTTCACTCACTGATCCAAAGTGACCTGTGGACCTGTGGGCCTCTGGTCGACCGGGGTGGCCGTGCTTAGAATCTCAGACACTCATGACTGCATGAGTGCCAGATGGGTGAGGCGTGAGACTGTCCCATATAGTGGCACGAAGGTTAAGAATGTCTTCGGCCGGCGTAGTATAGAAGACGACTTTTGATGATGTGAGTGTGCATGGTCGACTTTAAATAAGCGCCATAGAAACCTGCTGATCTCACCGAACATTCGCCTTGCGTAATCCTCAGACGACCAAATATCTACATTGAGATGGCCAGGTCAATTTTGCGACCTCTCCATTATATATTAGGTAGTTAACCTGCGCCGTGCTGGTGGCCTGTGCTTTCCGTGTCGTGCTGGGGGGGGGGGGCATTTTCACGTCCCCACTCTAACTCGGCTCCTGGGCTACGTAGCGACACGCAGTAAGAGGAAATCGAAAGAGCGTCAAAAATACTGACGGAAAGACTTCGTTTTAATATTTAGGTCAGGTCAAAGGTCAGGTCACCAGAGGTCATCAAAGGTAAAATTTAGTCCATTTCAACAATTTGTAAACTGCCAACGGCTAACTCGGGAACCAATAGAGCTACAGCGCCGCGGAACGTGTTCCTCTCGTCGAGACGCGTCGAATGAACTATACGTTGACCTTGAAAGGTCATTTTAAAAATTTGACCGCACGTCAAGGTCATGACCTGACCGGAAAGGGCCATGCTGCATATCAGTCGATCCGTATCGTCGAGCTGACCACAGCCCCCTGGACGAGTCCGCCTTCAAGTGGTGGGGGGTGTGGTCGCCTGCGACCGCCGTCTGCGGTGGACAGCCGCGGACGGAACGCCAAACGGACTCAACTTGCCTCTCTTCCTCTGCGCGCGGCCACTGCCTGGTGGCACGTACTCCATCTACCGACTCTTCCTCGCCGAGGGTCGTCCGTCGCCTGGGCAGCGCTCAATGCCCCCGCGGGCCTGGGAGCCGCGCTCGCAGCGCGGCCCCGGCCCGCTGAGTGATTAGCGCGCCGGCCGCGCCCCCCTCCGTCGCCGGAGGAGGGAGCACCGACGGGGTGGGGACTGGCAGTAGGCGCCGCCTCAAGAACCGCCGCTACCGCAAGAATCGGGCCAGGAGAAGCCACGTGACGCTTGTCTCATGGAATGCCGAAGGTTTGCGCACCAAGGTGCAAGAACTGGGAGGCTGGCTTTCCGCGATTAAAGCAGATGTAGTGGCCATTCAAGAGGCTCAGCTGCCGAAGGCGGTGCCGAGCATACCAGGGTTCCAGCCCCCCGTCGTAGTGCGCAGGGCGCGCGGAAGACAGACCGGCGCGGTGTCGGCGAAGGGAGGAGACGTCGCAGTGTATGTCCGAGCTGGACTGCACTTCTCACCTCTCTCCGACCGGTACCTGGCGGCAGCGGACGACACCACGGAGCTCTGTGGAGTCCGTCTGCTAGGACCGCAGACACTGGATGTGTTCAACATCTACAGACCGCCCATCCGGGCGACGGGTGACGACCGAGAGGACCGCTTCGACCTGCGATGCCTCCCCAACAACAACAAGACCATCATCATCGGCGACATCAACGGCCATCACCCCAGCTGGGACAGGGCCTGCGAAGCGGCTGACGCGGTGGGGGAGAGGATGGCTGACTGGATGGAAGCGGAGGGATGGGTCCCGCTCAACAGCGGAGAACCCACCTTCGCGAGCTACCGATCAGGTGCTCAGACGGCCCCAGACCTCGTCGCGTGCAGTGCCCCCCTGGCCCGCAGGGCAGTGTGGTCTCTCGGCCCTGACCTTGGGAGCGACCACCTTCCCATGGTGGTGGAGGTGAGGTCCGAGACGGCGCTCCCCAGGAGGGTCCGCAAGACCAAGTGGGCGTTCCACAAGGCGGAGTGGCAGGCGTTCGCGGCCGACTGCGAGCAGTCGCTGGCCGAACTGGAGCCGGACCTGACGACTCAGGTATTGGCGGACCGGTTCGAGTCGGCGCTGCAACGGGCTGCAGTGCGCCACATCCCGCGAGGCGCCAGGGCGGATCCTCGCCCGTGGGCCTTGGACCCCGACCTCCAGGAGGCGATCATAGAACGGCGCGCGGCGCGCGCGGCCCTGCGCGATGGTGACACACCGTCCCGGGAGCGCTGGATCGCGGCCAAGCGGCGCGCGGCCGAACTGGAGAAGAAGGCCACCATCGCACACTTCAAGGACTTCGTCTCCACCACCTTGAACAGGCCAGCCAACGTCGGCAGGGTCCACAAGACGCTGAAGAAGTGGGAGCGATGTTGTGACGATGAGCCCAGGGACGGCCAAGCGATGCTGAAGGGAGACCGCCTCATCGTAACCGACCGCGATAAGGCAGAGGCCTTCGTCCAAGAGTATGCGAGGGTCTCGAAGCAGGTGCGCATACCGAAGCTGGACCGCGATACCAAGAGGCAGCTACGGGAAGAGCACCGCTCCTGCCGCGGGTGCGGCGATCGTCGAGAAGGAGCATGCGGTCCCTTCAGCCTGCAGGACCTGGTCAGAGAGCTCAGCGGACTCCAGCTCAAGAAGGCCCCCGGACCAGACGGCATCTCGAACGAGATGCTCCGACATCTGGGACCGGTGGCTCGCAAGGTCCTGCTGACCATCATCAACATGTCGTGGCGGACCGCAGAGGTCCCGAGGCAGTGGCGACAAGCGACGGTGGTCCCCATCCCCAAGGCGGGGAAGGACAAGCGACTCACCGCGAGCTACCGCCCCATTGCTCTGACCTCGCACGTCGGCAAGTTGGCTGAGCGACTCATCAAGCGACGTCTCACCTTCCTGGCCGAGTCCCGCGGACTGGTCCCACCGGAGCAGGTCGGCTTCAGGGCTGGTCGATCGGTCGAGGACAGCATCGGCAGACTCGTCCAGCAAGTGCAAGACGGATGGAATCGGCCCAAGTCCAGACGTGCAGACCCACCAGAAGGCACCACCGCCCAGAAGTACGTGCTGGTCGGGTATGACTTCGCGCGCGCCTATGACGTGGTGGACCATCGCCTCCTACGTCTGAGACTGCTAGAACTGGGACTCCCGCGCTGCATGGTGCAGTGGACGTGGCAGTGGCTCCGAGACCGACGAGTCGCCGTCGAGGTGAACGGAGTGAAGAGTGGCGAACGGGTGTTTCGGGCGGGCCTACCGCAAGGTAGCGTCCTGTCCCCGCTCTTGTTTCTGTTGTGGGCGGCACCCCTCGCACACTCCCTCAAGGCGATCCAAGGATGCACACCCTATATGTACGCCGACGACACTGCAACCCTGTGCGCGGGTGCGAGCATCGAGACGGCCAGACACCGAGCCCAGCAAGCCGCTGACACGCTGACAAGATGGGCCAGGACATCGAAGATGGTCGTCTCGGGAGAGAAAACCCAGGTCCTGGTGCTCTCGCAGTGGCCGAAGGACGCAGTGGACCTGTCCATCAGGGTGGCTGGAGCGAGAGTTCAGGCCCGCGAGACTCTCAACCTGCTCGGAGTAACGCTGGATCGCCTCCTCCACTTCGGCCCGCACTGCAAGAGGATGCGACAGAGAACCCGACCGAGACTGCAACACCTCAGGAGACTGACGGGCAGGGACTGGGGGCTGGAAGAGCGGCAACTCCGCATCGTGGCCAACGGCTACGTCAGAGGCGCGCTGGAGCACGCCGCCGCAGCGTGGCTACCGGCCGCGTCCCCCTCCCACGTGGAGGTACTGGAGAGGGAGATGAGGGAGGCCGCCCGCGTCATAACGGGCTGCACGCGCTCAACCCCCACCGAAGCCCTGATGGCGGAGGCAGGACTGGCTCCGGTGACGGCCCGGAAAACCACCCTGGCGGCGCGATTCCTCGCGAAGGCAAGAGCCCTCCCAGAAGAGGACCCACTACGCCGAGTAGCGGACGCGACCGTCAACCCACGGTTGAAGGCGGTGACGGGCTGGCGCACGGTGGGTCTGGAGGCCTGGCACATGGCAGGTGTCGTGGCCCCGATCGAGCCGGTGCTGCCGCCCAGCGTCGCCCCGTGGGAGGAGGCCCCCCCGGTGGTCTTTGACCTGGGGATAGGAGCCACACCCCCCTCCGGAGCGTCCGCGGAGACCCGCCGACAGGCGGCCGCCCTGCACCTGGCGTCCCTCCCCCAGTGCGCGACCTGGGCCTGGACGGACGGATCCGCCACGGGAGGAGTGCTGGACGGTGGAGCGGGCGGCTATATCGAGTGGCCCGACGGGGGAGCCACGAGCTCCGCGCACCAGCGGGCAAGCTCTGCTCGAGTTACCGAGCGGAGATGGTGGCACTCCGCGAGACACTTAACTACATCGGCAACCACACTGATCATGAGGAGGACCCCATCATACTGTGTACCGACTCGCAAGCAGCTCTATCTGCCCTACGGAGTGGCCCGGCCGAGCAAAGGACGCAGCTGAACCGAGCTGTCTGGGACGCTCTGGCCCTGGTGTCCGACAATGGAGAGCGGCAGGTGCGCCTACAATGGGTCCCGTCCCACTGCGGGCTGCCTGGGAATGAGATGGCCGACAGCCTAGCCAAGGAGGCGGCATCTCTCCCCCAAGAGCAGGTACCGGTGGACATGCGCACAGTGCATAGAGCAGCGGCGCGAGCGGCGGACGCTCGCACACGAGAGCAGCGACCCCCAGGCTGGTTCCGAACCCTGATGGGGACAACGCGCCCACCCACAGTGTCTGGCCTAGACCGTCTGACGGCTATCGACGTCCACCAGCTGAGAGCCGGACACTGGTCAGGGTCGCAACAATACCTGCATCGCATCGGCAAGAGCCCCACACGGCAGTGCGACGCCTGCAATGAACGAGCATGCGGCGGAGCCCTCTGCCCACTCTGTAAGGAGGAAGCCGACACCCCAGATCACATTCTGTTGCGGTGCCCAGCGCAGATGGGGCTTCGGTTCCGCCTGACGGGAAGCATACACGCCCCAACCAGAGAGACTGCAAGGAGCACAAGTTACATCGCGGCCATGGCGGCCGCGCGCAGAGGGATGCTAAGCCGCGAGGCTTCGCGTCGCTAGACGCCGAGAGGACGAACAACAACAACAACAGCTGACCACATCTGACGTGTTTTCGCCGCCTCTAGCACGTCTATCAAAAGTTATAGCCAAAAAACTGCTGGTGAACGTTTATGACCTGAGGCCTGTTTCACTAAAAACTTGTAATTACAAGTGTTTGTAGTTAACAATTCATAAGTATTTTTACCAACTACACAAAAACCGATTTCACTAAGCTTCATCGCCAGTGGCACCTCCGATAAGAAAAAGTTTGCAAATAAACTTGTAAACAGTAAAATTGTTTTAAATCAAGAACTATAGCATGTTAAAGATATTGCTTCTTTTTATCAAATTTTGTCTAGTATTCATGTCAAAAGCTGCCTAATTAAATTATAAATAATGATGCTGTTGGAAAAACGTATAAATGATAGTTCACATTATCCTATTATTGAAAGAAAATAACACGCAAAACATTTGACAGCAGAAGAATGTTGAATGCAATTATGGCGCGCGAATGACAAAACATGACGATATTTTAATACCGATTATTTTGCTTTTTAGGGTGTGTGCTGTTGTGTTAATCGGGTATAGGGGGTGTGTACTTGGACCGCCTCTGTGTGCCTGGGAGCGCCCCTGCCGGCGCTCAGCTGATCGTGCGCGCCAAGCGACTCGTCTGTCTCGAAAAAAATGGAACACGATGCTGGATAAGCTAATCTCGTGCAGGTCTGAGCCAAGAGGTATTACAGATAAACGTCCTCCGCGAAAAGTATATTTTGAGGCTAAAACGTGTACCTTAGGTCAAATCTGAGATAATCAATAAGAGAGAGCATAAAAAGAGCTATCGAATATGCGCTTTGCTGAAGCGCTGTAGGTCAATCTCTTTCTGAATCCTGACATGCGCCGCTCTGTCGAAAAATGTCAACATCGGCGAAATTTGATTTTCGGTTGTCGCTGGTGACTTGACCTTCGACCAGTGCGAACTAACCTTAAAAATGATCTAAGTAGTTTTGTAATAGTTTTTGACGCTCTTTCGAACGCCGCCTACTGCGTGTCTCGACGTGGCCCACAAGCTGAGTTAGAAGTGGGTGTTCAAACACCCCCAGCACGTTCAATAAAAAAACGCTTACGCTGGGGGCGGCACCCCACTGCTAGGCGCTGTCGGCATCGCAATAATGGGCGGCACAGCGCTGAGGGGCGCCACTTGCATTGAGGGGTGGCATTGTAGGGTGAAAGGGCAGCGTCGCATTGAGGGGCGGTATCGCAACGAGGGGTGGCACTTACGAGACAGCCTTATAAGGAACGCTTGGCACATCCTAGCCCAGCTCGGCTGCTGCATCTTGAAAAGGTCCCTTGGTCTCGATGAGAAAGCCCCATTGTCCAATACTTGCCTAGCGTCAGTGGTTTCGGGGGGGGGGGGGGCTATCAATCTTGAATGGGGCGGGGCGACCGAAGTCTCCATACAGTTTCGCGTCAGTGACTACTGGAGGGCGTCAACGACCTCGGATAGGGCGAATGTGATCTTCAGAAGGGCACCGGGTGCTCTAGAGGGGTACAATACTTGGATGGTGTCACTGCTGCCTTCAGTAGGGCGTCGGACGCTCTGGAGGGGCGCCATTGATCTCGGATGGTCCGACTGGGATTTTCAGAGGAGCATCAGTGGTTTCAGAGGGGCGCCATTGATCAAGGATTGGCCGACTGAAGTCCCGGTTCAGGTAGGCGCCAGTGGCTCTAGAGGGGCGCCAGCGACCTCGGATTGATGGGGCGACTGTGATCTTTAGAAGGACTGCAATTGTATTGGTCATGCATAGGCGGTGTCAGGGCACCTATGTTGGGAGGTAAAACATAACCCCCCTTTTTGGACGCCTGGATTCGCCTATTATAGCAAAACCGTGTCAAAAGAGGATGCACAATAACTTTGTATATGTTATCACATGATACCTTTCATTCACTGTTCGTAAAACTGGTGCATACAGTTATAATACATCAGCATCGGGATCTTCGCCCAAATGACTCGCTTCGCGAATAGGACCCCCCAATTCCCAGTGCTCTGAAGCCGCCCCTGGTAAAGTTATGATTTTGAAATTTTCAGGGAATGTGCCCAATTTAGTTTTAGGAAAAGTCAGAAAATGTCAGCATCGTAGCTTCAGCGGTTTCGGAGATATTCCCGAAAAACCTGAGGGGTGGATGAAAACAACCCCCCCCCCTGCCACTAATAGGGTTAAGCACGACCCACACAAGTACCACGAGACACTACGCACAATGACAGGACGAACACGCGACTACGCTATTCCACCACTAGAGGGACATAACGGAGACATATTAACTGACGACTTCGAAAAAGCGACGCTATTAAACAATCATTTCGCCAGTCAAGCGACGGTCGACTTAACAGGCACACACAGACATCCACTAAATCATGACTCAGACAGAACGCCGGTGCCCACTCTGGGTGAACTGATGACATTCGAGAGAGAGGTTCTCCAAATACTAAATTCACTCGATTCTAACAAATCAACAGGCCCCGATGAAATCCCAGTTAAGCTTATCAAGTTAACCACTCTTATCATCGCAGAACCATTATCCAAACTTTTTAATATGTCACTAAGTCAGGGAATTTATCCATCGAAGTTTAAAGAAGCGGACATAAAACCAATTTTCAAAAACAAAGGATCACCTTCTGACTACAGGGTGTTTCATAATGAATGTCAATTTTAAACTTGGGAGTTCATAAATAAAAATGTGTCTAGCACGTGCAAACTTTCAAGAATTGTTGGAAATTGATGGACATTTTATATAAATACTCGTAGCATTCAATACCAAAGTTGTCGTCATTCCTTTTTCAGAACGGGATTGGGCAGTGTCGGGGTCACCTCGCGGCTCGCCGCGCTCAAAGCCATTTTCGAAAGAACAGCAGGCGTGGATAGTGTTGCAGCTCGGAAGTCTTAAGAACATCTCCAAATTAATGAGAAAGTTTCGGCTTCATTTTAAGAGTTTACCCTTCACTTTAGAGTTCATTTTAGAGTTAGAGCAAGACTTCGTTGACTCCCCATGGACTGAGAAGAAGTGCCCCGAACCGTGCGCCATATCCGTGGACGGGCCCGATAGTGCGTTGATCTTCACGGGGCTATAGTGGAACCGTTTGTCTAGATAGAGGAAATAGAACCGACAAAAATCAAATGTCCAAGTCTTCTGGTGTATGTGAATCTGTAAAGTGTGCAAATATATTGTTTTATATGGTTAATATGGCGAATTTAAAATTGACATTCTTTATGAAACACCCTGTACACTTGTTACCGCCCCATCAGTATACTTTCATCGTTATCTAAAATCTTCGAAAAAATCGTCTTCAAAGGTATATATTCCCATTTACTGAATCATTCTCTTTTGACCGATAAGCAGAGTGGATACCGGCGTAGCCACAGTATAGAACAACAGCTTTTATATCTGACTCACAACTTGTAGAAATCACTTGACATGGGACGAGACTTTACTGCTATATACCTCGACATTTCTAAATACTTTGACAAGATCTGGCATGATGGACTGTTGTACAAGAGTAAGCACGACTTCGGAATTACTGACTCACTTGGCTGGTTAAAACCAGTAAAACGCCTTTTGGGCGAAGAACGAGCGAGCGAGATAGTGAGCCCTGCACGTGCCACGTGCGGAAGGGCGAGAGGGTACTTCCAACGGGCTTGTGCAAAGCACCCTTCTAACCGGTCGCTAGCGGTGTGCCAAATATGAACGCGATCGGCCCAGCCGTTCCTGAGATCTGGAAGCGGCATTTTGCACGTGCGCACGTGCAAACGGGTCCAAACTGACTTTTGCACGGCACCCTACTAACCAGTCCCCAACCGTGTACCAAATTTGAGCGCAATCGGCCCAGCCGTTCTCGAGATCTGGAAGCGCCCCCTGCACGTGCGCACGTGCAGTAACACCCTAACCGCAAGACATGGGAATGCATTGCCTGGTGGGTGCCTACATGTATGCCAAGTTTCAGTGAAATCGCCCCAGTAATTACCGAGTTATGGAAATGGGAACAAATTTGGCACCTCTTCTTTTTGTATTTTGCACGTGCAGTGGGGGTCACTCACATAGATCAAGAGTATGCGACCTTTGGTAGAAGGGATGCAGCTACCCTACAAAATTTACCGCGAGACAATCACCCAAGCGGCTGCTGAGATATGAGCCTCTCAAAATCACTACTTTTGCAAAACAGCCTGAACACCCTTGACTTTTCACGTGGCACGTGCCACGACGGTCACTGAGTTGTATCAAAAGTAGTCAATTACGGGGTAGAAGGGATGGGGCTACCCAGCAAAAAAGACCGCAGGCCAATCGGTCCAGCGGTTGCTGAGATATAAGCCTCTCAAAAGCGTTACAGGCCGGGCCGGGCCGCTAATACTGAGATTTTTCCGTTATATTGAAAAGACTCACTTCGCTCGCTGCGCTCGCTCGCTCGTAATAACAATAGACCAGTAAAACGCCTTTTGGGCGAAGAACGAGCGAGCGAGATAGTGAGCCCTGCACGTGCGGAAGGGCGAGAGGGTGCTTCCAACGGGCTTGTGCAAAGCACCCTTCTAACCGGTCGCTAGCGGAGTGCCAAATTTGAACGCAATCGGCCCAGACGTTCCTGAGATCTGGAAGCGGCATTCTGCACGTGCGCACGTGCAAACGGTGTCCAAAATGACTTTTGCACGGCACCCTACTAACTGGTCCCCAACCGTGTACCAAATTTGAGCGCAATCGGCCCAGCCGTTCTCGAGATCTGGAAACGCCCCCTGCACGTGCGCACGTGCAGTAGCACCCTAACCGCAATACATGGGAATGCATTGCCTGGTGGGTGCCTACCTGTATGCCAAGTTTCAGCGAAATCGCCCCAGTAATTACCGAGTTACTGAAATGGGAACAAATTTGGCACCTCTTATTGTTGTATTTTGCACGTGCACTGGGGGTGACCCACATACATCGAGAGTATCCTATTTTGGGTAGAAGGGATGCTGCTACCCTACAAAAATTACCGCAAGTCAATCGCCCAAACGGCTGCTGAGATATGAGCCTCTCAAAATCACTACTTTTGCAAAACAGCTTGAACACCCTTGACTTTTCACGTGGCACGTGCCACGACGGTCACTGAGATGTATCAAAAGTAGTCAATTACGGGGTAGAAGTGATGGGGCTACCCAACAAAAAAGACCGCAGGCCAATCGGTCCAGCGGTTGCTGAGCTATAAGCCTCTCAAAAGCGTTACAGGCCGGGCCGGGCCGGGCCGGGCCGGGCCGCTCATACTGAGATTTTTCCGTTATATTGAAAAGACTCACTTCGCTCGCTACGCTCGCTCGCTCGTAACAATTTATTCAGGACATTCCACTGGAACATGTGGCTATTACTGCCCGTCGTCAGTAAAACAGGCGATGATAAATGTAATAAGGTGGCGAAGTACTCGAATGAGCAGCATAATTGAATATCGTAGAAGAATAACCGTATGCTCACTATCTTTTAACAATCCAAAATTAGCCTAAAATGAATGAATATATTTCGGAAACGTTCCTTCTTCAGTTCAAAAGTTAACTATACAAGGCACAGAAATGCAAGGCCGTATAAGAGAGGTAGAATCATCCCGCAATTTCCAATGGACTGGTCGCTAAGCATTAGCGTGACGTCACTGGTGGAGACTGCGCGGCGCCCGGCTCCAAGCCGTACGTCGGGTACATTTGGCACTTTATCGTTGTTATTACTGAAAGTAACGACAACTAATGACTCTTAGTAACTTTTTTACCCACCTAAAGCTAATTTCCTTGCCGATACATTGCCGACCCGAGCCCCAGGGTTGACAATCTTGGGATATGGGTCGGATGGGCGACCTCGCGACGGGAGAAGGAACGATTGCAATTGTTGTGTCCCGCAAGCCGATTTCATTCTCTATCTGCACCCGGAGGGGGGGCAGGGGGCACGTGCCCCCATCGGATCAGGGGGCCTCTCGGGCCCGATGGGCCCTGCGACGCCAATTGGCGGCTGAGGGTCCACGATGGCATTTTCGACTCAGAAGGGCCCCACAGGGCTCGAAAGAACACCTTACGTGCTCCGAATAGCCACACTTCTCTCCATAAGAGCCACACACCGGCTTTTTATTGTTTCTTGTCGGCATTTGAAGGCCCCTTGCCGGCCTCTCAGGGCCCATTGGCGACCTTTGAGGGACCTTACCGGCCTATCAGGGACCAGCAGCTCTAAGGGTTCCACACACGCCTGTGATGACCCCTTAACCCAATGATTGAAGGCCCCCATAACGGCGCCTGCGAGGGCCCTCACCGGCGGCTGTGAAAGCCCCAAACCGGTGCCCAGCTGAGGGCCCCACACTGCCACCTCTGAGTTCAACCGGCACCCCTGAATGAAGTTCCAAAGGCCCAAACCAGTGCTTCTTAAGGCCATATATCGGCGGCTCTGAGGGCTCAACGCCGGAGCCTCTGACGGCCTAAGACGGGACCTTCGCATCGGACGGCCACTCACCGGTGACTTTTGAGGGCCCCACACCGACGACTCTGAGGGCCCCCACCGGCGTCTGAGAGTACCTTGCTGGTCTCTGAGGACTCCACAGGGCTCCTGAAGACACCGCAGACCTCTTGAGGGCCCTTGTCGGTCTCTGAGAGCCCCTGTCGTCTTATAGAGTTCGAGCCAGCAGCTCTAAGGGTCCCACACCCGAAGTTGATGACCCCACACTGCAGTGTCTCTGAGGGCCCACAATTGCAACTGTGAGGACCCTCACCGGCGCCTCTGAGGGCCACACACTAGCACCTCAGAGGGCCCACAGCGGCACCTCTGGGGCCCCGCACCAATGCCTCTGAGGGCCTCACACCGGTACCTACCTGTGAGGGCCCACACCAGTGCCTCCAAAGGCTTCATAACCGGCGGCCCTGAGGGCACTACACCGGTGATTTTGGGGGGCCTACCGAAGGCACAACACAATCCCTTAGTCTCGCTGAGTTTCTATCCCAATCCCATACCGGCTTATCCTATCCCAATTCCGGCTCAACTAATTAGCAGCCCCCCCCCCCCCCATGGGTCAGCGGCGCCGCTATGACCTTTAACCGGTTTCTGGTCCGCTGACGCACTCTTGGAGAGCCGAATCACAGCAAAACTCCATCCGCGACTGTGTCTATACGGCTTACGCTTTTCTGAAAACGTCTGCGTTTGGCCTTCTACGGGCCCGGCCGGCCGGACGGCCGCGATTGGCGATCCACCAGTGACGTCACTGGTAGTGTTAAGCTGATTGGCGAATAATACATGGGGAGAACCGGGACGACATCCCCCTACAGAAATGTACAGATTATTGAACGTCACAAAAGCGCCGAATTAACTGATCCCACCAAAGGATATTAATGACATTCTCGTGCCATATAAGTAGCACGGCCTCTTTTAACCCTCGCCTATGTAGGGGGGGGGTTGGTGCAACCCCCCTGAGGTTTTTCGGAAATAGTGCAAAAACGGCGGCGCGCAGCGCCGCCAAATTTTGGGTACCTTATGGGGCAAACCTTGCGCATCTTTTGATAAAAAAAAAATTGACCGGGTCATGTCAGGTCACGGAGTTATGACGTCACAAAGGGAACAGCCTCCGGCCGGATTTTCACAAACTGAGTGCCAACGCCCGAGGTTTCCTGCCGGTGGTACGGACATCGGTTGATGGATCGTGATGAAACTTCCCATGCATGTTGGGGCAAGTATTGGCTATCATATGGTATAAGAAACTTGACCGGGTCAGGTCAGGTCACGGAGCTATGACGTCACAAGAGGAACAGCGTCCGGTACTATTTTTGAAAAGCGCCCGAACCACTATTTTGCTAATTCTTGTCACCTCAATGGGAATATGCAGCAATATTAGCTTCTATAGGGAGCAAATGGACCTTCCAAATCCAAAAATACAATCAGATTTCAAAAATTTAAATTTTGATTTTTCGATTTCTGCCGCCGACTGTGACCTTGCCGACTTCCGGCGCTCCCAACGCGCCATTTTTAGAGCTAGGGAAACGAAATACATACCAACCGATAGAGAATTGATCAAGGAACACGATAGTGAAGGTTTCAAGTCGATATCTCCCACCGTTTTGCCGCAATCGCCGCGGAAAGTTGAAAAAAGTCTATTTTTCCGAAAATTTGGCCTTTGACCGGTCAAAAGTAGGTCAAATGTTGACCTAGGACCAAAAAATATACCACCAATCGCGAGATCTCGGCGAGAGCAATCCGTTGATCTTTTCCGCTAAGCTCTACGACGCTCCGTTTTCAAACGCCAAGGGGGGGGGGGTCGCACCAACCCCCCCCCCCCCCCTGCATGGGCGAAGGTGGCAGATCGCCGTTTACGGGCGAGGGTTAAACAATGTAAGACTAATATGGCATAAGACTAATATGGCTACTGCTGCCAACGGACCTGCTGAGTCCGTTGGAGGCGTTCCCGACTTGCTACCTCAATTAGATCGGGAGTTACTGACGAAAAACTCATAACCGTAACCATATATGACGTCACGCAGGGTCAGCGATTCAAAAGTGAAACGCACCTTGCAAGGAGTGTATGAAATTACGATTCCATGTGCCTGATATAGTTTAACCCTCGCCGGCACAGGCCATTTGAGTCCTTCGACGGCACAAGGGGGGGGGGGGGGTGTACGACCCCTCTCGCGTTTGGCCCCTGATGGAGCTAGAGCTTCGCGGAAAAAAGAGCGTGTTGCCCGTCACGAGAGGAAGCCAATGATACCCAACTTTAAGGTCCTAGGTCATCGGTTGACCTTCCAGGTCAGTTCAATGACCAAAAATCGGGAATATCGGGACCTGTTAGAAAGTCGTAAAGTGTGGCTGCAAAGGGGTTTTCCGGGGTGCTGATCACGAATATCGTGTTAGTTTTGATCACAGATGATGTCGTTAAGCGTATAACCAGGTCGGGTCAGGTCAGGTCAGGTCAGGTCAGGTCAACCGGTAGGGGTCGTGACGGGTATTCGTAGTACCTGTCATCCACCTCTGACAGCTTCGTAACATGTTACGAAGGCGCCAAAACTACTTCGCAAATGACCAAATGTTGCTAAATTCGAAATCAGCTCCAAAAACTAGCCTAGAGACATGTAAAACTCGAAAAAGTGAACCGAGGTCACCAAAGGTCAACGACCCTGACCTGACCTTCAGGTGACCTTGACACCCACCCTAATGCATGGGAGCAACATCAAATCACATGTCTGAACGTTTGAAACCACGAAAAGCTTGCGAACGCGCGGCTAAAGGCCTGGCTACACTATGCGTTTTCTGCGTGCGTTTTTTTGCGGGTTTGCGTTTTTTGCCTAATATCGTTCAAGAAAAAAGTAAAAAATAATATAATTTTTACATTAGTTATATGCAGAAGTTATTATAACTCTTATATTAACTACAATTGAATATAAAGAACATCACAAAAACGTAATATCGTTTATTTCTCTAGAACGATGTTACGCAAAACCCGCAAACACGCAAAAAACGCACGCAGAAAACGCATAGTGTAGCCAGGCCTTAATGCGAGCCGACATACGCCGAATCGCGATTCCGGCCAAACATGGTCTCGGAAAAGAGGTTCTCCCTCTGAAAGCTCCTCTGACTTTGAGGGTATTACGAAGTTGCGTCGTTCTCAGACCTTGCAGAGGCTCAGTCTCACTTATAACGTCATAAGTTACTGGCCACTGGTCAGTGGTCAGTGACCTGAACTGACCTGACTTGAAACAATTGGCTGGCTAAAGTGCCAGTTCATTGCTCTGCCGCGGGTGGCGCGCGCTGACTGCTGAGTGTGCTCTCACCTGTTGGTCTGTGACGGCTCTGAACGCGTCCGCCTGACTGCGGATGGACGCTCCTCCACAACTAGCGATGCTTGAAGTTGACATTCTTTTCTGCAATGATCTGAATGCGTATGTTCCACAGTATTTCTTTATCGGTGCCACGTATTACTCAGACGAACTTCAATGTTTGTAGACGTATTCACTATTCTACTTATTGTTATAGAATTTCTACATTATTTTTCTTTTCTAGAAGAAAAAAAGACTAGGAAGTTTTCTTGCTCATCTCCAACAATTACCGTTTGACCACACACTCACAAATCGAAAAAGCTTCTGTGCATCGGTGTTTCAAACCCGTCATTGGTTTCGATCTGGTCTTGGATCTGGTTAATTACGCCGATTAAGACGAATACCAGGTCAATGCTAGAAACTGCTTGAAAAGTGCTTGGAAGCTCGCTTTCGCTTGCGCTCACTGGCTTTTTTTTAGCTGATTTGCAACCTCGTGCATATTAGCTTAGGGATATGCCACAAAGCGGCCGTCTGTCGTCTATCGAACTGCTGCGTTGTTACGAGCGAGCGAGCGCAGCGAGCGAAGCGAGTCTTTTCAATATATGTAGTTAGGTAACGGAAAAATCTCAGTATGAGCGGCCCGGCCCGGCCCGGCCCGACCCGGCCTGTAACGCTTTTGAGAGGCTTATATCTCAGCAACCGCTGGACCGATTGGCCTGCGGTCTTTTTTGCTGGGTAGCCCCATCCCTTCTACCCCGTAATTGACTACTTTTGATAATTCTCAGTGACCGTCGTGGCACGTGCCACGTGAAAAGTCAAGGGTGTTCAAGCTGTTTTGCAAAAGTAGTGATTTTGAGAGGCTCATATATCAGCAGCCGCTTGGGCGATTGTCTTCCGGTAATTTTTGTAGGGTAGCTGCATCCCTTCTACCGAAAATAGGATACTCTCGATGCATGTGGGTCACCCCCAGTGCACGTGCAAAATACAACAATAAGAGGTGTCAAATTTGTTCCCATTTTAATAACTCGGTAATTACTGGGGCGATTTCGCTGAAACTTGGCATACAGGTAGGCACCCACCAGGCAATGCATTCCCACGTGTTGCAGCTTGGGTGCTACTGCACGTGCGCAGTGCGCACGTGCAGGGGGCGTTTCCAGATCTCGAAAACGGCTGGGCCGATTGCGCTCAAATTTGGTACACGGCTGGGGACCAGGAAACATGGCTTTGATTCAAGGCAAACCTTGAAACACCAACCGCATTTTCAGGTCGCGTCAGGTCACTGACCTATGACGTCATACGTGAACTTCTCCACGGTCTGAAAATGTAGACTCAGTGCCAGAGAAGCTTTTACAGGGAGATAAAACTTACAGGAATTGGTATCCTCTAGAGGTCTCACAACTTATATCTCGGATGTTTTCCTTAATAGTCCAGCAATCTGCAACTTTCTTTGCCTGATGAGCTCGGGCGGTGTTAAACAACGGTCGGTGTTAACCCGAAAAAATGTAGGCCCTCACTAAATGTGGAATAATGCAATTATGAACGACACTACAAGAAAACAATTGGTTGAAATGTATGTAGCATTGATGCGACAATCCAATGAAACTGAGAGATTGATCACTTTTGATCATTTGAGAGATTGATTTGGCCAAAAATTACGTGACTAGACCCTAAAAGGTTAAGGGGGTCGGTGTTCCCCCGTTTTCCCCTATAGTATGATAACAATTTGCAACAATCATAGTTCATACGCAATATTTGGGAAATATGGTAGCGTAGCGCGTAGCGGATTTTTAATTGTGACAGCTAACATGCTTTGTCCTGCGTCAAAGGATGAAACGTACTTTTAATAGAAATTTTGTCCGAATGGCTGAATGGGTGGCTGTGGGCCCGGGTGCCCTACTAAGCAGCGCTTGTTGCGATTGCCATGACACGACTTTTTTAAAGACAGACTCTGGCAGAGGAATTGGCGAGTCTGACAATAAAAGGAATGTGGTATGACAGTTTGACGTTTGTGAAAAGCGATAATGTGAACACATATATATTGCACAAACCGGTTTCGATATCACTTCATCAGTGTGCAAATATATAAATAAAACACACAAAAACAAAATACAAAACGGAGACGAAATAGGTACAGCACGTACAGCAGAGCAAATTAATTTCAAATACATTCATATGACCTCATGTGATTGAGATCCCAAGACGCTTCCGCACCAAAAGAACGGCTAAACTTAGGAAAAACTTAGGCTAAACTTAGGACGTATAGGAAAATCACAAACAAAGAGGACTATATTCATTTCTTTTCAGCTCATAGCAGGAGAACGAAATCGGGGGTAGTGATTGGATTCTTCCTCAGAGCGATGAGAATATGTAGTCCCGAAAATCTGAAGGAAGAATGTGATCATATCACTGACGTTTTTAGAGGTTTGAGGTACCCCAGGGCATTTATAATTGAATGCTATAATAAGGCAAAAAGGATCAGGAATAGGACGGGAAACGAAACAAACGGGAAGACAAAGAACGCTATAGTTGTTGTACCCAGGTCACAGAATTGTGAAGCATTATCAAAGATGTTGAAGTGCTCCGATATTCAGATTGTGGAAAAGGCTGGGGAGAAGATTGGTCAGGTTGTAGCAAAAAAGAAAAAGTGTGACCGTAGTGAAACAAGTTTAGTGTATAAAATACCGTGCAAGGGGTGTACACAGCCTTATTTCGGTGAAACGTCGAGAGGGCTTAAGAACAGGTTAACGGAGCACAAGAGAGATTTTAGGAACCACAATATTAACAATGCAATGGTGAAACATGCCGAAAAGTGTGGTAGTCTACCTGATTGGGATCGCACTGAGATCATACGAGATAGGTTAAGTAGGTCCGATAGAAAAACGATTGAATCGTCCCTCATTGAATCTTGTTTGTGTGTAAATTCCAAAGCTGGTGACATACGATTGGGAAAAAGTTTAGCCGTTCTTTTGGTGCGGAAGCGTCTTGGGATCTCAATCACATGAGGTCATATGAATGTATTTGAAATTAATTTGCTCTGCTGTACGTGCTGTACCTATTTCGTCTCCGTTTTGTATTTTGTTTTTGTGTGTTTTATTTATATATTTGCACACTGATGAAGTGATATCGAAACCGGTTTGTGCAATATATATGTGTTCACATTATCGCTTTTCACAATAAAAGGAATGTTTGTGCCTATTCTATTATCTGATTAGATACCTATACCTACATAAATATCAGATAGTGTAGGAAAGACTATTGTGTCAACGCACACTTTAGTCACTTTTGCATGGAAAAGTATATTTCTGAATTGACCGCGGGCCGGAACACAATCTTAGTTGCTGATTACCAGCCATGGGCCGGACGTCAGATGGTTGCGGACCGGATCCGACCAGCCGGAACCGGAACCGTGAGTTGCCGACCCCAAATCTACTCTAAGAAGTTTTGGACCAATATCTTCAAAAATAGCTAAGTTATACACTTTGTAGTCAGCATTTCACCATTATCAATTTTTTCTCAAAACAATTTTTCAGTATACGTTTTCAACATCGCAGACCAAAATGAATAGCACCGCAACGTATTCCTGAGCTCAAACTGCATCTGGTAAACAACTTACTTGTTGAAAATTTATAACTTGAAAATTTGACCTTTTTGACCTGAACGTGACCTGACCTCAGCTAAATGCAGCTGAAAATGGCATCAATTGACACAGACGACTGTTTTGGAAATATGTTGCTGAAATGAACCATAAAACATGTGTCACGTAACCGATGCGTGATATAAAATTTACGTGACCTATGATGACCTGACCTTGACATGACAAATCCTTAGTACAAGTTTGATACCCTCAGGGTATCTTAGGCATATATCAATGAGTATGTAAAACAAAAATGAGCCTGGTCTGGCGAGGCAGCCGGCGGTCAGAGCCTAAATGGTGAACAAGCCAAACTATTGATGATTTTTACTTTGACCTGACTTGTGACGTCATCGGTGATCTCAAGGGCAATGAAATTAGGTTTCACAAGACAGTTTGTACTTTTTCCATGGCTATCAGACGTTATTTGAATTTTGACAATCAGCCTAGCAGCTTCGGATATAGGAGGGAGGCTCTGTAGATCAACCCCCCACCCCACCCCCCACCCCCACCACCAACACCCCAGTCAGCTGCGTTATGGAGAATAACCCCGTCATGCGCTAGCTAACTTTAACTTTAACCCTCGCCCGTATAGGGGGGGGGTCGAATGGACCCCCCTCGGTTTTTCGCGAATAACTCGCGTAAAAAACGGCCGATTGCGACGAAACTTTCAGTACCTATGAGTTGATCAATTTTACACCTACCCTGAAAATTTCATGACCCTGACCCAAATGACCTTTGACCTGTGACCTACTTTTCGACATGGTACTTTTCGAGACCATGTTTGGCCGGAATCGCGATTCGGCGTATGTCGGCTCGCATTAGCGGCGCGTTTGCAGTCTTTTCGTAGTTTCAAGCGTTCAAACATCTGAAATGATGTTGGCCCCATGCATTAGGGTGGGTGTCGGTCACCTGAAGGTTAGGTCAAGTCATTGACCTTTGATGACCTCGGTTCACTTTTTCGAGTTTTACATGTTTCTAGGCCAGTTTTTTTTTAGCTGAATTAGAAATTAACAACCATATGAACGTTTACGAAGTAGTTTTGGTGCCTTCGTAACATGCTACGAAGCTGTCAGAGGCGGTTGACACCTACTACGAATACCCGGCAGCACCCCTACTGGTTGACCTGACCCTACCCGACCTGGCCTAAATGCGTGAATACATCATCTGTGATCAAAACTAACATGATATTTGTGATCAGCACCCCGAAAAAATACCATAGCAGACATTCTAACAAGTCCCGATTTTCCCGACTTTTGGGTCATTGACCTGACCTGGAAGGTCAACCAATGACCTAGGACCTTAAAATTGGGTATCTTCAGCTTTCTCTCGTCACGGGCAACACGCTCGTTTTTTCCCGCGAAGCTCTACCTCGATCAGGGGCGAAACGGCAAGGGGAGGTCCGTTGATCCCCCCCCCCCCCTATACGTTCGCGGCTGGAAAAACACCAATACGGGCGAGGGTTAACCCGCGCACCGACGGGGGTCTGCGCCAACTTAGTACCGACGGGGGGGGGCGGATGACCGCCCCCCCCTGAGATCTCGAGAACGAAGCAAGATAGCGACAAGCGGTAAACGGCATCGGATACGCACGGTCAAGATCTACAATTTTTACTAAGGTCATTTTCAGGTCAGGTCAAAGATGACGTCACAGGGGTCGAAAAAGTCAAAATGGCGGCGCTAAATATGGAGAGAGTTTTTCTCGAATAACTTTCGAATTAGTCAAGATAGGAACAAACTAAGGGCATCATCGTGATCCTCTCGTCAATCCGCATCGAATGATATATATGTTGACCTCGAAAGGTCAAGGTCAAAGGTTGACCTCAGGTCACGTGACCTCGAGGTCATCATGTATATCATTCGATGCGTCTTGACGAGCTGAACACAATGAGACCATCCACGCGTCTGTATCTTGTTCCTGTACGGAGTTATTGGCCAAAAACCTTTGGTGACCTTTGATGACGTCACGTGACCTCACAGCTGCCCAACAGCAAAACAGACCTCAAGGTAGTGAAGGTTGATCGTATATGAAGTCATGTATGGTATATGGGGCCATTCCGACCCGTTTTAGTGGTAAAAACAGGGAGTTGATTTTTCCCCCATTGACTTATAATGGGGAGGTCGCGAAATTGACCTGACCTTAGGTCACCGATATCAAAATTCCGAGATATACAAATTGTAGCTACTAATGACCTAATAACATCCTGCGACTTTCAAAGGCCTCCGACATCTACTGTAGCTCTGGCACGGTGACAAAGTTGCAAAAAAGTAACTTGAGGTTGGGTCATTCAAAGTGACCTGGTGACCTGACCTTGAAAGGTAGGAGGTTCAAATTTGCACACCATGTGTAAAATTGATAAGGGAATAGTCATACCAAATTTCGCGGCGCTACGCGCCGCGGTTTTCCCGCTATTCGCGAAAAACCTCAGGGGGGGGCGGATATCCGCCCCCCCCCGTCGGTGCGCGGGTTAAGCTCATTCTGGTGTCATGCATTTCACAGTTCTTTCACCTTTGAACGGAACACGTTAGATAGCTGAAAGGTGGCCTAACTGACATTTGACTCAGACAGGACCTTTTGGCAACAATTTCATTTTCAGGTAGGGTGAGGTCACTGATCTGTGACATCATAAGTGAATCTGCTCGGTCCCAAAATATTGCTGTCTCCAGCGCATTCAATGCCAGAGGAGCTTTTGCAAGGAAGAGGACACGTTTAGAAAGTGGCGAAAAGGTAGTGAACATTTCATTTTAGTTGCAGCAATGTACATCTCATTTTATGTAGTTGCAGGTCTATTCCGGCCGGGTCCGGCAAAGTTTTGTTCTATTCAAAAATATCATCTGCGAGTTTCTACATAAAAGGTGGCGATTCCTTTTAACGTTCAGTATGTTTCCCA
Organism: Amphibalanus amphitrite; assembly: GCF_019059575.1. Lineage (NCBI taxonomy): Eukaryota > Metazoa > Arthropoda > Thecostraca > Balanomorpha > Balanidae > Amphibalanus > Amphibalanus amphitrite. The sequence continues at coordinate 213,221 of NW_024882293.1, read as the reverse complement.
TAAACAGGGATTTACACACAAACGCAATTTGTCATGCTGACAACCAGGTTAGCAGCAGTGTACCCACAACTCATTTTGGTATCAGTGTAGGTAACGTATTGTACGTACACACTCATCTCATTTTAGTTGCGTGTCTATATCGGGTCTGGCATGAGTTTTGTCGTATCAAAAATATGTTAAAAACTCTGTAAGATGCCATATATGTAATTCATTTTAACGTTCAGCACCTATATTCCCCACGAACAGGGATTTGAGCACAAGCACGATTTGGTCTGCTGGCAATCAGGTTATGCAGCACAGACGGCTTGCTTTTCGACCATTCCCTTTTGAGCTGTAACTGCAGGGCGCCGGGGCTGGCCGCCGGCTTCTGTTTGTTCAGGCCCTGCTGGACGATAGCTCGATCAGGATTTGGTCCGGATGGTAGCCGGCTAACACCTCCTTCCTTCAGAAGTCCGGCAGGTTCGATTCGCAGTTCGCACCACCGCTGGGCCTTGGCAGAACGATGAGCCGTTTGAGTCCGTCCTGCACGAAAATGCATGTCGACCTGTCATCAAACGTGCGTCGATTCAGAACAGAACTCGGAGCCGCTGGAGGCTCTTGTAGCTGTAAGTAATGGGCCTCAGAGAGCTCTTCTAATAGCGTCTCACGGTCTGTCTGGAGATGAGATAGTCCTTGCGCGTGAGCCGCTTGGCCAATTTTGTCAACAACTGGCTCCTCTTCCCGACCGCCTTTTAAAATGCGATTTCTGTCACGGTCGAAATGGTGGGCGAACGCCCGACCTGGGATGATCGGCGTCACTGCCAGTAGCCGTATGTTTATCCCACCATCGCCGGACTATGCAATTGCAGGCAGATGTCCCAACTGATCAGCAATGGCATGCTGTGTCAGTTCGGCCTGGAGGATACCGAATGTCTTGTTCAGCTTCCCGATGCAGAAATTTCTGACCTTCATTCTGCGACGCTGCCGTTCGGGTGGACAATCTGTGTGAAACTGGCCGTAGTTCGGTGACCCATGGCCCGAGATCCGTTCACTTCAGTTTTTAGGCCAATGACCGTGCAATGCAGGGGTGCAGCTTGTATGCGTAGTTTAAGCGTTTTCACCTGGTCAGACCTGATCTGACCTTGACATCATGCCAAAACCCCCGTTATGCCTTAGATTGGGAACCGGGTAACTGTTGTCATAGGTAGAGGACTAAACTTTCGCCGGGCCCTGTATTTGGAACATGGACCGGGTGAGGTCTACTCAGTTACGTTGAGATCTTTATTACCAGTATAACGCCTTTTGGGGCGACTAACGGAGCGAGCGAGAGGGTGGGCCTTGCACGTGCGAAATTGCGAGGGGGTACCTCCAACTGACTTGTGCACGGCACCCTACTAACCGGTCTCTAGCGATGTGCCAAATTTGGGCACAATCGGCCCAGCCGTTCTCGAGATCTGGAAGCGGCACCCTGCACGTGCGCACGTGCAAAATGGGTCCCAACTGACTTGTGCACGGCACCCTACTAACCGGTCCCTAACTGTGTACCAAATTTGAGCGCAATCGGTCGAGCCGTTCTCGAGATCTGGAAACGACCCCTGCACGTGCGCACGTGCAGCAGCACCCCAACTCTGGCACATGGATATGCAGTGCCTAGTGGGTGCCTACCTACATGCCAACTTTCAGCGCAATCGGCCAAGTAGTTACCGAGATATTGCAACAATTACAAAACTGACACCTCTTCGTTTTGCACGTGGCACGTGCATAAGGGGTCACCCACATGCATCGGGAATAGTCCAATACTTGGTAGAAGGAATGAAGCTACCCTACAAAATTTACCGCATGTAAATCGGTCAAGTGGTTGCCGAGATATAAGCCTCGCAAAAGCGTGACCACGGCCGGCCGCTCATACTCAGAAATTTCCGTTAATCAGGAAAGACTACGCTCGCTTCGCTCGCTCCGTAATTAGGTCGTTCAATAAGCAATGATCAGTTGGACATAGCTTCTGTGTTATTACATAATACATACTGACGATAACAAACACATTCAAACTTTCACATTAAATACTGGCAAAATATGTGACCAAAGTTTCATTAATCTTCGTCACCTGTAACTATGCTAGGCTCAAAACTTAGGCTCATTCGTTTCTTCATTAGAATACGACTTTCTGAGCCCTTGCAACATGCTGCAAAACTTTCAGCGGTGGTATTCACCTACTATAAGAGCGTTACACCCTCTGGTCCAGCGTCGGCTGAACGACTCTCCACAGCTTCTCACCTGACGACGCCTCTGTCAATCAGCATGGCCGGCCTTCCGACGGTGGCGCCGGCTGGCGGCTGCGCACGGAAAGCCCGGGGCAAAACAGCCAATCGTCGGCGCCGACGTAACCCTTTCTTTCCCCCTCCCCGCTACCCTCTATCCCCACCGACAGAGAAGTTTATGCCCCAGCTTCCCAGCTGGCACGTGCCACGACGGTCACTGAGATGTATCAAAAGTAGTCAATTACGGGGTAGAAGGGATGGGGCTACCCAGCAAAAAAGACCGCAGGCCATTCGGTCCAGCGGTTGCTGAGATATAAGCCTCTCAAAAGCGTTACAGGCCGGGCCGGGCCGGGCCGGGCCGCTCATACTGAGATTTTTCCGTTACATTGAAAAGATTTCGCTTCGCTCGCTGCGCTCGCTCGCTCGAAAAGTCCGAAAAAGTATGTTTTTCAACTAAGCACGCGTTTTAGCCAGCGAAACGGGCAGAAACTGAGCCTAAAAAACTCGAACGTCGCCTTATGTTACCAGTAAAACGCCTTTTGGGCGAAGAACGAGCGAGCGAGCTAGTGAGCCCTGCACGTGCGGAAGGGCGAGAGGGTACTTCCAACGGACTTATGCAAGGCACCCTTCTAACCGGTCGCTACGCGATCGGCCCAGCCGTTCCTGGGATCTGGAAGTGGCATTCTGCACGTGCACGTGAATCGGCAAAATACCTACCTAGTAAAACTACCTACGGCGGTAGCTTCTCTTGCACCATCCTACCTACCTACCTAGGTAAATTTGACAGCTCGCGTTTATAGGATTTGTTTTGATTGGCTGTTTGGCGACGAATTATTTGTGGGCGCAAACAAATAGTAAATAAAGAAAACAATTAATTGGATATTGTTTTTATTAAAATACATTTTGGGATTATGAAATCATTTTTCATTTACGCAAATACCGATAGAAGTTATTTTGATATTAAATTACTTGAACAAATAAGCTTCGTTTCCATGGCAACGACGTGAGTCTTCAACCTGGCTGTTCTGCTACGGAGGTTTATCGCCTTGGTACGGAGAAGCACCTCTGTGAACCCATGGAGCATTTGGTCAATAATATTATTATTCACTCATAAAATATTGATTTACCATTGTCTAAACATTTTGTAATGCCTAATTTACATAAAAGTACCCGTTGATTATCATGTATTGTGCCTATTGTTACTAATTGAATCATTTTACCTAAGGTTTTGCTAGTTATTTTGGAAGCCCGCGTTTACCGTCAAACCGTCAAAAATTCCTCCGCGAGTACTTCTTTCCGGCTTTCGGTGCAAGAGGAAAACAGCCAGTCGGACTTTAACAATTGGTAAGTTCTTATGCCGCTCGGTAGAATTTCTACGTAAATTTTCACGGTAGCGTTTTTTGGTAGGTAGTTTAGTGCAAGAGAATCTAGGTAAAATCTGAATTTACCTGGGTAGGTAGTTTGGTGCAAGAGGCCTCGGATGGATGTCTGCATGTATTTAAAACTCTTATTTCTCTTCGTTATATACCGGAGCGCCATTAACTTTGGCTTACATACTATTCATACATACATACATACTTACATAATTCATTCATACATACTTATTACATACTATTCCTCTTTCCTTGGCAGATTATACATATCCCTGGATCAATCATATCCACTTGGTTAGACACATCCTATTCTATCATGGAAGTGGGCCCGGTGCCTGCTGACTCAGAGACACCTGCGGAGAGACGTCGGAGGTTAGCCATTGAGCGCCGGCGGCGTTACCGCGAGGCACGCCGTGACCAACTGAGAGACATCTCCCAGCTGCGCCGAGATGCAGACAACACTGCATACGAACAACAGCGGTCCCAACGGCGCTGCGCCGAAGGCACGCACGAGCTAAATCAGCAACAGCGCTCCCAGAGGCGCCGTGCCGAAGGCACAGACGAACTGGACCAACGCCAGCGCTCCCAGAGGCGCCGTGCTGAAGGCACGCACGCGGACATCCACCTCCGCAACAGATTCCGTTCGTTCTCGGAGCCTGCACGAACAAGACAAAGCATGCATCCCTTCGTAGTTGCAGTGAGTGCATTACGCTCTACCAAGACCTCTACCATCTGCCACGAAGTGGACATCCTCTCCGGCAGCAAGATAAATACATCCGGCACCTGCGCCCGTTGTCATCGGGAGGGGGCGATGCCACATACATTTTCGGCCGCTAACGGTATGATTCCTGACGCCGTGCCGGAGGAATTGAGCTCCCTCACTTTCCTGGAGGAAATGTTGATTAGTAAGGTGCTGCCCAACATCTACGTCTGCCGCCTCCGTGGTGGAGGCCAGTACGGCTACTCAAACCACGGCATCGCATTCCCACAGGAGCTGGAAAGCCTCGCCGTCGAGCTGTCCAGACGCCCATCGGACACAGGTGTGCTGCTCATCAGGAAGCGGGGGATAAACAACACCCAACGCGACTACCGGGTGCGGCAGGCAAAAGTAGCAGCAGCTCTACACTGGCTTCAGCAGAACAACCCGTACTACAGGGACATCATCATCAGTCTACCTGAAGCATCACCGAGCTACCTGAAGACGGAGTCCCGGACAACCTGCCTGAGCTGGAGGATGATGGAGACGACGACCTGGACTGGCAAGAGGAGGCGCCTGGCGGCGGCGCAGACATGGCTGCCGGAGATGTTGACCGGGAGGAGGCCACCACCGTCACGGCCGTGGACCAGCTAAGGCCACAGCAAACTGAGCTCGAGCGCATTGCTCAGGCCGTGGGGCGCAACGCCGAACCGCTACTGGAATGGCCGCGGAGAGGACAGCAGCCGGTGAACGAATATAGTCACATCGGACTGTTCACCCAGACGTTCCCCACCTTCTTACCGAAGGCCTCTGCTGACATCAGCCATGTAGACCCGACCTGCCCCAGAACAAAACGCGTGGAGTATGGAGAGTGGCTGGCTCACCTGATGTCGCTCGCGGATGGCCGCTACGCATGTCACCCGAGGTTCAGATATTATGTGTGGAACCTTCTCCAGCAAAAACGAGCAGCCCAGACCGGGCGTGTATTTATGAAAAGAGACGAGGAGGCTAGAGGCATCTCGGCTGAGGAGCTGCAACAGGTGCTGGCTGGCGGGAACAGGACCATCGAACACCAGCTGCACTACTTCGCCAGCAGCCTGCGCGGTACCCCACAATGGAAGCGCGCTCGACGATTCGAGCTGCTGGACCTCATAGAAGAGGTTGGCATGCCCACCTTCTTCTTGACGACCAGCGCAGCCGACCTTCATTGGCCTGACCTGCAGCTCCTGATGATGCAGCAAGAAGGTGCAGCGGTGGACGACATCGTCGTTGATGATGGTGGCAGGAACGGCCGCGTCGTGAGAAACCCGCACGTCGCTGGCGTTTTCTTTTCACGTCGCCTGGAGCTGCTTCTGGAACATGTTGTGAACAGCCAGGGACATCTGAAGCACAGGTAACACCTCCTCCAAGCGCGTTTGGGACCGTAAGAATGCTTGCTATTTCTGCGAACGAATGGTCATGAAGATGGCGCGACATTTGGAGCGCCATCACGCCTCTGATGTAGAAGTGCAGCGAATTTTAGCAATGAAAAAACGTTCGAAATAGCGATTCGAAGCGTTCCAGGAGCTGAAAAACAAGGGTAATTACATCCACAGCATGAAGGTGAGAAGGGGAGCTAAGGACGGAGAGCTCGTGCCATGGGGTAGAGCGGCTGGTGATAGCAGTTCCGGCGCAAAAGATATGGATGACTTCCTGGTCTGTGAGGACTGACAAGCCTTCTTCTTTCGCAAAACTCTGTGGCACCATAAGAGAAACTGCGGGAAGAAGAGTGGCAAAACCAGTCGTGGGCGTGTACAGGTCCGCGTCAGAAGCCTGATTCCTCCTAACCAGGGAACATCAGAGGGGCTGAAGCGAGTCCTAGACAGCATGATTGTGGATGAGATATCTCTGATATGCAAGACGGACCCAATGATTTTGAAGTATGGCGAAAAGCTCCACTTCAAAGCTGGGTCATGAAGCACACCAGAAACACTATATAAGTACCAAAATGAGAGAACTCGGGAGACTTCTGAAAGCTCTGAGAAATAAAAGTCCGGGGTCCGCGTTGAGTGACTACCTGGGGCATTCCACGATAGATCGTACCACTTTTTTCCAATTTGACACCCTCATCTCTCGGAATTTGACGAGAATTGGTCTCAGGGGTAATCAGGGGCTCTGAATCCACCTGTAACAATTTCAGGCTTATCAGATAAGTATTTTTTGAGTTATGGTGTATAACATGTTTTGGATCTTGCTTTGCAGCGCTGAGTTTGGCGGGCTGTAACTCTAAGACGGATTATTCAAATGCCAAATGTTATATAGCATTGAACTTGCAATGAAACAGAGATTAATATGTATTTTTGAAATTTCGAAAAATACACTATTTTTGATATATGACATATCGAGTTTTCTTTCATTTGTATTTTTCGGACTTTGGGACCAATTTTTTCATTTTTATTTCTTTAACCCGCGCCCTGCTGGGGGGGGGGTGTTTGAACACCCCCCTTGTGGTTTTTCGCGTATAGGTATCTCAAAAAGGCGGCGCGGAGCGCCGCCGTTTTTGGTACACCTTATCATACATCAATTCTACACATGTTGTGAAAATTTCAGACCAAGGTCATTCAAGGTCAGGTCACCAGGTCACTTGAAGTGACCTCACCACATAAAAAGTTTCAATGTCTGTCATAGCTACACCGAGTGACCGATCGCTTTGAAACTTTAAGCGATTGCTAAGAGCAATAGTATGTACAAAATGTATATCTCAGAATTTTGATATCGATGACTTAAGGTCAGGTCAATTTTGCGACCTCCCCATTATAAGTCAATGGGAGAAAATTGAAATGCGCCACTTTTGGACGAAAGACATTATAAACACTCCCAAACACTGAATTACAAGTGGTTTAGACACACTGAACATGAAAATGGTGTCCGTGACCCCTGTTTATGCCCTGAGGTCATCTTAGGTCACGAATGGTATCTAACAGTTTTTCGCAAATAACTTTTGATAGAGGCATGCTAGAGCGATAAAAACGCCTTAGATGTGTTCAGCTCGAAGATACGGATCGACTGATATGCAACATTACCCTTTCTGGTCAGGTCATGACCTTGACCTGAGGTCAAATTTTCAAAATGACCTTTCAAGGTCAAATTATAGTTCATTCGATGCGTCTTGACGAGAGGAACACGATGCCGGTAAAAGTAAGCTCGTACAAGGCTTGGGTCAAAAGTTATTGCAGAAAAACTGTTTCCGAAAAAAATCGGCTATTTTTGCAGTTTTTGCCCCCTGCAGGCAAAACCGATGAGGTTAGGTCAAATCTGAGAAAATTATTCAGAAAGGGCGTTAGTAGAGCTATCGAATGCGCTTTTCCGCGGCGCTGTAGCTCTATTGGTTCCCGAGTTATGCGTTGGCTTCTTGGAAATTGTCGACATTCGACCTGGAAATCGGCGAAATTTTGCCTTCAATGACCTCTGGTGACCTGACCTTTGACCTGACCAAAAAATTGACCGAAGTGATTTCCTCATTATTTTTGACGCTCTTTCGAACGCCGCCTTCCGCGTATCGCTACGTGGCCCAGGAGCCGAGTTAGAAGGGGGGGGGGGGTGTTCAAACACCCCCCCCAGCAGGGCGTGGAAATCCAGGACCCCCAGCAGGGCGCGGGTTAAAAAAATATTTGGCTCATTGTCAACAAATATGCAAAAAATTAGGAAGGTGTTCTTTCTATTAAGGTATTTATTTTACGTCACGATAACGGTTTCGAATAGTGATTTCGGGAGGGGAGCTTACAAATGGCGTGGTAAAGCTGCCTAGTGACATCACGGGTTACTGAAATTTCAATTGAAGTCTGAGTCATCTGAAAAAAGTGAAAAGAGGGTTCATCCAACCCTCTTTCCTATAAGCGCGAGGGTGAAAAAGACTGTTTGGTTCTGAAATTGTTTTGGACGCCAACGACCATATCTGTCCGAGATGCAAGTTACAGGACGCATACATGGTGTCCTCCAGAGGTCTCACAACTTGTATATCTGGGAATTTTGAAGGTTACGTGAGGTCAGGTCGGTCACGTGACATCACTGTTATAAGTCAATGGGGAAATATAAAAAACTGTTATTTTGGCGCCGAGAATGATCTAAAACTATCCCACGTACATGGTATCGTGATTTCATGCTCTTCTTGCAAAGTCCAATGCTTTTCTTTTGCATTGGTAACCTTGCGTGACGTCATTTATGACGTCACTAGGGTTGTACGAGTTTTTCGTCAATAACTCTCGATCAAATGGAGCTAGAAAGTCGGAAAGGCCACCAATGGACTCGGGAAGACCTTCCGAATCGAATGATATGCCATATGATACCCTTTGCCCAGCTTCGTGACCTGAGGGGCTCTGACTTGACCTTGATCCGAGGTCAACTACTTAAGTTGACCTCACCCTAGCAAAAAAAAAAATACCATTCGATGCACCTGAGCTAGGCGAAGACAATGCTGCCAAAATCGCGGCTCTGCGTCCATTTTTTGCGAAGCTATTTACTAAAAACCGAACCCGTAACTTCAGTCACTTGACCTGACCTCAGACGCTACCGGTTAAATTGAGATCTTAAAATCGGGTACCAATCGCTGCAACTTGTTGCGGCACACACGCTGGTTTTTCCGCGAAGCTCTAGCTCTATTAGAAGCGAAACGGCGTGCTGGGGTCGTATCAACCCCTCCGAAACCCATTTTGTTTGCGGGAAAATGAGGATTTTATAGAAAGAACACCTTTCTAATTTTGCATGTCGATTTGCAATGACATGAAGTTTATTTTGAAAAATAAAAAAAAAATTGAAAAATTTTGGTCCCAAAGGTCATTAAACAATGAAAATTTTTCTTTTGAATTTTTAAATGGTAATATTAATTTTTGATTCATCGCAAGCTTAGTGTTGTTTACTGTTTGTTGGTAGCTTAACCCGTTCTTGAGTTATATGCCATCAAACTCACCGTTACAAACCAAAGTTAAAAAAAAATGTAATGCAATATAACTCAAAAAGTTTTGATCTGAGAAGTCTGATATTTTGCCAGGCGTCTTTGGGGCCTATGATTACCCCTAGGACGGATTTTCATTAAAATCTTAGAGATGAGGGTGACGGGCCTGGTACGATCTATCGTGGAATGCCCCACCTGTCTCCTGAGAAGTTCCCAGACGTCACTGAGTCTGTGAGGAGCATTGCATCATATCATAGTGTAATAAATAACAAGTGAAGACACTTCGATTATTTTGTGTAATGCGTTTTCTTCTGCCGGAAGTGCTCTCTCAGAAAATCAACGATATCTGATGACGTTTGATGACGTTTTTGTCATTGTAGTGCAAAAGTTTCATCCCTGTAGTGAAAACTTTAACCCAAGAAACTACTATCCAAGCTTGTAGTTATATAAGTGTTGGTTTTAACAGCTAATTCACCCTTATTTTCTAAAAAACACTGAAAATAAATCCCTCTACACGCAACTTGAAATGAAATATCACTTAAACATAATGAGAAGACCAAAAACCTATTTTTACTACACATCTTTACAAGCTAAGAATGTCTTCTTTATGCCAGAATGGGTATAGCGTATGAACACAGGGACAGGCCCCACAGCTCGCAATACCTAAGAATTCATGTTCTCTTATCAGGCATATCGTTCGGAAGCTGTGTAAATGCCGACGCAGTGTTAAAATGAGCCAACCAGCTATTCATCAACTGGGCATTTCACCGGGCTGAAACGCATCGATGTCCCCTGATTTTGCATATTATAATGCATTCAATAGGAACAATGAACATGCGATGACTCTCATTCATTTCGCGCAATAAAAAGCATAGGTTCTCAAGTCAAAGTGAAGGAAAAGACCGATCAAAATGACTCGTATAATACAGACTTCGTTTAAATACTGTACACATTTAGGGGCTGGTACTAACTGTTATGGTGTCCTCTATTATTAAATATTTTCATACCGGTTCTGTCACATTGCATTCAGTTAGCGATCATACATGCAATAAAAACAGTGGGTTCTCGAGAGTAAAGTTACGGAATAGAGTGAATGCTGATACGATGTTCAGCATGTTGGAGCGCAGTTAGATCGAGTAGGACTTTCATTGGGCTGTGGCACATCGATGTCCTCTGATTTTGAACATTTTCACGCATTTTATAAGAAAATGCGATTATTTTCTTTCATTAAATGCAATAAGAAACATGGGTTCTCGAGTCTATGTCAATCAAAGGACCGATCAAAATGGGTCATGTTTTAGAGACGTTGTCAAAATACCCTACACTTTTTGGAGCTGGTGGTCTTATGATGTCCTCTGTTTTTGAATATTTTCATACCGGTTCTGTCAAATTGCATTCAGTAAGCGACCATACATGCAATAAAAACAGTGGGTTCTCGAGAGTAACGTTACGGAATAGAGTGAATGCTGATACGATGTTCAGCATGTTGGAGCGCAGTTAGATCGAGTAGGACTTTCATTGGGCTGTGGCACATCGATGTCCTCTGATTTTGAACATTTTCACGCATTTTATAAGAAAATGCGATTATTTTCTTTCATTAAATGCAATAAAAAACATGGGTTCTCGAGTCTATGTCAATCAAAGGACCGATCAAAATGGGCTATGTTTTAGAGACGTTGTCAAAATACCCTACACTTTTTAGGAGCTGGTGGTGTTATGATGTCCTCTGTTTTTGAATATTTCCATACCGGTTCTGTCAAATTGCATTCAGTAAGCGACCATACATGCAATAAAAACAGTGGGTTCTCGAGAGTAACGTTACGGAATAGAGTGAATGCTGATACGATTTTCAGCATGTTGGAGCGCAGTTAGATCGAAGAGCACTTTCATCGGGCTGTGGCACATCGATGTCCTCTGATTTTGAATATTTTCACGCATTTTATAAGAAAATGCGATTATTTTCTTTCATTAAATGCAATAAAAAACATGGGTTCTCGAGCCTATGTCATTCATAGGACCGATCAAAATGGGTTATGTTTTAGAGACGTTGTCAAAATACCCTACACTTTTTAGGAGCCGGTGGTGTTATGATGTCCTCTGTTTTTGAATATTTTCATACCGGTTCTGTCAAATTGCATTCAGTAAGCGACCATACATGCAATAAAAACAGTGGGTTCTCAAGAGTAACGTTACGGAATAGAGTGAATGCTGATACGATGTTCAACATGTTGGAGCGCAGTTAGATCGAGGACTTTCATCGGGCTGTGGCACATCGATGTCCTCTGATTTTGAATATTTTCACGCATTTTATAAGAAAATGCGATTATTTTCTTTCATTAAATGCAATAAAAACATGGGTTCTCGAGCCTATGTCATTCATAGGACCGATCAAAATGGGTTATGTTTTAGAGACGTTGTCAAAATACCCTACACTTTTTAGGAGCCGGTGGTGTTATGATGTCCTCTGTTTTTGAATATTTTCATACCGGTTCTGTCAAATTGCATTCAGTAAGCGACCATACATGCAATAAAAACAGTGGGTTCTCAAGAGTAACGTCACCGTTCCGTGCTTCTATCCTCAGGATACAGAAATCCTTCTCCTCCACGCCGCAACCCCCTCCGGGCTGGACAGGCAACTTTATCTCATGCGGGCTGCTCCCTTGGAGCGGCACCGCTGCTCCTGAGGGAGCGCACCCCGTAGCCGGGTGCAGTGAGTGCCTTGGGGCTGGGTGGCCTGTCCTCTGGACGGGCTCAGCCCCGGCGACTCACTAGGGTGCCTGCCCAGACCAATGTCTCCCCCTAATTCCTATCATCCTTCCGGCTCTGCAATGGTCTTGTCGACCGAAAGGGCCTAACCCAACAAAACAAACAAACAAACAAACAAACAAACAAAATGTTCAACATGTTGGAGCGCAGTTAGATCGAGAAGGACTTTCATCGGGCTGTGGCACATCGATGTCCTCTGATTTTGAATATTTTCACGCATTTTATAAGAAAATGCGATTATTTTCTTTCATTAAATGCAATAAAAAACATGGGTTCTCAAGTCTATGTCAATCAAAGGACCGATCAAAATGGGTTATGTTTTAGAGACGTTGTCAAAATACCCTACACTTTTTAGGAGCCGGTGGTGTTATGATGTCCTCTGTTTTTGAATATTTTCATACCGGTTCTGTCAAATTGCATTCAGTAAACGACCATACATGCAATAAAAACAGTGGGTTCTCGAGAGTAACGTTACGGAATAAGAGTGAATGCTGATACGATGTTCAGCATGTTAGAGCGCAGTTAGATCGAGTAGGACTTTCATCGGGCTGTGGCACATCGATGTCCTCTGGTTTTGTGTGTACCAAGGCATTCTGTAAGAGACTGGGATTATTTACCTTCATTTAGTGGAATAAAAAACGTGGGTTTTCATGTCTTAGTCAATTAAAAAATCCATTATGACGGGGCATGGAAGACGATGATGTAGGCTGAGGATAACGTTCAATGATTTAGGGAGTGACGTTTTATGACGTTTTATTACGTCATACTGCAGCGTGAGTAGCTACATAGCCCACTCCCAGCTGAAGAAAAGTTGTTACATGAGTTTGCATTATACATTGGTGAAGTGTCTTCACTTGTTATTTATTACACTATGATCATATGAAGGCCTTAACCCTATTCCTGGCGGGCTCCGCCGGGACAAGAAACTGGCGGGGGGGGGCCGATTCGGCCCCCCCTGAGATCTCGAGAACGAAGCAAGATAGCGACAAACGGTAAACGGCATCGGATACGCACGGTCAAGATCTACAATTTTTACAAAGGTCATTTTCAGGTCAGGTCAAAGATGGCGTCACAGGGGTCGAAAAAGTCAAAATGGCGGCGCTAGATATGGAGAGAGTTTTTCTCGAATAACTTTCGAATTAGTCAATATAGGAACAAACTAAGGGCATCATCGTGATCCTCTCGTCAATCCGCATCGAATGATATATATGTTGACCTCGCAAGGTCAAGGTCAAAGGTTGACCTCAGGTCACGTGACCTCGAGGTCATCATGTATATCATTCGATGCGTCTTGACGAGCTGAACACAATGAGACCATCCACGCGTCTGTATCTTGTTCCTGTACGGAGTTATTGGCCAAAAACCTTTGGTGACCTTTGATGACGTCACATGACCTCACAGCTGCCCAACAGCAAAACAGACCTCAAGGTAGTGAAGGTTGATCGTATATGAAGTCATGTATGGTATATGGGGCCATTCCGACCCGTTTTAGTGGTAAAAACAGGGAGTTGATTTTTCCCCCATTGACTTATAATGGGGAGGTCGCGAAACTGACCTGACCTTAGGTCACCGATATCAAAATTCCGAGATATACAAATTGCACATACTGGTACCCTAACTAAAGCCTGAAGAGAAGAAATTGATCGGTCAGAAACTCTAGCTCTGGCGTGATTGCAAACTTTTCTGAGGTAGGGTCACCAAACCGCCTCTGGTGACCTGACCTGAGGTCAGATCAACTCAAAATTTTCAGACATGTTGCGTAGAAGCCTTTTAGGAAAAGTCAGAAAATTTGAGCTTCCTAGCTCAACGCGTTTGGGAGAAATAACCAAAAAACCTCAGGGGGGGCTCCTGAGGCCCCCCCCGCCAGGAATAGGGTTAACCCACGAGCCGCTGGGGGGGGCATAAAGTTGCCCCCCCTTTACGTTTTGTGAAATATCTCCGAAACCTGATGAGCTACGCACGTGAAACTTGGCATAGCTTCAAATGAACACCTAGGCAATGTTTGAGGAAAGTTTGGTGGTTGTAGCACCTAAGATGACGTCACAGTGACGTCATAAAGTTTTGTCATTTTCCGATGTGGACCGTTTCTGATGACGCTGAGCATGAAACTCGACTGTAAATGAACTAGACAGCACCTGCTGTCATCCTAAAACATCTTACTACACTTCCATCTAGTTTCTGACCAATAATCAGCCCTTTATATTCGGTCCCATATATGTGATGTATCGTGAGGAATATGAGAGTCGCAAATCTATAATTTCACTTATGACGTCACTGTGACGTCATTTCAAATGGGATCGCCACCAAATTTGGACACAACCTCGGCTAGGTATTCAGGAAGATGTGTGCAAAGTTTCGTTTCTCTATCTCTTCGCGTTGCGACGATATCGTCGCAGAAGTAAAGGGGGGGGGGGCAACTTTATGCCCCCCCCCCCAGCGGCCGGCGGGTGGCGCGGAGGCCCAGCGGCCGCCGGGTTAACAACAAGTACGGCGTCCCGTCCCTAGCCCTAAAATTGGCCAGAGCCTGGTGAAGTGCGCCCTTATCATGAAAGCAGAGCAGATTCAGAAAGGTCAGGACACCACAGGAGTGTGCAGGTTTCTGGAACTCTATGACCTGGAGTGGACGGACCAGGTCGCCAGAGGAGCGTTGAACACACTCAAAGAGAAGCACTGGAACAAGCCTCCACTCATCCCTTTGACGACGGATGTTGAACTTCTCCAGAAATACCTGGACAAGGAAATGCAGTCTCGAAGGACTGTGCTGCTGCAGGATGAAGCTTCGCCCGCCGCTCACAAAGCCTTCGCAGAAGTTATTCTCACCCGTCTCATGCTTTTTAATCGGCGTCGCCAAGGCGAAGCTGGGCGCATGAAAGTATCAGATTTTTCTATGAGACGGCAATCCACTCCCGATGATGTCGTTGTGGACTCTCTCAGCCCTCTTGAAAAAGAACTGGCTGCCTCTTTGACACGAGTTGTTATCAAAGGAAAAAAGGGACGCGGCGTGCCCGTGCTACTCACTGATGAACTGCAAAGTAGCATTGAACTCCTCATTGAGAAGAGGAACGCCGTTGGTATTGACCAAGGCTATAGAACTCCAGGTAAGGACACCAGCCGTTTGACCTTGAACGCCGCCGGCCGGCCGATGACGTCATTGGAGGCAAGCCGGCTCGGCGGACACACAAGGCGAATGCATAACGGAGGGGCGTTGGAACGTTGCGGGAGCCGGGGAGATATTTTAATGTGGTTGTATACCACCATTGTTATGTTTATTGATCTACAGACTGCATTCTTTTAAACCTCGATGCACTCTAGGCCTGGATGGTTCGTACATTCGTGGAACGATCACCCCGTCCGAAGTCCGTGGTCGAAGCTGTCATAGTATTAAAGACACTAAGACGGGTGCAATAACGGCGATCCGATCCCGTCTCTGGCGAATCTAGAGGGGTCGTAAGGACCCAGGCCGAATCTGACCGTCTATTTTTAGGGAAACGGGGTGGGTGAATTGACAACCGATGGCTTAAGAGATAATGAGAAGAGATCCCGTCGTCGATTGTTGTTTGACAGACAACACATGTTGTACTGGACGTATGACCATCAGAGGTAATGCCTGAACGTAGGCAAGCATAATTGTTCTGTCATACTGTTTAGGAATATAAAATGGTAATGGAGATTATTGAGGATATGATCTCTACATTACAGGAATTCGCTAATTACTACGGCCCATAGGGGCACCGCCGGAGCTGTTGTTTTGCCATCGGTCCCAGGCAACTCCAGGGAGCTGCAGTACCCGGCGGCCAAAGCGGCCCACCTCGTCGACTCGCAGGTCCTGTGGGATTCCGTGATGCTTTAGTGCTTCACCCACAGAAGCACGGGCATAGCAGTAGGATGTGGGGCTAGGTGTCTGTCCACCTCTTCATTGAAAGAACAACGTATACAGCGCCTGGTCCCGCCGAAGCTCTGTATCGACCGTGACTTATTCACAACTGGCGGATCCAGGAAGCGGTCTTGGACACTGCGGGGGCTTACCCCAAAAAGGTTTTTCGGAATTAATTTAAAAAAAAAACTCTGATTTCGATTCCTTGCGCACTGCTGTGCAGTGTGATTAACCAACATTTCCTCAGAAAAGTTGTGAAGTTTTCTTTGATTCTCGAAAAGCGATTTCGGGCGCTGCCAATGTGGGGGAAGACATTTGCCCCAAATGCCTTCCCCTGGATCCGCCAGTGGGTTGCCCCACTCCGAGCTTGACTAAAACCATTTTCAAACCCCACCAGAAACCGATGGTAAGGTGAATTTAAATCCAATAACTCATCTCTGTCTGCCCGCCTAAATATGTATACAACACATGGTACGGCACCCGGCCCTGTCTGAGCTATGAGCCGATCGCGATATTTTCGGCTTTCCCCAACCCAAGCTCGATTAGGAACGTTCTCCTTCCCCACCCGATTGCTGATGTCAATTCAAATTCAATACCTCATCTCTGTCGGCCCGACCATAACCCATTCATTGCACACCGTTCAGCGCCCCGCCCCGCCAGAAGTATCCTAGCGCGCTGAGCAGTTGCCTCCAGCCGCGTCATCGCGAGGCCCCGCGCGGCCCATAAATTAATACATTGCGCGAATAGCCGTGTCGCCCCCCTGGTATTGACGACAACAACCCGTACATATTCGTGAACGCCACGGCTACCGAGCAGAACGCGCTGCGGGGAAATGACTGCCTTCGCAAGTGTGCAGCTGAATGTGGCGCGACTGCGCTGGAGGCGATTACGTCAACAGGTCTCAGGCGGCACATAGCTACACTATCTCAGGTGCTAGCTCGGCGGGACAATGGGCTGGACATGCTGGCCAATTTTCTGGGGCACGACGTTCGTGTCCATCGAGAATTTTACCGCCTGCCTGAGGCAACCATGCAGGTTGCCAAAATTAGTAAGATATTGATGTGTATGGAACGCGGTGTGGGGAATTTAAATGGCAAAACCCTTGACGAGCTTACGGTTGAGTATGAAGCGGCTCCTGAGACGGGACACATGGGTGGCAGAGCGGAAAGCAGGGGTGACGGTCCGGGAGGAGATGACTGTACTCCAGAGGGCGGGGGTGAAGCAGGGGAACGCAGCGCGCCAACGGCGCACGGTGCGGGTCCATCGGCGCCGCGGCGGGCACGACGCAGTACATGGGCGTAGGAACGGCTGGAACATTGTGGGTGCATAGGTGCAGAAATCCAGCCATGGCCGGTGAAGCGGGGGGGGGGGGGGCGACACCCGAGCGAAGGCTCGTTACGAGCTTTGAGGGTGTACCATGTCGAAAAGGTACCAACCGATAAGTGCATTTGGAAGCATTGACCCTCATCATCAAATCTCTTGCCTGATTCATCAAATCTATAAGGCAAGAGTGGAGAAGGAGCTGAATCAGAGCTCCCCACACGGTCATTCCTAGCCAAACACGAATATCCACCCACAGACCTATCCTAATCCCGGCGTCAGATGGCGTAGTAAACAGTTTAACGTAACGGAAAGGCGGTCGGCAAGTTCGACACTGCATCCGATGGATGGAGCCAACGACAGAAGAAGAAGACCCTCGCATGTGTAGGGGGTCGGATGACCCCCCCCCCCCCCAATGGTTGTTCGCAAATAACTCGCGCAAAAAGCGGCCGATCGCGACGAAACTTTTAGTACCCTCGAGTTGATCAGTTTTACACCTACTCTAAAAATTTCGTGACCCTGACCCAAAAGACCTTTGACCTGTGACCTGATTCTCGAGACTATGTTCGGCCGGAATCGCGATTTGGCGTATGTCAGCTCACATTATCCGCGCGTTTCCAGTCTTTTTGTGATTGTAGACGTCCAAACATGTGAAATGATGTTCTTCCCATGCATCACGGTGGGTGTGAAGATAACCTGAAGGTCAGGTCAGGTCATTGACCTTTGATGACCTCGGTTCACTTTTTCGGGTTTTACATGTTTCTAGGGTAGTTTATAGGGTTGATTTCGAATTAAGCATCCATTTGAACGTTTACGAAGTAGTTTTAGTGCTTTCGTGACATGCTACGACGCCGTCAGTGGTAGTTGACACCTACTATGGATAGCCGGTAGGACGCCTAATGGTTGACCTGACCTGACCTAACCCGATCTGGCCTAAATGCATGAAGAAATCATCTGTGATCAAAACTAACATCAGATATTTGTGATCAGCACCTCGAAAAAGTCGATAACAGCTTCACTTTACGCAGTTCTAGCAGGTCCCGATTTTCCCGACTTTTGGAATATTGACCTGACCTGGAAAGTCAACCAATGAAGTAGGACCTTAAAATTGGGTATCATCGGCTTCCTCTCGTCACGGGCAACACCCTCGTTTTTTTCCGCGAAGCTCTAGCTCGATCAGGGGCCGAACGGCAGGGGGTCCGACCGACCCCCTCCCCCTCCCCCTACACATTAGAAGCTGGAAAACGCTGCACACATTCGAGGGCTAATATTGTCAATATTGACTACCGCAAAAAGTAAAAGCGGCCAATTTAGCCATTTTCGAAGATATCGGGCTAAAATTTTTGACAGTGGGTCATCGGTTCGGTATGTGTTCAATCACATGCTCCATTTCCCTTTTTTCAGCACAAATGTAGGTTTTGAAGACCATCACTGATCACAGTAGCAAATGCTTCGAAAGATGGATAGTAGGCAACATATCCTGAATTTGCCGTGCTGCATGGGAATGAAAGGGTGTTGATGAAAAAGGGGTTTTTGGTTCAGATTATTGTGGGTGCAGAATACATTGTCTGCACCCACTGGATAAATATTGTGGGTGCAGCTGCACCCTTGCACCCATGGTTCCTACGCTTATGACGCAGTACATGCAGTCGGATGAAGAAAAAGCCGCGGTCAGGTGGCAGCTGTCCTTCTTCCTGGACAGGCTGGAAATACCTGGAAAGGTGGCGTGCGAGAGGGCGATCGCTGCCGAGAATGCACTGAGCAGCCGAACTTGGAAGGGTGTTAAGTACTTTGTGTACAATACTGTGCGCGCTGCTTCAAAACGATGTGCTTGACCGGAGGTCAATAAACCCGTCAGTTATTGAGTGGCGTGGGGTTTGATGTCGATGTGGTAGTGTCAGCGGTAATGTCATTCATGGCAGGGCTGCGGAGTCGGAGTCGGAGTCGACAGTTTCGGGAGGGATCGGAGTCGGCGTTATTGCGTAAAGTCATCTTCATAAATTTAGTTTCTTAGTCGGGAAGCCATGCTATTGTTGTGCTCGGTCGCTCCGCTCTGTCGGAGAATCCGACGACCCCGCCGTCCAGCCTCAGCAGTAAAAAGTGTGTCGCTCTTTGTGCCTGTATTTGTGCCCCGTTAATACCAGTCAGGCCGGCAATCCCTTCGCTTAACCCGGGGCCCGGAACAAACTCGAGTACCCCAAACCCACTGGTTCCCCCCAAACAGGGCTGCCGTGGGTTTCCCACGTCGGACGTCCCGGAATTACCCGAGGCCGGCCGACGCAAGAATGGTGAACGGCGGAATCAGTCGCCGGTGGCTCTCGGACCACACCCGAGGCACCTCCGACCACCCAACCCGCGGCACAAATCTCGTTCCCCACAGCCCAGGCGATGTACAACTGAGACGCTACCCCAGGTCGCACAGCACCCGGGCAGCAGAGCGGCAAAATGGCTGGGTCCGGCAGCACCTCTGGAGCAACCCAGGCAGCAGCACCGGTCAGCGGACGGGACTTCGCAACCGTCGGTCCTGCTGTGGCAGAAGCCCTGGCAGAAGAGGATGCTGGAGAGACGCTCAGCCCTAGGCCGCCGCGCGTCTGCAGCGGGGCATTCAGCCCGCGGCCGGCCACGCTGCCGGAGCTATCGGCAGCGCTTCAGAGAATGGGGGCGTCAAAGGCCAGCGGAGCTGACGGCATAACCATCGCGATGCTCCGAATGACTTTTAGTGTTACCGGACCGCACATACTGCATGTTGTGAACAGCTGCATCACGCGCTGTGAGCTGCCACTGGCATGGCAGACCGCTGTAGTTGTTCCTCTGCATAAGGGTGGTGACGTGGATGTGCCGAGCAACTACCGACCTGTGTCAATACTGCCTGTCGTTTCTAAGCTCTGTGAGCGTGTTGTATGCACGCAGCTCACTGATTACCTCGTGAGCCATAACATTCTGTGCCACCAACAGTATGGCTTCCGCCCCGGACTCTCCACGGAGGCGGCCCTGCTCGATGCTGTCACGTTCGCCGTCGATAACGTGGACAATGGACGCGTGACGTCATTGGTGACGGCAGACACATCCAAGGCATTTGACAGCGTCGAGCATGGCCGTCTCCTGGAGAAGCTGGGATGGTATGGGGTGGACGAGCGTTGGTTTCGCGCGTGGCTCTGTGGTCGCTGTCAGACGGTGAAGGGAGGAACAGGCGAGACACTACCGGTGACGCACGGGGTGGTACAGGGGTCGATCCTGGGCCCCGTACTGTTCCTCCTGTTCACCAACGACCTGCCGCAGCACGTGCCGTACGGCAAGCTTGTCATGTACGCCGATGATGTACAGTTCTTGGACACCGACCTGTCGGAGAACTTACCTCTGCTGAAGTGTCGCGTGGAGAACATGCTGTCTGTCGCCTTGCGGTGGTTCACCCAAAATAGGCTTAAGGTCAACCCTACGAAAACCGACATGCTTCTTCTCAAATCAGCTCGAAAAATTGTCACCGGTGACTTCACAGTGAAATTTGGCAGCTCTTCTATTAACTCTGTACGATCGTCCAAGATTCTGGGTGTGACTCTTGACTCGTGTCTGTCGTGGGAGCAGCATGTAACGGCGGTTGTCAAGCGATGCTACTCGATTCTGATTGGTCTCGCGAGAATGCAGCGCCGTATACCTCGAGAGACGAGGCAGCTGCTGGTGGAGACGCTGGTGTTTCCCCACCTGCGGTACTGTAGCTCTGTGTGGGGAAGCTGTTCCGTCACACAGAAACGCAGACTGCAGAAGTGCATCAACTTTGGCGCTCGCGTTGTAACCGGCCTAGGATACCGAGAACATGTCACGGAAACGCTGCGAGAGCTAGGGTGGAAACGGATCGAGCAGATGGTAACTGAGCACGACAGCTGTGTCATGTACCGACTGTTACACGATACCAGGGCCTCGGAGGTGTTACGCACACGGATTACCAGTCGTTCCGATGTAGCTGCACGTGAGACGAGGGCCACTGTCGACGGCCAACTCGAGGTGCCGCGCACGCGCACCGAATTCGCCAGACGGTCGTTCTACGCCCGAGCCGTAAGGGCGTGGAATGAGCTGCCACGATGTGTGAGGAGCTCCGCCACCTACGCTTCTTTCAAGAGGCAGGTGACCGGTGCCGGTTGATCTAGTGATCTCGCTTGAGACCTTGTAGGTATTTTAACCATTTTAAGGATTTTAGTCGGGTACATGTCCTTCTTTTGTGTGATATATTGTAGGAATTATGTTGGGTACTTGTATGACGTGGATAACTGAAAACCCACCCGATGGATGTTTTCCGAAATACATGATTATGATTATTATGATTACAGGAGCCCTCCCAAAACGGTCAACCTCTCAGGTGTCCCCGCACTTACCCGGGCACCGCCACGCACACACTGACCGCCGCCGCCGGCACGCACCGGTCGTGACCTCGGGTCAGACGTCACCACCAATCACAGCGCGGTACGGACACAAACTCGGCGCACGTTACAAAAGCAAAGGACCGGGCCGGACTCGAACCGGCAACCACCGACTGATCACGCCGGCCAAACGTCCAGACACCTTAACCACTCGGCTATCGGGGATATATGGGGGGGGGGGGGGGGGTGGCCGCACTCCAATCACCAAACTTCAGTATGACACCCATTCAGTGTCCATTACACTGTGCTCATTTTCTCGGTGGTCGCAAGTTCGAAATACCCAGTTGATTCAGGGTGTCGATCACTAAGAAAGCTATAAGTATCGAATACCACTAGCATAATACCCGACTGCAATAGCTACAGCAATACCCTTCTACTTATCAGATGTCAACTTATTAAGCTATCACTAATGGGACTTCGGTAACTGAGAAAGGTGCATCGATAATAATGTAAAGGAAAGAGGAGGCGTAACACCAACAGAAAAGTAGAAAGGAAATCTGTTACTGCGATATCTTAAAGTTTAAACGTGGAACTCCCTGCAAGAAGACGCAGAGACATCATAGAAGGGATACGGTATGTTAGCAATTGAAAGAGAAAGCTGGAGCTGGATAATGGGATTACAAACTAGCAGGTGACTAAGTACACGGGCGGATCCAACCGATCGTTTTTTGTGGGGGCAACGTCAAGTTGGTAGGTTAGTTTAGGGCACGAATCTGTAGTCCGTCAATGCTGCTATAAATTCATTTTTTATATTTCAGTTTGCATGTCAATCACTTTCCATATCACATTCATGAATTGTTCTAATCGTTATGCTCTAACGATGCACCCGTTTTCATGATGCTAACCAGGTTTGTCGGCTGAGTGGACCAGAACCAGGTTTGGGGTCGGGTCTCCGGCCTGGTGCCATGGCTGGGTCCGTATCCATGTCTGGACCGGGGCCCGGGGATGGGTATGGTGTCTGGTATAGGGCCTGGTCAAGAGCCGGAGCCGGTCTGGAGCCGGGCCCAGAGACGGGGCTGGACCTGGGGCCGGGTCTGGCGTCGGCTCTATGATCGAGACTCGGGCCAGGGCTGGGTCTGGGGCTGGGTCTGGGATCGACGTCGGATCTGTAGCCATGGCTGGGTCTGTGGCTGAAAGCTAAGGCTGGAGAGTATGGCTGGAGCTGGCTGTGACACTAATAGGGTTGGTGAGTGCTGGAGCTGGTGGGCACGAGGACTGGGACTGTCGGGCTGATAAAGATGAAGCTGGTGGGACTGAATGGCTGGAGCTGGTGGGGCTGGAACTAGGGCTAGTGGGGCTGGGTCTCCAGCTCCACCCAGCCCCAGTTCCAGCTCCAAACAACTCTGGTGATCAGCTCAACCTTCGAATTCCTCCAGCTTTGCTCAACCCAGCCCAAGCCCTATTCCTTGCCTTGCTCCGGTCACAGCCAGGCCCAGGACTCGGTCCCGGCCGCGGACCCGGCTTCAGGCTCGGCCCGAGGCAAGGTCCTAGCCCCATACCCAGCCCCACACTCAGCCCCAGCCCATACTAGGCCCCAGACCCGACCCCAACCCCAACCCCAGATCCGGCACCGGACCATCCCCACACGAGGACCCAGAATCCGGGCCTGGGTCCCAGAACCGACTCTAGGCCCGGAGCCAGATCCAGCCCCCTTCCCAGAACCGGCTCCAGACCCGACGCTGGCCTCGAGACACGGCACTGGTCCCAGACCAGGCCTCGACACAAGACCAAGGCCCAGTCCCAGGTCCGGCCCAAGACCCGGCACCAGACCCAGAACAAGACCCAGCATCATACCCAGTCTCGGCTCCAGTCCAGTCAGCGGCCCCAGATCCGGTCCCGGTCCCATACTCGGTCCAGCAGACCCGTTACCAGATCAAGCACCAGACGACTAGGGTAGATGTGAAGTTTGTGCTGGTGCTGGGGCTGGGCCTGATGCCGGATCTGGGCCGGGTATAGAGCCAGGACTGAATCTGGGGTTGGGTCTAGTGCCAGGGCCTAGTCTGTCTTCGCCGACTGGAACTGGGGCCGGGTCTGGGCCCGAGACCGGGAGCGGGACCGGGTCAAAGGCACAAGGCTGGGCATGGTGCCGGCTCTGGGCCCGGGACCGGGTCAGGGGCCGGATCTGGGGTGGGTGTGGGGTTAGGGCCTGATTTGGTGCTGGCGCTGGGTCTGCGGCCAAGGCCGGGCGTGTAGTGCAGGCACTTGTCTTATGTGCTCGCCCTCAAAATATCGCTGCACTGAGACGCATCAGATCAGCATCGCTCTTTTTTAGACTGCGTAGTCGGCAACAATGTTTGCAGGTAAGTACTATCAGTGACAAGGGTGGAGCTTCCTATTCACTTGGTGGGGCGCCTGCTCCACCAACTTGCCATTTTGCCCCACCAATAAGCGTTTTGCCCCACCAACTTAAGCCGATTTGCAGGACTTTACTGCTTAGCAAACCTATGTTTTTCGCATTGAGGAGCTTTGAAATGTCTGTGTAATGCAAAATATTATCTCTGTAATGAAAAGAATTGATTCATTGTTGAATTTTATCTAACTTAACAATCGGACATTGTAGGTTTGACAACTTTTTGCCCCAGGGGCGGCGGATTCGGGGGGCAGGGGGGGGGGGGCAGCTGCCCCCCTGGCAAATTCGTGGGGGGGGGCAAAAGTATCTTTTTGCCCCCCCATAATTTGTGACAAAGCCTAGAAAAGAAACCATATACCTGATTATGCTGTTCGATTATCTGAAGATGTAACCAGATGCCCATATACTTTATCATACGTTGCCTTTCATGGCAAGCGTTCGCGTTCAATTGAAGTTTTTCTCTCTTCAACCTAGTTTTGGAGGCATTATAAGCGTCCGCGTGACGCAGCAGCAACCCAGGCCTTCAGTGACCGCTTACAGGGGCGACGGATACGGGGTGGCAGAGGAGGCATCGTCCCCTAAGAAACTTTTGGAGGAGGGGCACACGCATATTCTTGCCCCTCCATAATTTGTGCCCTAAACATGACGAAAATTTCCATAACCTGATATTGCAGCTATGCGCTCCTACAGTTTGTCCAACGGTGCCTTTTGAATATGTGTAAATGCTAACCATTTCCGCTTTATATCATTTTTTTGTCTTTTCAGATTCGATTTAGAGATATTTTAAGTGTGCAAGAGACGCAACTCATACCTTCAGTGGTCGTTTGCCGCTATTTTGTACCTACATAAATGCCAAATCGCAAGCGAGCGGAGACGGAAGGGCTAGCCATTCGCTTGCGGATAGTTAGGACTAATGAGCGCTCATAATAAGCCACTCCCCTGATTTTTTTCGAGCGCAACAGTTTCCAGCGCATAAAATGGTAAACGCCGAAGTCGTACACATTGACCACATTGACCAATGCACGGTATGGTATGACACCCAAAGGCCAGTCATCAGAGATCTGCTTTGGGCATTCGGAGGCTTGTGTGGGGCCAGTGTAAAAACTGGATGTTCACAGTTCAATATCCGCTTTATTTCGATTTCACTATTAACCCGCGCCCTGCTGGGGGGTGTTTGAACACCCCCCCTTGTGGTTTTTCGCGAATATCTCAAAAACGGCGGCGCGGAGCGCCGCCGTTTTTGGTACACCTTATCATACATCAATCCTACACATGTTGTGAAAATTTCAGACCAAGGTCATTCAAGGTCAGGTCACCAGGTCACTTGAAGTGACCTCACCTCATAAAAAGTTCCAATGTCTGTCATAGCTACACCGAGTGACCTATCACTTTGAAACTTTCAGCGATTGCTAAGAGCAATAACATGTACAAAATGTATATCTCAAAATTTTGATGTCGATGACCTAAGGTCAGGTCAATTTTGCGACCTCCCCATTATAAGTCAATGGGAGAAAATTGAAATGCGCCTCTTTTGGACGAAAGACATTATAAACACTCCCAAACACCGAATTACAAGTGGTTTAGACACACTGAACATGAAAATGGTGTCCGTGACCCTTGTTTATGCCCTGAGGTCATCTTAGGTCACGAATGGTATCTAACAGTTTTTCGCAAATAACTTTTGATAGAGGCATGCTAGAGCGATGAAAACGCCTTAGATGTGTTCAGCTCGATGATACGGATCGACTGATATGCAACATGACCCTTTCCGGTCAGGTCATGACCTTGACCTGAGGTCAAATTTTCAAGTTGACCTTTCAAGGTCAAGTTATAGTTCATTCGATGCGTCTTGACGAGAGGAACACGATGCCGGTAAAAGTAAGCTCGTACAAGGCTTGGGTCAAAAGTTATTGCAGAAAAACTGTTTCCGAAAAAATCGGCTATTTTTGCAGTTTTTGCCCCCTGCAGGCAAAACCGTTGACGTTAGGTCAAATCTGAGAGAATTACTCAGAAAGGGCGTTAATAGGGCTATCGAATGCGCTTTTCCGCGGCGCTGTAGCTCTATTGGTTCCCGAGTTATGCGTTGGCTTCTTGGAAATTTTCGACATTCGACCTGGAAATCGGCGAAATTTTGCCTTCAATGACCTCTGGTGACCTGACCTTTGACCTGACCAAAAAATTGACCGAAGTGATTTCGTCATTATTTTTTACGCTCTTTCGAACGCCGCCTTCCGCGTATCGCTACGTGGCCCAGGAGCCGAGTTACAAGGGGGGGGGGGGTGTTCAAACACCCCCCAGGGCCCAATCTCACCAAGTGCGGTAATCTCAATTTGGGGTAAAATACCAAACTACCCCACTCCGTAACTACAAAAATACTGTCCCAAAATTAAGTTTACATAACTTGGTGAGATTGGGCCAAGTGCCCAACCTCACCAAGCTAGTTCAACTAATTTCGGGGTAGTATTTTTGTAGTTATGGAGTGGGGTAGTTTGGTATTTTACCCCAAATTCAGTTTACCGCACTTGGTGAGATTGGGCCCAGCAGGGCGTGGAAATCCAGGACCCCCAGCCGGGCGCGGGTTAAAAAAGTAAAAATTAACCCTCTCCCTGGCAGGGCATTTTTCATAACACGGCCTGGCAGGGGGGGGGGGGTCGATGCGACCCCCCTCGCGATTGGCTCCTATGGCACCTAGAAACACCAAATTTGGTAGGTAGGTGGGCCCCCCGGAGTTCTCGCACCTGTGTAAATTTGGTTACTCTAGGTCAATATTTAGGGGAGTTTGGGGGGTATAAATGTAAAAATTTCGTTAAAAACAGGTCAAAAGTTTTTCGCTTATAACTTTTGATCTAATTAAGATAGAGCAAAAAGAAAAGCACCAGTGAACTGAGCACGTCAAGGCGCGTCAAATGATATACTTTTTAGCTTGCTTAAGTGTACTTAAAGTTTTTCTTAAATCTTAAGTAAACTTAAATTTATAAATTAAGTTCAAGTTAACCAAATTGCATCATATCGCATATCATTCGATTCGGCTGATCGCCAGGAGCACAATGATACCATTTTTTAAGCTCTAGCGTCATTATGTGCCAAATTATTGGCAAAAACGTCATTTGACCTCAGTTGACCTCATTTGACCTGACCCATGGATAAGTACACCAAACAAAGAAGCACCAAGTGACCTGCTGTTAAGTACTGTGGTTTCAAAGCACAAAAGTGATGGAACGAAGCGGATATCTCCAGTATTTTCCGAATTTAGTATTTTCCCATAGGCTTAACATTACGACGTAATGACCTCTAACTGACCTCAGGTCAGTGACCTAAAAAAACCCGAGCTATATGTTATACAACTCGGTGAACTTAGCACATCCTGAAAGTTTGAAGGAAATCAGTCAAAAACTGTGAGTTGGACAGGTGCAAAAAGAAAATTGAAATTTGGCCATGACCTTGTACCGGTTTTTCTGACCTGGTGACCTGACCCTAGGTCACTCGGACCTGAAATTTTCAGGTCATATGTAAAAAGGTTGCCCCATAGGCTGTGCCAAATTTGGCGGCGCTGCGCCCCGCCGTTTTTACGCTATCTTCGAAAACCCTTAGGGGGGGTCGCATCGACCCCCCCCCCCCTGCCAGGGCGAGGGTTAATGTTGGAAACTTTTGAGGGTTAGGGCACTGATCATTAGTGGGTCTAAAGGCTGGCTATAGAATAAAGAGCATCAAACACGAACAGTAGCGGCGGAACACCTTCAATTAAGGGGGGGGGGGGCACTGCCGACTTTTGGTCCCATTCTTTCCATGCAACGCCATATCGCTAACGTTAAAATGCCAAAATCAAAGGGGGCACGGTGCCCCGGTGCCCTCCCCGTTCCGCCGCCTATGAATACGAAAGCAAAATCTAAGGCATTTTGGAAGAATGAGTATGCCCCGCAGCGTCCGATAACTACCACCTTCCAGTGGGTCAAGCCAACGGGGCCCAAGTCTATAATGGCACTTAACGATAGCACTAACCTTGTCTCACTTTTCGTTGAAGTCTGTTCCGAATGGTTTCGGCCACAGACTGGCTGCACTGAGGTCGTTTGGTATGTGCAACTGTAATTAAAGCCACCTGAGGCGCCCTGACACCAGGCTGAAGCTGGGTTGGAAATGCTTCGTCTTTGCAGATACCACTGGCCGCTGTTTCTCGAGTGCCTGAACCGGTAGATGTCGTGGCAAGATTTGGTGTGATAATTTGAACCTTTTACCGCAGTCAGCGCACCCTAAAGCCCTAAGAAAGAAACGCCCCACCCAGAGCTTCTGGATTCTCGTTCCAGGCCACCGTTCCTTCACCCCAGCCCGCCGCCGCGCTCCCTCACCTCAGCCCTCCGTTCCCAGCTTGACGAGCGTTTGGGCCTTATTAAGCCTTGCTGTAGGTATAGGCTTCCTGTATAAACCCATCGAGACAGCCCTGAGCCCGTCTCGGTGAGCTTAGTTGGCGAACTACTGCCATTGGGGAGGGTTTCTGGCGGATCGCTGTCCCAATAGGTTTAGATGCGACCGACTGTCTCTGAATGTTTGAGCGGTCTCCTCCCGCTGTGAGCTAGTTTCAGTTGATATCTGTCTCAGAAATACTTTTTAAAGGAAGGTTAAACGGAAATCGAACGCAAAATGAACAGAGGAAATGGTAACGAGTTACCTCATTGAAGAATAGCGCTCGCCTACTTCAAAAGGGTTGGCACCGTTCTTCAACATCTGATATGCGATCGGGTTATGACACAATTTTTCCCATTGGAGCTTTTTTCTTATACAGCAATAAGAAAAGCGTTTCATCGTCCACTGGCGGATCCAGGGAGCGGGCATTTAAAGCAGATATTTACTCTCCCTCCCCCTGGCCCCCATGCATCGCCTGAAATAGACAAAACGTACCCTCCTTATTTTTCCTAATAATAACACTTTTATCAGGCTTTTTTTGCTTTCTACTGTTCAGCAGTAGGGAATCGAAATCCGAGGAGTTTTTGGATTTTGGACACTTTTTTTGGGGGGTATGTCCCCTACAGCGTCGAAAACGCCTTTCTGGATCCGCCTATGACATCATCTCGACTGGGATCTTGCCCCCCCACGCCAAAATCGAATCCGCCACCACTGTTTTGCCCCACCAACTTTCCTGGAAAAGCTCCACCCATGATCAGTGATACTAAAAAGGCAAGAGTACTAGGTGTTGTTTAAGTCTTCTTTTTTTGCACATTTGCCTCTCGCAAGGGGGTTTTCACGGCGCAGAAGGCGAGGTATCGGTGAGATGAGAAAGCCAGCGGTGCGCAATTTTAAGGTCTAGGGTCAACTGTTATCCGTAACGTTTGGTTTCGAAACTGACTTACATTTTACTGATTAAATATCTCATGACCTTGGATAATTAAAACTGCAAAATTGTTGCGGCGTTCGACAAGTAACAACACTCCGCCGATTTAACTGTAGACACTAACACCACTTCGTCGTTGTCTCATTGTCTCATCCTGACGGTAATAGATGGGAAGGATTTATATCTTACCTACCGTACGGGGCCCGTCTAATAATGTACTTTCAATTATAGCGCATTATGTAAAAAATATACAAAACGCCTTCCCCAGCACGGTGGGGATAAGCCGCGATCGAGCATCTGGGCGGTTCGAGGACCTATTGCCCTAGCCGGTAACAGGAGGAAGTCATCGAGACATTTTACTCGGTACCGGAGCCTGAGCTGGCCCGAGAGCCTTGAACATTCCTGGCAGCAGTCAGACGCCTGCCAGTCATGCCGTTACAAGGCCTCCGTCAATAAAATGGCATCGTTTAACTAAGAAAAGTGTGATGTTAAGGTTTGGCGGTCCCTGACAATACGATACGCTACACCTACGATAGCTCACGGACGCGTTTTGCGATTTTTGTTTACTCAGGCCCATGTCACTCCACTTCTGATGACATCATATGGGGGCCTCAGGACAATAATGGCGCGGCGCGCCACAATCGCTTCAAAGCTACTTGCCAACAGTTGCCATTTTTGAAAATATTATTTTGAAATAGAGTTGCAAGTAATAAAAATATTGTAATAAAGTTGTTGAATAAATCGATACCATATCTAAAAACTTACTGAAAAATGATTTATTCATAGTAAAAATATAAGCTCGATGCGATTTTACGTTGCTTTCCTGCAACTGCAGAGGGTTTTTAAATCGTCTATATCTTCAAAACCGGCCATTTCTTAGCATATTGCTGCTCTTTTTTATCGCTAGAAAATTAGTTGAACTTTCCAATGACATCAGTGGTTGAGCGATGTGTGTAGAGTGTCACCAACAATCTTCAAATGAAGTTAGTCATTTTTACGTTGTAAAGGAATGGAGTACCCCTTTCGAGCATCAGGGGTGACGTCACTCAGGATCTGTCTCTGATTGGTCGGCGGGGGAGTGACTGTACCTTCTATAGATGGCCTTGTGTTTACTGTTTCCCCATGGTTTCCCTTCATTCCATTTATGGGCCTGTTCCAGCGCCTCCAGAAACCTCCAGAAAGCTCCAGTAAGCTCCAGAATCCTCCAGAGCGTTCCAGCGCCTCCATAAAGCTCCAGAAAGCTCTCGCCGAAGCTCCAGAAACCTCCAGTAGCCTCCAGAGAGATGAGAGGTCCAATTTTCTCTGGAGGGTCTGGTCTACAATTATGGCGGGCACGTGACATTTTGTGCTCAGGCAATTGGCGCGTCAGTTTTCAGATTTTCAACGTTTGGTGCGTGTTGATTTAGGTATGTAATCTTTAAATTATTTCTATTGTAACAGAACATAATCGAAAGTTGTTTGATCTCGCAATTAAATCAATTGTTCGTCCTTCCGTTGTCACCGGGACGTAATTGGCGTTGCGACAATAGTGACAATGGATAGGTAGGTAGGTACCTACCTGCCTACCTCACCTATTGAGATTGATAGATAAGTATTTGCAAGAGTGCTTTGCGTTGCATTGGCACATATTAATTTAGAAATTTTAGTAGAATTGTACTTGAATGCATTGAATTAAAAATCAAAACGAGATTGTTTCTTCTGAGGTAGCCGAACAATTGTGTGCTCGGTAATTCATAGTGAAATTGAGTGAATTATTTTATTTGAATTTATTAATATTATAATTTAAAATGAATTTAATTAAATTCTGTATTTAGATGTAAACTACCTACTTTCCAACCAAACTGCAAAGAGGAATTTCCACCAGATCGCTGTGCGTACTCTGACTTGGCGGAGTTCAGAGATATTTGGTGGTACAATGTGAATGTTGTGTGGAACAAAACACTAGTTGGCGTGAGCTGGTGCAGATTTATCACCGTAGTAGCGTTGTCAACCCAGTCGAAAGCTGTACCTAGTCAATTGTTGTGCATGTATGTTGAATCTATTGCTAATTTCTTGTCCAGCTTTTTACAATAGTCATCAGCTTATTTGTGTTTATGAATCTGTACCATTCCAAGACAATGCATTTCATCAGTATGTTGATTCAGGAAACTGATAGAATGATCCTCTTTTCAGATCAAAATGGCTGAAGACGAAGTCTTTCTGTGCTCAAAATGCATGGTGGAAGGTCCAATTAACTGGATTGTGCACCACACATGTGAGGGCATTGATCAAGTAGTCCTAGACGATTCCCAGTCTAGATGACGAGGAAACTGGTCTAGACAATGCAGTCAAAAAAAAGAAATTGGTCTGATGAAGCGACAAAGTCGCTGATATACCTCTATGGCGTTCATAAAGAAAAGTTCTCAGACCCCAGGTACAAGAAGAAACTTGTGTGGAACAAAATAACAGATGAAGCGAACAAAAGTGGTGGTGGTTTGAGTTTCAGTGTCAAACAGGTAAATAACAGATGGGAAACTCTCTGTGATGCTTATAAGAGGACAGTGGACAACAATAGACAGTCAGGTAGAAGTCGCAAAATCTGCCTCTACCAAAAGGAGTTGGAAGACATCCTTGGCAAAACCCAAGTGTCTCTCCGAGGATCGTCCTGGGAAGTTTGACACCCGACAACACACCGAGCTCGGACAGACAGTCCAATAGCGCTTCTAGCCCAAATGATGCTTCTGGGTCAGCTTGCCCATCTCAGGTGATCAACAGTACATCTGAGACTCTCAAATCTCCTTCGATGGGGAGCAAAAGGCCTACACCCAGTGAAACTGAGGGAAAAAGCACGAAGGCTAAGAGAACATCCAACGAAGAGGTTCTAGAGTTCCTTCATGGCATGGAAAAGAAAAGACAGGAGAGGCACAAAGAAAATCAGGAGCTAGCATATAAGATACACCAGGAAAGGCTGGCCCTCATGCGTGAGCTTCTTGGACGGGGAAAAGGTAGGCGTCAAAGTGAAGATGAACTTGGTTCAAGCTGAGTCCTTAGAGGCGTGGGTCGCCGGATTGCCCATGAAAGTTCAAATCAGGGGGTGTCGAAGTCTAGTAGGAAAATCTGGCAAATTCCCTGCGTGACGTCACGTCGGGGATGACCGACGGCACCTTGCACTGAAAGATACGGCAGAACGGCTTTTTTTGAAAAATGATTAAAAATACTTTTGTGCTGTTATGACGCATAAAACGCTTATCAGCATGTTCCTCATCATGTGATAAAGGCATATCCGTGGTCGAAAATAGCTGAGCCCCTCCCAATTTCCAACCACCGACCTCATAAGCAAAGGATGTAAGCGTAATCCTTAAGGGCGACTTTCCTATACATATCCGTACATATGCGTCCTTATGGAAATCGGTAGTGTGGCGATTGGCGACGCGCGCGACATCTGTGTGGCGACCAAGTGGCGACTGTGGCGACACCTGGTGGCTGCTTTTCTGCTGTATGTAGGCATTGGGGTTTTGCCAGATGTGGTTCCTACTGCTACACCACTATGTTGACCCAATACTAGAAAAGTTATTTTGCTAGTAAAAGGCAAGCAAATTGAAAGTTGATTTATAAAATTGCTTATAAATGATTACGAGATGATAATAAAGACATTTTGATTGAATAATTATTTAAATAATCAACCGTGCAACTATATTCTGGTAGGTTTAGTAGAAATAAGTCCGTGCAACCTTGTATTTAGGGCCTTGGTTCAAATGGCCATTCATTAGCTGGGGAATGGTGATGCAACCAAGAGCTTCGTTTGTGTGAATACGCTGTAGTGCATTAGATCATAGTTCATTTTTATTGATAGCCAAGAGCTGGTGTCATTTGCGGTTCGCCGTGAATAGCTGTGCCATTTGTGATTTGCCGTATTACGCGATGCCACTTTGTTCCTACTTGTGAATGCATCAGTTGCTGTTTTTTTTTCTCAGGTATTGGCATAATACATCTTACATAGTAATCCCTGCCTCTCAGCGGGCAATGGAAGGACAGACTAATGAGGCCATTCAACAGTGGCGCCTGAAAAGCAGCGCATCAGCAACGTGTATTTATGGTGCACCGACCACATTAATGGAGCCACCTCGTTTCTCTACTCACGCTTGGTGTAGTTAAAACCGTACTAAGACGAAGAAGGACACGGGCGACGTAACATTACAGACGACCAGTTCACTTCATTTCATTTATTTGGAAGGCCACACACAGGTAAAACCCATTGATAGTGGTCCTCAATCATACGATCATTCATTTATACACATCCAGCAGGCATAACAAAGGTGTAAAAATAAATGTCTGAGTAATGCTGAGCATGGCAGACTTCGAACCGTCCAAAATGTCAAAAAGACAGACATCTTTGGACTAATTGCTGCCAGCTTGGGCATTTTGACCGTCCACTCGGCGAAGTTACCGGACCACAGACATTGGATATGCATTTGCTGAAGCTGGCACCTCTAGCACGGACACATATTACCTAAGTTCCGGGCCCAGAAAGGCAGTCATCAGCTGTTCTCTTACAGGTGCGCCACGCTCATCACGCCTGTCTTCTGCCGCGTCATCTCGATGGCGCGGCACAACAACCTCGAGCCTCTCTGCACCATCGGTAAGCTCGCCAAAGTCATCGCCCCTGTCGCCACCTGCCAGACACATGTTATGCAACACACAGGCTGTGATGATGGTTTTGGTCGTGTCAGCGATGCTCCACATCTTCAAGAACTTGAGCCTACGGAAACGACCCTTTAACAGGGCAAATGCTCGCTCGATCACCATACGCCTCTTACTTACTTCTGTGTTGAATCGCTTTTGACGCCTTGTTAGCCTTTCGTTATCCTTGAACGGGGTGATCAGTTGCCCTGTTAAAGGTAGTGTGCCAGCTTTCCTGGACCGTATGGAGATAATGGCCCAGATAAGGAGAACCGGATTTTTAGAACTTATCCATACCTTCAAAACTCATGGAAACGTCTTAAATTCTTCAAATTTTGAAGACCCCAGTGCGAAATTCGCCCCGACGGGTTGTCGGTCGTACCCCAACCACATTTCACACCACTATGAACAATAAATGCACACACTGAAATCGCTATTACCGATATGCTCATCCAATCAAGTTTCGATAAACCCGTTCATCATCATCTCCTGCGGTTTCGAACACGCCTGTATGATCTAATGCAAGAGACGGTGGTGCGGTAGACCGCGCCCAAAGCCAGGGCCCCGGTAACGTGAGGTAGCCGAGTCGGGGCAGCGTGCGCTGACCCAAGCCGGGGCCGCGCGTCCTCCCGGTGTCATGTGATAGCCCGGGGCTGCCCGCGGGGATGCGGTAGACCGCGCCCAAAGCTGCGGCCCCGACTTGGGTCAGCGCACTCTGCCCCGACTCGCCTACCTCACGTCAGGCCCATGTCGTCCCCTATCTCTCTGCGTGTCCACTAACACGAATGACGTCACGCATGTGGGCGGAGCTATGGGCGGAGCCTAACGCACGCGGCAGTCCAAGCCGCCATATTTGAATTTATATTTTAATAGAATCTTGCCGATATTTTGGGTGAAGTCAATTTATATGGATAGCTTGGTGACAGTTTAGCTATACGAATAATAATTTATTATGGATGTGCGTATATTCAGCTTGGAATTGCAATAAAAGTTCCGCACCGCATAGATTCGAACTCGGGACCTTTGGAATACTGCGCGGGCACGCTAACCACTACACTACCGCGACCGCGCGGCGGCCGGCGGCAGGGAGGCTGCGGAGACATGGGGGGACATTTTACGCTTTTGTGAAAAAAGCAAAAGATTTAGCGAAAAACACGTAATAGATAACTTGCAGAAAATTGTCTGCTCTTTCAGATAAGATACTAAGGTTTGATATATCTTGTGCAGACTTCATTCTACAGTGCTTCGAAAATCGCTCATTTACATGGGGATTGAACTGGGCCTCGAGACTTGACTCCAAATGACGTCACGAGCTGACGTCACGAAAAGGTAGAATCGCCGGACGACCCTACCTGGTATATAGGGCCTTGCCTCACGTTACCGGGGCCCTGCAGCTTTGGGCGCGGCTTCTGCTCATACTTTGTGGTGCGGTGGTGGTGCGTCGGGCCGCGCGCTCTGACTTCGGCCAAGAAAAATGCGTCAGCTGATCATTGTCATTTCTGCCACTTGCGTGTGATGAAATGGGGTCATAACTTAAGAGACGGCTTTTTCATATCAATTATTTTACATAAAATCATATTTCAAACCATAAATAATGTTCGACAGCCAAATAAAAGAAACAATACCAATACAGGCTTACAGTTTAAGGCTCGACATTGTGTTGTCTACGATTAGACAGCTGATAACTCATTCCCGTACGTCGTAACTCTATAATGACCTTTGCTTATTGTCACATGTGCGCTGCATTCGCGATTGTTGTCGACGCCTGTTTGCAGGCCAGCCCACTACAGTTGTTATACATATCGAAAAACCGATAAACTTTTAGGCGAAAAAGGCACTATTCCAGGCCCATTTTTTGCGATATTAGGTAAAAACAGAAGCTTCTTATCCTAGGAAAAATAAAATGGGAAATCTTTCAAAGGTGGCACACTACCTTTAAGGGGTACGCGCTATCTCCTAGAATGACACTTTCACCATCGGGACACAGTCTGGGAAGCGCCTGGCACAAGGGAGAGTTACGGAATACCCGGGCATCGTGAACCGAGCCCGGGTATCCCGTTAACACGTCAATGAAGCGCGTGTCAGCCTGGCAGACCGCTTGGAGAACCAAAGAGTGGAAGCCCTTTCTATTTACATAGACCTCCTGGTCCTCGACTGGCTGGGAGATCGGGATGTGAGAGCCATCGATGGCCCCCACCAAGGCCCTAAATACAAGGTTGCACGGACTAATTTCTACTAAACCTACCAGAATATAGTTTTACGGTTGACTATTTAAGTGATTAATCAATCAAAACTTCTTCATTGTTATCTCGTAATCATTTATAAGCAATTTTATAAATATTCTTTTAATTTGCTTGCCATTTACGGGCAAAATAACTTTCTAGTATTGGGTCAACATAGTTGTGTAGCAGTAGGAACCATATCTGGCAAAGCCCCAATACCTACATACAGCAGAAAAGCAGCCACCAGGTGTCGCCACAGTCGCCCCACAGATGTCGCGCGCGTCGCTTATCGCCACACTACCGATTTCCATAAGGACGCATATGTACGGATATGTAAGGGAAAGTCGCCCTTAAGGATTACGCTTACATCCTTTGCTTATAAGGTCGATGTTTGGAAATTGGGAGGGGCTCGGCTATTTTAGACCACGGATATGGCTTTATCACATGATGAGGAACATGCTGATAAGCGTTTAATGTGTCATAACAGCACCCAAGTATTTTTAATCATTTTTCAAAAATAGCCGTTCTGCCGTATCTTTCAGTGCAAGGTGCCGTCGGTCATCCCCGACGTTACGTCACGCCGGGGATTGCCAGATTTTCCTACTAGACTTCGACGCCCCCTGGCCCCCACAATCTCGATGCCCCCAGCACAGTCGATCGCACCAGCTGCAGTGTTGTTTGGCCACTTCACGTGTTCTCCGAGCAGGTCGTTTACGATCGCATTCGTCAAGCGTCGGTTCGAGCGTATTACACTCGACTTGGTAAGATCGAACCTGTCACTAATGCTCCGAATAGTGTCCTGATTGGCTAAAGTCCACAGAAGGACCAATGGTGCTTTGCCTGGAGAAATGGGCTCCCTTCCGCCATGGTCTTCGGCGTACGCCCCTGCCGCGCCCAAGTCCTCCTGCAGTTGCTGCACCTGGTGTCGAGTCATCCTAGAAAAGGAAGCAGTTGGGTAAGAAACGATGATGAGGCACACACACTTTATCTTACTGGCTGTTATCCCCTTTGAATACAAGGGATGTAGGTAAGTGCAAAACTAGCCTAGCATGAAATGCTGCAAACCAACAAACTCAAACTCACCGGAAATGCCCACGGAAGTCATCATCAAGGTAGGCTGGTACAGTGGCTACCACATAGCCTCTCGCTCTCACTCTCTCAGCTTGATCATCTCTGAAACAAGGCATATTCAAGTATAAGTAAGACTAATACCATGAGTAGACATGGCCATATATACTGTCACATATAACCTTTAAATTGTTCTAGGAGAAAAGGTCTAATGAACTTGAATAACTTCAACAGCAGTGGCGGCTCAAGGGGAGCAAAATGGGCATTTACCCCCCCCCCCCCCCAACGGCATAATTTTAACATTACGCCTATGGACGAGACATGGAAAGAATCGATAAATTGTTATGGTTTGGCCCCCCTCAAAACTCTGAGCTGGATCCGCCTCTGTTCAACAGAAACTAATAAGATTGCGCAATACGCTATGACTTGTGATAGAAATTGAAACGATATTAAATTTATATACCAACCTTATATCCTGGATGTGATGAAGTATTTCTTCAGGCATTTCTTCATCTTCACCATTGAGTAATGCTGCCACTGCCTGGGCATGCTCCTCCTCTAAGTGGAGCAACATCTCTACTTCTTCTTCCTGAAGCTCACGTAACGGTCCTTCCGTCATGACTCGAAGATGAAAGACAAGAGCTGTAAAAACAAGGATCATATCATTATGACATGTCATGCTCATTAATCATTATGAATTTTCTGTTGCCAAGTCACTTTTTGATATCATTAGCATGCGCTAGAAACCACTAGTCCTAACAGAATAAGAAACCAGTTTAAACCACCACAAATCACAACAACCACTGAGATATTTTAATGCGGTGCCTAATTGTCGTTACTTGTTGATTTTTTTTTTATGACTCAACAGTTTACATAATTGCCACTACCCTCTTCCAGAATTACCCTTCCTCCTTGAGCCCAGGATGAAAAGCCTTATCATTTATAGCAATTGTTTGACTACAATCCTGTTTTGAAACTAATGCGCCATTACCGTATACAAAAGACACCAGCAGTTTTATCTCCAGATAGCGTTCCAGCGCCTCCAGTAAAACTTCTGGTAGAGCCTCCAGTCCAGAATTTCTTCTGGAGGCGCTGGAAC
This sequence comes from Amphibalanus amphitrite, assembly GCF_019059575.1. Lineage (NCBI taxonomy): Eukaryota > Metazoa > Arthropoda > Thecostraca > Balanomorpha > Balanidae > Amphibalanus > Amphibalanus amphitrite. Next base: position 174,891 of record NW_024882293.1, on the reverse strand, counting down.
AGGCCCTATAACTCATACGGCCTCGTCATCGACCCCACTACCAAGAGCATTTCAAGGAGATGCGTGACCATGGATATTTGTAATTTTTAGTATTACTTCTATGGCCGGGTGTTAAATGGAAAGAATGGATTTGAAGCGGCCTCCGTCCCCTCCAACTGCCCGGCGTATTTAGTACCCGTAAATTTTCAAACACATGTCCTCTATAGTCTTCGTGGATAAACTTCGATACACAAATGGGGCTCGGTTCTCCCATCTGCTCTCGAGACTTTCCATCTGTAATTTCTTCGAATTGACACATTGTTTTCAAGTTGTACGTATCCAAAGGGCCGTTCCTCAACAGGAGTTGTCGATTGGACTTCTGGCAACGTTGGGTCTCGGTAGTCGGTGCTGGGCGACGGGTCTCACTATTCATGGCTGACGTGTGTGTGTGGGTGTGTGGGTGTGTGTGTGTGTGTGCGTGCGTGCGTGCGTGCGTGCGTGCGTGCGTGCGTGCGTGCGTGCGTGCGTGCGTGCGTGCGTGTTAGAGTTGCAAAATTTCCCTACCGCGCTACCGGCATGCCGGTAATTATTCACTACCGCAGGTTTTTTCGTGGTATCTGGCATGTTTTGCCGGTAGCATGCCGGTATATTTTTTATTTTGCACACAAAAAAAATTATCAGCATATGATTCAAACTTTGGACACTAAGAGGCTATTGAATTGTAATAACAGCAATCTTAGCCACTGCAAAATACATTTTCTGGTAGAAGTTCCATTGCTAAGGGTAGGGGTAACACATGAACCTCAGCATTTCACAGGTTTGGTTCTAAAATTAGAATTGTCAAGAATCTTCTGTGGTCTATCAAAAGAAGAATACTCATTCATGTTGCAAAAGCACAACCTAAGTCTAATGGTAAGTCTATTGGTAGGTAGTAGGTATAATACAATAAGATAAATAAATGTTCATGGCAACATTCTCTAGGCAAAAGGCAAAATCAAAACAACACAAAACACGGGAGCTGGCCTTGAGTCCTGAGAAGTGATCTGAGATACTCTTCAAAGAATTTGACACTGAAAATCCAGCTGAAAAGGCAGGTGTTAGGTAGCCCTGAGCCTTACTTTGGTCCCAAAATGAAATGAAAATGAATTAAACTGGCATTTTGTCTTATCTTTGCAAGAAAACACAACATGCAGACGAAATGAATACAAAGTGGCGCAATATGATCTCCAAGGATTGACTTTTAAGATCTTCTGTCTCCTAAAGAAAGGATGTAAGCTGATGACGTAATATTTATTCATATGCCCCTTTGGTTTAATTACTCAAGAGAAATGGATTTTATTGTATTGAAAAACACTCAGTGTTGATTTCAATTGGAATTTAATATCGTGTTGGATGATTTTTATGAATAAAATCATTCACGAGGCAGTAGTTTGCAGTCCTAAAACCTTTTTTTGCAGTGTTTTAATCAGCTGGTTAAAAACTGTGTTATGGCGCATCTGTTCCGAAATCCTTGATAACCTTGTGTTTGTTCCCGCGTTTGAGATGGGGGAGGATATTATTTCGTTTTTATACATATTGTTTGGCGACTTCTCAGGACAAGTGAGTTATTAACACATATTTTACATGATTCGTATTTTACTCACGAGCCAGCAAGCAATGGCGGATAGGAAAACCAGATGTTGATCTCGCTTCCTCAGTTAGAACATGGCCGAATCTGTAGTTTTTTATATTGTGATTTGTGACTATTGTTCATTATTTGGTTGGTACCTGAAACATTTTAGGAGAATGTGGAAAATTACAACGCTTGTGGTAATATATATTCCCGACCGGGGCTGGGAAAATGCGTTTTATTCACCGAGGTTTTTGTGCGGAGGACCGAGTGCCGGTAGGCACGAGGTCCGTAGCAAAAAACCGAGGTGAATAAAACTGCATTTTCACAGCCCAAGGTTGGGAAGAGATTTACCACATGCCGTACCGGCGCAACAGTTAATATCATATTCATTTGATTTTTTACACTTTTATCTTAATATTGTGTTAATATTATATTAGTAAATGTTCATAATTATAGTCACCGTGATTATTTTTTGTGTTTTTCATTATTGGGCTGAGTTGAGTATGAAAGATGAAATTTTAGGGTTTGAAAAAGCTGAGGATGAAGATGGTGAAGCGCCAGAAGTTAGAATAAAGATATGGAGTCCAGCAGGAGTGAGGAAACCGTAAGGAAAACTGAAAATTGGGTGAAACGCTGAATCAAACGCGTCTTGGATCCCAGCTGGAACAATATCAAATGTTTCATTGTGGCATGTTAAGATGCTTCATGTATTTAAATTGTTCGTTTTTTGCGTGCATTATGTAGAAATAATGATTATTCCGACCATGTTCTACAGCAATAAATACATTGGCATTGGAACGATAACCTTGTTTAGTTGAATTACGTTGACAGCAAAAGTAAGTAAACACGCAGTCACTTACTTTTGCTGTTGCTGTTAGTGAACACACAATCCGTAAATATCTTCTTTGAAATTGGTTCTTCCGCTCAGAATATTCAGTAAAATTTTGTCTGGGAAAATCAAAAAGCCCTAGGGCCGAATCGTTTCCCAAATACCTTCAACATTAGCCGAGGCGGGTGGAAGCCATTTCCCAAATGCACGTGCTAATGTTAAAGGGATATCTCGGCATGTGGTAAATGTGATTGCTACTCACTGTGCAGTCTTCAGAAACATATTTCAGTAATAAGTTCTTTTTATCCTTGCTTTTTTGATTAATGTGTTAATGCTTTTTGTATGCAATACCTCTTGGATTACAGGTTATATTTTAACAGCTGTAGGCTGGATTTGAGCTTCAAAATTGTGGTACCTATTTGTGGGGCCAACTCAGCCAAAATCAGGCTGCTGGTAGTTTTGGTTGGACAATTGGTGGCTGCTGGGTGGGGTGGTTACTGAAATTGCCAAAATGTGGCATGTCATGTAGGGGTAAGCCAGAATCAAGAATGCAGGTTTTTTAGTATGCCGGTAATTTGTTTTTTTTTTTTTTTTGCTTGGGGCGTGGTAGCATGCCGGTATCCCAGAAAATTTTTGTGGGTCGCGGCGGTGCCGGTAGCAGCCCATTGGGAAAACTTTGCAACTCTAGTGTGTAGGTGTGTAGCCTGTAGGTGTGTGTGTGGGGGGGGGGGTGCGTGTGTGCATGTGTGTCTGGGGGGTATGTGTGTTTGTATGTGTGTGTGCGCGCGCGCTGCGAGCGCGCGCGCCTCGCTCCTCATGTGGGTCATGAACACATGCGCTCTGCGGGCCGTATATAAAGTGAGCGGCGGTCACCTCGAGAGGCAGTCTCGCTCCGCCGCCGCGCCGCTGTACACACCAACACGCACACCTAGCTGGGAGAGATGACGGGTCTGACTTTGCTGCTGCTGGCCGCCGCCGCTGCCGCCGCCCCCCAGTATGGCGCTCCTCCTGCCATCGGGCCCTCGTTCAGCTCGCCGGCGCCCTCGGCCGATTACGGAGCGCCCGCCTGTCAGCCGCAGACGCAGTACATCACCATCACGTCCACCAAGCTCGACTTCGAGACCAAGTTCAACTCTCGCAGGGTTCTGGAGCCGACCACGCTCTACCAGGAGCTGACCGACACCCAGTTCCAGCCGAGCACCGTCACCCAGACACAGGTGATCACCAGCTACGGCGCTCCGGAGGTGCGCACCAGCACCAAGGTTCTCTACGACACCAAGTACGTCACCAGTCAGGAGTACTTTACCGAGACGGCCTACGCCACTCGCACGGAGACGGTCACCTATTCGGAGACGGTGGTGGTGAGCAGCTACTACACGGAGACGGCGCGCGTGCCCAGCTACGTGACCCGCACCGAGTACCGCTCGCAGGTGGTGCCCGAGGTGCGCTACATCACCCAGACCCAGGTGCAGAGCCAGTACGTCACCGAGACCCGCCAGGAGCCGCGCTACGTCACCCAGACGGTGACCTCGGCCTACCCCGAGTACAAGTACGTCACGCAGACCGAGACGCAGAACCAGTACGTCACCGTCACCCGCACCCAGAACCAGAACCAGTACGTCACCGTGTGCCCCAAGCCAGCCTACCCCAGCTACGGCAAGTAGACCCGTCATCTCTCCAGCGCAGCATTCAGCTCTGATCAACAAAGGAACTGCGCAACGCGTGCCCGAGCGCATGTGACCTGCCCGGACACGAGCTCATTGAAACAATCAGCTGTTCATTATCTGTGATGCATTTATTGTACTATGTTTCTGTGTGTCCATGCATATAATTGTGTAGTCTAGAACGAGTAACGGGGACGGCTGGTCCGCGCCCCCTCTGGTCAATATCGCTGCATCATTGTGTGGGAATTCGCGACCTTTGCCATAAGTGACATTTTGTGTTTAATCATGTGTGCTGGCGTTGTGTATGCCTCCAGACGATTATATCATGTGATACGTATTTATTGTCGATTTTGTCCAAGAAACCTTGTATGCAATACAAATCAAGTATCGGACTATTTTCTGAGTCTGCACGCCAAAGTGGCGGTCCAAGTGCGCCATCGTGAGAGGCGGTTTCTGCGCCCAGCCCCTCACTCACTGACATGCCACTGGGTCGGTCACGTAGCGGCACGTGCTGAGCTACCCTCGAAATATCGTCAAAAATCATGACTAAGTCGGTCACTTTTCGGTCACATCGAAGGTAAGGGTTACAGGTCAGTCATCCATGGCGAATATTCACGATTTACATATTCTTCGACGAACTGGCTCATAAAACATGGATATGGACATGGAAAATCGACATGGACATGGACATGAAGACCGACGGGAGCTAAGGAGCTCAAAACTTGCAGGAAATATCCACTATCCAGGGAGGGTAATGGTTGCTACCGAAATATCAATTTTATTTTTTAAAAAAACGTTCGATAACTTTTTTCAAAACTTGAGTTTTTTAACGCTATATTTTATTGAACGAACTGTCGCGGCCATTCTTGAAATCATAGGCCTATTGTAACGTGTCTCAGTGAAAGGTGAGTGCCAGAAGAGCACTATATGGCGAACCTCAATATTATCAAATATTAGCCCTTGCCAGGCCAGGGCCTTTTTCATAACGCGGACGACCAGGAGGGTAGGTACGTCCCCCCCCTCGGCGATTGGCTCCTAGTTATGGTACTTAGAAACACCAAATTTAGAGGGTAGGTGAACGCGTAGGAGATCTCGCCTCTGTGCAATTTTAGTTGCTCTAGGTCAATATTTAGGAGGGGATGTGGGCAGGGGCGGATCCAGAAAATCTCCAAGGGAGGGGCCATTAGAAACCAGGAGGCCCCCCCCATAATCCCACCTGTTGGAGGCCCCATCTTCCCACTTGTTGGCCCCCCCCCCAAAAAAAAAACTGCGTCTATTGAGCTTATCTAGCTGTTCAGGCAACATCTCAACATCTGTGCAGGCTTGGAGGCCCTCTGTGCAGGTTAGGAGGCCCTGTAAAAGTGGTCATCTCTGTGAGTATAAGAGACCTCCAAGTTATGAAAAGCTTTACCAATCTTCTAACAAAGAAGTCTTCTCAGCTAGTCTTCTAAGAAATAACTAAGTGGGTAGGTTAAAAAAAAACTCATCGGATTTCGGCCACTTTATTTTCAGGAGGCCCCCTTTTCAGCTTTTTAACTTTTTATTTTATTTTTGAAAAAAATCGGCCAAGGGGGGGGGGGCCATGGCCCCCATGGCCCCCCCCCTTGTATCCGCGCCTGGATGTGGGGGGTATAAGTGTAAAAATTTCGCTAAAACAGGTCAACAGTTTTTTGCTTATAACTATTGATCTGATTAAGATAGAGCAACAACAAAACCACCAGTGACCTCAGCACGTCTTTGCGCATCGAATGGTACACTTTGTTACAAGTTTAAGATAACTTAAAATTTTCCTAATTTTTAAGTGAACTTACCGCACGACGGTGCTCTCGGTGCTCCGAGACTTCCACGCCGGGCCGGGGGAGGGGGATGGGGGGTATCTGAACACCCTTCCCTCCCTTCTAACCCGGCTCCTGGGCCACGTAGCGACACGCAGTAAGCTGCGATCGAAAGAACGTCCAAAATAAGGATGAAAACACTTAGGGTCATTTTTCGGGTCAGGTCAAAGGTCAGGTCACCAGAGGTCATCAAAGGTCAGGTCACCAACATCCTAAATTGTCCTCAACCATACAAAAAGCATACCTACCTATCATTCGACGTGGCTGAGCATGACGAACACGATGGTGTCAAAATTGCTGCTCTGATATTTTTTTGGCCGACCACCGACCAATCCACCTACTGGTATGCTAATCATTTTATTATCTATAGACGATGAACGCTGAACATTCTCATACATGCAAACCCGATAGGCGTTATCACAAGTGTATTCGCGGCCATTGGGGCGACGTAAGAAAAGAAGAAATCATCAGGCTCCAAGAGCTTTAAATTATCAGTTAGCATGCAGCTTTTCCTTTATGTGTAAAGAATCTACCATTAATTGTTATATAAAATTGCATTTAAAATCTTCCTTTTATGTTTTTCCATCGTTTGCACAATATATTCTTTTACTAAGCTAGAAACACTAATTATAAATAGTTCCAGCACCATCGTCAAGAACAATAAGGAGGGCTTTAATTAAGTGAATACAATAATCTAAACGGCCTTGCAAGATGTGAAGATCACTTCTAAAATTGCCTGTAGAAATATTGAAGGCAAAAGTTCAACTTCTTCACAAGACGTATGTCTATAAACCTATTCAACGTGTGACAACTCGGCCGGTATTTCGTCGCCTACAGCCCAGCTTACCCTAGTGACCGATAGAGGCGCTACTATCGATGTCCACCCGTGCCGCCTAACGATGCCACTTTGGGCTACAGAGCAAGTGGTTCCCAATCATACATATTACACGTTCCACACATCACATTACCGCTCGCTGCAATGCAAATAAACTTTGGCTCGTTCCATATAAACTTTGGCATTGAAAGACACCACTGTGTTATACTAAACATTGACCACAAGATATCGCGTATCAATATCAGTAACATTCAGCTCATCCTCCACTGGCGTAGGAATGTCATGAAAAGTGGGTGGGCCACAATGTTGAGGGCCTCCTTTCCAGGGGGCCCCCTATTTTCAGGGGCCTCCAACTTTCTCATCGTCCTGCTTTCAAGTATGACCTCCAAATCCGGCTTCTGAGATCGGGCAGATGTACCCAGGGGCCAGGGGCGTAACCGCTTAAGCGAACAGCGCGGAAAGTCCGCACTATTTTTAAAAGTTATTCCCCTCTCCGATTTTTTTTTTTTAGAATCTTTTTGCCGCAAACGGCGCATGACCCCTGAAAACCCTAATACAAATGTCTTCCTCGTTTCCCAGGAGCCCCTGGCTCCATAGGCGCCCCTCTTTGGCATATAAGCACCCTATAGTCATCATCAGAGACATCCCTACATGGCCCACAGGCGACCCTTGTCGCATAAAATATGCCTTTGTCTTAGGCGCCACTCTTTTATTGACATTGGAGGAGCCTCTCTTTGCCATGCCGGCACCCCTGTTTCGTATGAATGCACCCCTATGGCATTGATAGACGCCCCTCTATTGCATGTGGACGCCCATTTATGTAGGCCTATTGCATGTAGGTGCCCTTACTGCCTCAGAGCCGCTCCTCTTTGGCATGTCTTTCGTACGGAGGAGCCGCTATGGCATTGATAGGCGCCCCTCTATTGCATGTCGACACCCGAGTAGGCATCATAGGTGCCGTCTTTCGCAAGCAGACACCCCTATGAGCACCACAGGCGGCCGTATGGGCATCGCAGGCGCCATGGGCGTTGAAAACGGAGGGACGGGGGACGCGTCCCCCCGGTCGAGGAATCCGAGGGGCAACCCCCTCCCCAAAACACCCAAGGATGCTTAAAAAATGACTATTTGCAGAATAGTCAACTCCAACCGTCTCCGGCTTCAACCCCGTAGTCGTGCCGACTACCTACACTAAATCTCCAACTTCTAGGAAACAAGCTGCAAGGTTGATGCAAGACCACAAAACTTAGAGGCTGCTTGACTTGGTGACCGGACCTTAGGTGTTCTGATCTCTTACATGCTACAAGGCTTGCAAAATATGTGTTTTGAAGCTGTATTTTGACAAATGTTTTAGCCAATTTTCGCGACGCCTCGCGCCGCCGATTCCTACAGCAGTCCAAAAGAGAGATTGTGACTATAATACCTCCCCTCCTCCTACGCGGGCATGATTGCATTATGTATGAGATTCAGATTGGTGGCATGCGTCAACAATTAGGTACACCCTAAAAGAAGAGCAGCGGCTTTGCCCCTAACTGCGTCAAATTCAATCGGACTTCAGATATGTACTATAAAGAAAAAAATCCGGCTTGTTCAACCTTTAACACAGATAGTGCATTGGGCTAAACGTGTGGCAACAATACCTACTTTTGGGTTTTAAGTCTGTCCGAGTCCGAGCAACGCGCCCTGCTGGGGGGGGGGGGGCAATTTGGCCCCCCATCCCTAAGATCTCGAGAACCACGCAACATAGCGACAAGCGGCAAACGCTACGTGGTCTAGAATTGCTAAAAAATGAGTTCGAAATTTGACGTCATCAATTTTGAACAGTTTTTTTCGCTATAACTTGGCCAAAAAAGGAGGTATCGATCTGAAATTTGGTATGTATATAGAAGAGCGCCGGGACTATCACATATATTCCAGTTTTTTTTAAATTCCGAAAAATTTTGTTTTTTTTTAGTTTTTCTAAAAAAAAACGTTTTTTTTATTTTTGGGGGTCAAAAACCCAAAATTTTGAAAATTCGAGATAACAATTTTGTAGCGCCGCCTTTAACCTACATGCCCATATAAAAAACTTTGAAATTGCTTGGAAACTGTAGATTTTGCGAGCGTTTCAAGATTTCATGTTTTTTGCTCATTTTTGCTCGAACATGACCTCAGTTTGACCACAATAACTCCTGACCTAAGGTGACCTAAGCCTTGCAATTTTGTGTGAAGGTGTCAAATTGATGCCCGGGAAGGTACTGAGATTTTGGCGGCGCTGCACACCGCTGTTTTCTTGCTATTCAGGAAAAACCACAGGGGGCCAAATTGCCCCCCAGCGGGGCGAGGGATATCAATTATCAACTCTCTTTCGCATGTAGGCGCCCTTATCACCTAAGCGCCGGCGTTTGACTCTTATATGCAGAGGGCGGCATGAGACTTATCAGAGCTAAGCGACAGAGCCTGCCTTCAGAAGCCCTGTGTGGTTCTTAAAGACCGCATGACGCTCTCAGACGCAGGTGGGGCCCTCGGAGTCGACAGTGTCAGTGTGGGACACCTTCAGAGTAGCCGATGGGTGCCCGACAGATGTGGACCCTCAGGGATGCCGGTATGGGACATTAGAGCTCAGTGAGAGCTTGTGTGGTGCCTTCAGTGGCCTTGTGAAGCCGTTAGGCATCAACATGGTGCTCTCAGGCGCCGGTGAGTCCTCAGAGTCACCGGTGTGGGGCCCTCAGAGGTGTCGGTGTGGGTCCTTCAGATGCACCTATAGAGCCTTGAGATGCATAGGTGTGTGGCCCATAGAGGCACCGGTGTGGGGCCTTAAGAGACATTGGTAAGAGACCCTCAAAGGCGCCGGTGTGTGGCGCTCATAAACACTGGTGTGGAGCTATCACGGGCGGGTGGAGCCGTTAGAGGCCGGAAAGGGCCCTTAGATGCATACAAGGGGCCTTCAGAAGTCGGCGTGGTACCCTTATGGAGATAAGCGTGTCTACTTAGGAGCCCTTGAGGTGCTCTCATGAGCTCTGTGAGTCCCTAAGAAGCCGAAATATGGCCTGAGTTTTTTCAACGGCCAGTTGCCGCCGCAGGGCTCTTCGGGCTGTTATTCTCAGTGGCCTCCTCTGCCTAGTTTGAATAGAAGGGTCTCTCAGACCATCAGTCTCGGAGGCCTATTCTGGCCACCATCAGTCTCAGGGGCCTCCTTTGGCAGGTATTGATAGAAGGGCCTCTCAGATTACCAATCCCAGGGGCTTCCTCTGGCTCGTATAAACAGAAGAGCCTCTCAGATCATTAATTTCAGGGTCGTCTCTTGGCTACTTAAGAATAGGAGGGGCTCTCAGACCCTCAATTTCAGGGACCTCCTCTGCCGATTATGAATAGTAGGGCCTCTCAAACCACCAGTCTCAGGTGCCTCCTCTGGCCAGTATGAATAGGTAGAAGTGCCTCTCAGACCATCAGTATCATGGGCCTCCTCTGGCTAGCATAAATAGAAGGGCCTGTTAGACGATCAATCCCAGGGGCCTTCTGACTTGGCACTGGTTAGCATAAATAGAAGAGCCTCTCAATAGAAGACCATTAATCTTAGGGGGCTCTTGTGGCCAGTATAAATAAAGGGCCTCTCAGACCATCAGTCTCGAGGGCCTCCTTCGAACAGTGGATAGAGGGGCCTCCTCAGATTCACTAGGACCTCTATGACCATCAGTCTCAGGGGCCTCTTCTGACCAGTGTGGATAGATGGCCCTCCCAGACCACCTGTTTCAGTGGCCTCCTGTGGCCAGTATGAATATAAGAGCCTGGCTCAGACCATCAGTCTCAGGGGCGTCTTCTGACTAGTGTGGATAGAGGGCCCTCCCAGACCACCGGTTTCAGGGGCCTCCTGTGGCCAGTATGAACAGAAGGGCCTCACAGTCCATCAGTCTCAGGGGCCCCTTCTGCCTGGCGTGAATATGAGGGCCTCTCAGACCATCAGTCTCAGGGGCCTCCTCTGCCTAGTGTGAATATAAGGGCTTCCAAGGCCATCAGTCTCAGGTGACTCTTCTGACTAGTGTGGATAGAGGGACCTCCCAGACCACAAGCCTCAGGGGCATCCTGTGGTCAGTGTGAATAGAAGGGCCTCTCAGTTTATCAGTTTCAGGTGCCTCCTCCATACAGTGTAGATGGAGGGGCCTCCCAGACCATCAGTCTCAGGGGCATCTTCTGACTATTGAGGATGGCCAGGGGCCTCCTCTGACTAGTGAGGGTAGGGGGCATCCCAGAACGCCAGTGTCAGGGGCCTATTCTGACTAGTGTGGATAGAGAGGCCTCCCAGACCATCACAGTCTCAGGTCAGGGGCCTCCTCTGACTAGTGTGGATAGAGGGGTCTCCCAGACCGCCAGTGTCAGGGGCCTCCCCAGACCAGTGTGGATATTGGGGCTGCCTCAGATCCACTAGGGCCCCTCAGGCCATAAGTATCAGAGGCCTCCGCTGACAAGTATGGATAGAGGGCCTCCTTGGATCCACTAGGGTCCCTTTGAGTCCGTGCGTGGGGATTCGTGGAACTTATTTTTACCGAGTTTGTTTATTCTGGAAGGTGACGACGTCCTCTCAACTCAAGACGAGAGGGCCTCGAGTGAAAAGTGGGGGGGGGGGGCAAAACACATGGCTGGCCCCCCACCTCAAAAAGTGGGTGGGCACTTGCCCACCTGCCCCCCCCCCCCCTTCGGTTCCTACGCCTATGTCATCCTCAACACATATGAAACGGAGAACACTATACATATTAACCCTCTCAAAGAAGTTTTGGCCATGGCAGTTAGGGAATGAGGCATAGCTGCGAGAAGAATCTTCGATCTGAGAACACATCAAGATGAAATTACATGCATCACACTTGCAATAAAGGGCTCATACAAAAGAGCTTAGGTATAGAAAGTTAAAATATGCTGCTTGATATCGGCTGAACATTTACTCAGCTTAGCCGCCCCACAAGCGTGGTTCTAAATTCCCCAACTTCTGTGGTTGGTTCATCTTCACATCTTTACCACTTCGCTGCACCGAAATTTACCCCAGATGTGCAGCTGGCGTACTTGGCGCAACCATGCAAAGAGCAACGCTGTCGCCAGCAACGACTTCGCAACAGCACGCTCGACACATTTTCTGTTTGGTTACACAACTCTGGCAATGTACCCGAATGGGAGGCGCCCACCGTGCCTACGCTATTGACACGAGCCGGCGGCGCCGCTCGTTACTCACCAGAGGCCAGACCGGAGCGGCGCGGCGCGGCGGCGGCCGGTGGCCCGTTACGCCAGCGCCCTTGACCCGGTGCCCGGGGGCCGAGACGACGCTGCCAGTCAGTTGTTGCGCCACCGATGTGACGCGTCCGGCGGCGCTAATGACGGCCAGCGCCGCTCTGCCCTGCAGCGTCGCCGCCCAGCCGATACTCCCCATTCAGCCCCACGCTGCCTGACATGTCGTGCATGCAAACTACAGATGTTTTTTTCTTTAGAAGTGTTTTGGCTTCAAAATTATTTTCCAAGCTGTTACGTGAGTTTCGGTAACTTTTGAGCCCGTCCAAGAAATTCCAACTACTAAAATCTTCCTTTCTGATTTATATGTACTGTCATAGATAACATGAATCTGGATAGGACACGCAATCTAATAAATGAAGAATGGGGCCGAAAATTTATCGGTAGGATTATTAGTTTGTTGTCCGCGGGTTCGATCTGCTAACATATGTCATAATTGGCATTGGACGATGCATCGTTTAAACATTTGAAACTTTCATATTTGGCAAAATATTGAATCGGAGTTCAGTTTATTTTACGTAGTAACTATTTCTGGTTCACTTTTATTTTGTGCTTCAGAAGCGATTTAACATATTTTTGGATTCATTTAAGTGATTAAGACTATTTCGTGCTTGGTTTACAATTTCACGCTTGTTAGCTTAACCCGCGCCCCGATGGGCTATTCAGCCATATGCGCCCTGCTGGGGGGAGGGGCAGATTCTGCCACCCCCTGTCTAACTTCCGAACCGATGGTCGTAGAAAGACGGGGAAAACGGCAATCAAAAGCTCTCAACAAGGCGGATCTTAAGAGCCGATTTCTTTTGCTTAAGTAGGCCAGAGGTCAGGTCAAGGTCAGGTCAAGGGTACAAAATGCAAGTTTCTACAGTATCGGCCTTGCACCGTAGTTGCCGAAGAATAGACTGAGACTGATTGCCCAAAACGTGCTCTTAGGCTATTTGGTCAAGAAACATTGACTTTTCAGTGACGACCAAATTTCATTTGAATAGAAGTTTGTGTTATTCAGCCTGCTGCAAGTCCCATAAATTATGGTCACGAGTAATACTACTGTTTTGTGGAACAAGTGAAGACGACGAGGAAATTTGAATATTTTTGAAATCCGCGTTTTGGTTTTATTTAGATCAACCCTCACCGGACCTATTGGTTTTCTACATACGCGCCGGCCGAGGGGGGGGGGGCGGGTACGACTCCCCTCGCCGTTTCGCCCCTGGTGGAGCTAGCGCGTCGCGGAAAAAAAAACGAGCGTGTGTGTCGTTACGAAACGCAGAGATTCGTACCCGATTTTAAGGTCCTAGGTCAACCGGTGACCTCTGAGGTCAGGTCAAGTGCCCCAAGGTAGGGTTCAGTTTTTAGTGAATAACTTCGCAAAAAACGGCCGCAGAGCCCCGATTTTGGCAGCATCGCGTCGAATGATATACTTTTTGTTTGGGTCAGGTCAACTTAGGGTGTTGACCTCAGGTCACGGTCAGATCAGCGCCCCCAGGCCACGAAGTTGGTCGAAAGAGGTCATGTCGCATATCATTCGATTCGGCAGGTCTTCCTGAGTCCATTGGTGGCTTTCCCGACTCGCTAGCTCAATTTGATCAGGAGTTAATGACGAAAAACTAAGATGACCTTGATGACGTCATAAATGACGTCACGCAAGGTCAACATTGTAAAAGTGACGCATCTAACCTTGCAAGGAGTGCATCAAATCACGATTCGGTGTGCTTGAGATAGTTGGAGATCGTTCCCGGCACCAGAATAGCAGCTTTCATTTTCCCCATTGACTTATAATGGTGAGGTCACGAAAATGACCTGACCTCATATGACCTTTAGGAAAAATCCGAGATATACAAGTTGTGAGACTCGTAATGGATACTAGATCCTGCATGTTTCAATTCCCTGTGAAAGCTCCTCTGGCAGTGAGGGCGTTGCGAAGTTGCGACATCTGAAGACCGTGCAGAGGTTCACTTATGACGTCGTAGGTCAGTGACTTGACCTGACCCGAAAATGCAGTTGGTTTCAAAAGATCCGGCTTGAATCAAAGGTCAGGTATGCCAAGTTTCAGCTTTCTATCGCCAGCGTGTTCGGAGCTATTGCGAAAAAAAACTATGGGGGGGCGGCACCCCCTCCCCCCCTCGGCCGGCGAGGATTAAGCTGACAAAGCTTAGTAGCAACAGCGTAGTCGTGCTGCAAGCAATACCTGAAGATGACCGAGCCGCGCAAGTAAGGAACTTGAATTTGAGATCGGACTGTTTGCCTGCGGATAGAGCGCTTGGCGTGCACTGGGACGTACAGTCGGACACATTCGGCTTTCAAGTAGACATGGAAAAATTCCGGACAAGACTTGCTACAAGAAGAGGAATATTGTCCGCAGCTGCCGCATTTTACGACCCATTTGGTTTTGCGTCTCCGTGCGTTATCAGAGCGAGGATGATACTACAAGAGCTCACCCGGCTTAAATTGGGCTGGGATGAAAGGGTGCCTGCAATACACTACAAAGTACCTACAAACAATGGGTAAAATGGGATGGACAAGGGAGTGCTTCCAAGAATCGGGATAGTCACACCCGTCTTCTCCCATAGAAATGGGAGAAGTGTGTGCAGGCGGGCGGCGGCTGGTTTGAGGCATAGGCTGCATTCAGAAATGTCTGATCTATAATCTGTGAAAGTTGGAAAGTGTTAAATAAAGAAATAAAGAAGTTATGACCGATTGTTCGTTACTTATTGAACGACCTAATATAATTGGTATGCGGCTAAATTATTTTTTTTTTCATTTTTGGAATAGTTGCACAGATATGTCAGAGCACTATGGTAAAATGTGCCGCAATCAATTGCCGTACAGGATATAAACCCATTAAAAGTGACCTCGAACATCTTACGAACACTAAAACAGTACAGTTAAAAAGATCCGTTTTTCGCTTCCCGACTGAACTTTCTTTACGAAATAATTGGATCTCTGCGCTAAAACGTGAGGATGGTTCTTGGAATCCAAAAAATTGTGGTGTTTGCGAGCTACATTTTACAAACGACTTTATCGTCGGCAAGACAACAAAAAACACTGCACGCCGAAACAAGAAACTGAAGAAAGATGCGATTCCAACAAGGTTCACTTCCTACAGGTGAGTCTTAAAGAAAAATACATGTTACACATAATGATAAATTACCACTTATGCCATGTTTCTACATTGGTTTGACCTGACCATGACCTAGAGGCTAACACTAAAGTTTTTTTTTCAAACAAAACTATACCTATCTTTCTATGTGACTAGACATTATGTACAATTGCCGTGCTGATAAGAACGTTGTTCTTGATCTAGGGCATATTTGGCAAAGTGATGTTCAGAAAGCATGTAATATTAAAGGTTCCGAAATAATCCATGTATAGTAAGCATTTCCTTTCTTTGACAGGGATGATTTAGCCACAGCTGAACAGGACAAAACACGGCGCGGTTCGAGAGCTACCTCGACAGCCAGGAGGCTTGCTGTGGAGACGCTTTTGGGAAAAGAGAGGAACAAATGTTTGAAGCGGAAAAGTTCAGATCTACGAAGGAGCTATGGGAAAAGATGTCGAGACAGGATCTTCTCTCAGACTTTGTCATGGTGAAAGTGCCTTCGTCGGATTTAAGCAGTCATCTGGAAATAGTGACAATCAGACTAGAAGAGTTTGATACAATTCGAGGCCATCCTGTGATCAAGCGTAACATAAGCATCTACCACAACCTGCACTTCAGACTGCATGTCGACGGAGTGGAGGTACCGAACAGGAAAACAGCGGACTTGACTGCAAAGTCAGGTATATTTGCTTCAACAACCGAAGTGCGCAATGTCATGGCCCGCCTTAAAGCAGTGCATCTGACTGAAGGTGACAGACTGAACGCAACCGCAGATACGACAGACCGCACAATCGGGAAGGAGAGCCCTTAGTGTGGTCACTTTGGTCAGTTTTCTGCTGAGCAGATGAGACTCCACGCCACACCCATCAAACAAAGACGCTACAGTGCAATGCTGCTCAGTGCAGCGTTGGTTTGGCAAAGGACGAGCCCAAAGCTGTATGAAGATCTGCGGAAAAGTGGATTCTTGATGCTGCCACACAGAACAACACTTCGTCGCCTAACGTCTGCGCTCAGCGTGCGAGACGGCTTGGAGATTGGCACTGTCAAGTATCTTCAAATGAGAGTGAACAAACTCAGTCTGCGAGAACGGGTGGTGAACATTGCCATGGATGAAGTCTACTCGGCCAAAGCAGTAGAACTTGCTGGAGGCAGGGTTTTTGGGCAATAATAAACATAACATAACATATATTTCCATGCAACAACAGGCCACATGGGCCCAACAAGGTTACATGCACATGTACATCAATGCACATAAGCTCACATGAATCAGACATATCTCACATACATCGATAAACAATCTCCTTTCATTACATTTCATAAATATCCCGACACGAATAAAAAAGAAGAAAAAAGTTTTATATTTCATTTCAAGTGTCAAAAACTAAACCACTTTCTGCAAAGAATAAATCAATTCTATTCTTGAATTGCTGGATGGAGGAACTATCGATAACCAAAGATGGTAAGCCATTCCAAATATCTACGACCCTACTGGTGAAAAAAGACTGTCTTAAGCGCGTTCTTGTATACTTCTTTTTCAGTTTACATTTATGTCCCCTCGTAGAATGCGAATTTATTGTAAACATATTCTGAAAGTCAAGTTTGTCAATACCCTTGTAAATCTTGAACAGTTCGATTAAATCTCCTCTTACTCTCCGGTAATTTAGCGAAAACATGTTAAGTGACACAAGTCGATCTTTGTAACTCATTTGAGCTAAGCCCCGCACCATCCTAGTTGCCTTTCTCTGAACCCGTTCTAATAATGTTACATCTTTTTTAAAAGAAGAGTGGCAAGCTTGTGCACAATATTCTAAATGTGGCCTAACATAGGCACAGTAAAGTCTCTTCATGACCTCCTTACTTTTATAAGTGACATTTCTGTTTATAATTCCCAACATCTTAACCCTCGCCGGCACAGGGGGGGGGGTTGATGCAACCCCCCCTAAGGTTTTTCGCGAATAACTCGCGTAAAAAGCGGCCGATCGCAACGAAACTTTCAGTACCTTCGCATTGATCAATTTTACACCTACCCTGAAAATTTCATGACCCTGACCCCAATGACCTTTGACCTGTGACCTCTTTTCCGTGACCATGTTTGGCCGAAATCGCGATTCGGCGTATGTCGGCTCGCATTAGCCGCGCGTTTGCAAGCTTTTCGTGGTTTCAAACGTTCAAACATGTGATTTGATGTTGTTCCCATACATTAAGGTGGGTGTCAAGATCATCTGAAGGTCAGGTCAGGTCATTGACCTTTGGTGACCTCGGGTGACCTCGGTTCACTTTTTCGAGTTTTACATGTTTCTAGGCTAGTTTTTGGAGCTGAATTCGAATTTAGCAACCATTTGAACATTTACGAAGTAGTTTTGGTGCCTTCGTAACATGTTACGAAGCTGTCAGAGGCTGTTGACACGTACTACGAATACCCGTCACGACGCCTACTGGTTGACCTGACCTGACCTGACCCGACCTGGTCTAAATGCTTAAAGACATCATCTCTGGTCAAAACTAACACGATATTCGTGATCAGCACCCCGGAAAACCACATAGCAGCCACACTTTATGTAAGACACCTCAGTCTTCAGATACAGCCTCCGGTCTTACTGCATGTCTCTGTATTCCTGTGTTCTCAGCTTGACCGAACACACAACACACAACCAGCCGCGCCTCCGGCCGCGCTCCACACACACACCCTCTGCCCAGCGCTCTGCTCTGCTCTGCTCGCGCGCCGACGCGCGACCGCTTCCCGCCACAGCCGGGAACACGATTTAGCCGTGCATCCTTCACGGCTCTCGGCCACTAAATAATATTATACCTACTTACACTCCTCCCCTCCTATTGAACAATATGCCAACGACAGTCACAACAAACGCTTAATCAAAAGACCAGTGAGCAGGGTCGAACCGTTTCGGGGGGCGTACCTCACGCCCGAAACGGGTGACAGTTCGCGGCCGCTGATCCACATCCCGCGGCGGCTCGGCATCGAACGGCGGCGGCGGGGACGGCGGCGGAACATGTGGTACCTCCGGCCGGTGCGGCACAGCGTCATGGAGCGGTACAGGGTCAGGTGGCGGCACACAGTCAGGTCGCATCTCGGGCAGACGCGGCATCGGCACGTGCGGCAAAACAACAGGTTGCGGTACATAGCGGCCAGCTGTGACACCTTGGGGCGGAAATACAATTGGCGCCCCACCCATACCAGGCACACTATGGGGCCGGGCAATGGGCGTTCCCGGCACATCTCGCCAGAGAGACAACCCATGCGCTCTTGTCGCGGTCCTGTGCCCCTCACTCACAGCCGGCGGGCGCTCCACTGTGTTGTCCGGCTTCAAGCGGTTGTGGTGCACCACCAGACTGCGCCGCTTTCCCTCCTCGCGCACTCGATAGTTCACTGGTCCACATTGTTCTATGATCTCAGCCGCACGCTAAGGCCTCACAAACTTATGATATTCACCGCGCTTCGGTACATTGCGAAACAAGAACACTTTGTCACCCGGGCGATACGACCACTCGTTCATTCTGCGCTCATACAAAGCTTTGTTGCGGTCATGGGACAGCTGATCGCGCTTAACCACATCCTTAAAAGTAAGTCGGAGTGTCTCTCTCAAATCGTCTATGTACTGGGGGAAGGTTGGGGCCCGATCCACAACCGGCCGATCACCCAGCGAGGCTTCCGCCGGCAGGCGGGGCTCTCGCCCAAACATCAAGGCGAACGGAGAGTATCCCGTGCTGTCGTGCACCTGACTCCGGTAGGCGAGCATGAGCATCGGAAGATGCTTATCCCACTCCGTGTGCTGCTCAACAAACTTAGCGAGCATGTTCAAAATGGTGCGATTGGCTCGCTCAGTCATCCCGTTGCCCATAGGGTGATAACTGGATGTCTGAGACTGCTGAATGCCGAGCAGTTCGGCTCACAGCTTTCATCACCGCACCGACAAAGTTCCGACCTTGGTCCGAGTGCACACGTTTCATGACGCCAAAACGAGAAATAAACTCATTTACAAGAACATTCGCAATCGTAGTAGCCTTTTCATCCGCGAGGGGATACGCTTCAACCCAGCGTGTGAAGTGATCAGTGATCACTAGCAGGTGTTTGTAGCCTCGAGCGGTTTCCGGCAGGTTGGTCACAAGGTCCATGGACACCAGCTCCATCGGCTCGGACGCAGACAACTGCCCCATACTCGCACATGGGCGGGGAGTCGGAGAGTTTCGCGAGGCACAGCGGCGGCACTGTTCGCAAAACTCAGTCACCGTACGCTCCAGGAGCGGCCACCAAAACCTGAGTCGCGCGACTTTCGCCAGCTTTGAAGCGTTGAAGTGCCCACCCGACGGACCATCATGAAGCGACCCCAGCACCACAGGCACGAGCTGGGGTGGGACTACCAGCTGCAGCTGGTCGTGTCCCCTCGGCCCAGCCCGGAACACTCTGTACAGAACATTATCAATCAAACGCAGACGTGACCACTGCCTCCAGTACGGCAGAGCGCCCTTTGACACGGAGGACTGGGAGGGCCGCTGTGTGCTCCCAGCAAGCTGCCTCTTCACCTCCGCCATGGCGGGGTCTGAGTTCTGCGCCGAACACATGAAATCAGAAGGCCACATGGACTGAACGTGGCGAGCTGCGACGGGAGGCGACTGAAAATCCATTGTGTCTGTCTGTGTAGACACCTCCTGCGTGGGGTCCGGCCTCCGACTGAGCGCATCCGGAGCCTCATGTAGCCTACCTGGCCGATGAACAATCTCAAACTGAAACTCGCCCAAAATCTCCAGCCACCGCGCCAGAAGCCCGTCAGGGTTTCTGAAATTCACAAGCCACTGCAGAGCGGCATGGTCTTTGCGGAGCGTGAACTTACGACCCAAAAGGTAATGTCGGAACTGCTGCACAAACGTCACAGCTGCGAGTAGCTCCTTTTTAGTGACTGAATATTGCCGCTGGGATTTAGACAGGCTTTTACTGTCAAATGCCACTGCCCGCTCACCCTGTCCATCCCTCTGCAGCAGAACCGCGCCCATCTTTGACCCTGAACAATCCACGTCTAGTACGAATTCGCTCGCTCCCGGGGAAAAGTCAGGGTATTTCAGAACCGGAGCCGTGCACAGCGCCGCCTTTAGCGAGTCAAAAGCCATCTGAGCCTCCGCATCCCAATGGAAGTCTACGTCTTTCCTGGTGAGGTGATGCAGCGGAGCCGCGATAGCAGCAAAATCTTTGATGTACCGTTTAAAGTACGTTGCCAATCCCAAGAACTGTGACAATGCCTTCTCATTCATAGGCACCGGCCAATCCTTTACTTTGTCTACCTTTTCTGGATCGGGACTGACCCCATCAGACGACACCACGTGACCCAGGTTAGTGATCTCTGATTGAAAGAATTTGCACTTTGAGAGGTTGAGAGTCAAATTCGCAGCCGACAGACGACGGAACACCTTCTCAAGACGTAAAAGATGCGTGTCAAAATCGCCAGAGAAAACCAAAATGTCATCAAAGTAGCTCACTGCATCAGTGGGAGCCAAATCACCCAATACAAGACTCAACAGTCTGGCGAACGAACTCGGGGCACCACTGAGGCCATATGGGCACGTTGTGTATTGCCAAAGCCCAAACGGCAGCGTGATGGACGTTTTGGGTCGATCCTCCTTTCGGATGCTCATCTGGTTGTACCCGCTTTTTAGATCGAGCACCGAAAACAAAGAGTTACCTCCCAGGCTGTCAAGTAGGACATCAACCCTTGGGATTGGAAAGGCTGGCACCTGGCACACGCGGTTAAGTTTTCGAAAATCCCCACAAATTCGCACAGAACCGTCTCTTTTCTTCACCAGGACTACCGGTGATGACCAAGTGCCATCAGACGGCTCCAGCACCCCCTGATCTACCATATCCTGCACGCGCTGCTTTACTTCTGTCTCCAGGTGTGGGGGAATTCGTCTGGGAGCTGATCGCACCGGCTTGGCAGTGCCCGTGTCGATTACGTGCTCAACTAGTGAGCAGTGACCAAGCTGGTCTGAGAACAACGAGGGGTACCGGCGCAACAGAGCAAAGAACTTTTCCCGCTGCTGACTCGTTAGCGACACATCAGACAGATCGACCAAATCCTCCAAGGAACCCGCGCCAGAGCTGGGACCATTTGACACCCCATTGTCTGCATCGTTCCCCTCCCCTTCAATGGAGAAGTCGGCTTCCATTGATCCTAGGCCCTTGCCCTTAGACACCGAGACCGAGGATGACGTCACGTTACGCACCACGACCGGAACACTGCTGCCCGGTTTCACATCAACCAGTCCGTCCAGGAACGTCAACCCACTGACTGCGACGTCGGCAATGAACACAACCTCTCCCTCAAAATCAGCATCATCGACATGGCCGGGGATCACAACCTCACAGTTTGGGGGTATAGCGTACGTTTCCTGTACAGACACCCTGCACACACGAGTCGTCGGTCGCTCAGGCAACACCGTGGCGACCGGCTGACGGTTCACCTGGTTTGCAGGTGTCAGCTGCTTCGTCGATAAGTCAAGAACAAACGGGTACTGCGCGAAAAAATCCATGCCCAGGAGGCAGTCGATGGGACCGATTTCGTCGGATACAAACACAGAGAGCGGGTATGACACATTATCGATAACAAAATGCACTGCACACCGACCGAGCAGACGCAACGGCTGTTGAGTTGCAGTTTTAGCGGTGACGTCACAACGTTGTAGCTGGGGACGCGCTGAAATCTGATCATAAATCCGCCTGTGAACTATTGTTATAGCACTTCCTGTATCCACAACAAGCTGCGCTGGCACCTTACTAACCTTTGCCTTGACCGTAATGTCCGACGCCGATGCAGCGCAGTTATTCAAAACTCTCGGTCCCGGCGGCCGAGTGACCGGGGAGCGCGCGCGCCGCCCTGAGCGCCCTCCCCTCCGGCGTTTCCCGAGAGGCGGCACGTGCGCTGAACATGGCCCACCTTCCCACAGGCAAAGCACCTGGCTAGACGGAAACGACAATCTGGTTTCCCGTGACCCGTCTCCCCACAACACAGACATATGGGCATTGACACGTCACACTCCTGTCGTCCCCGGGCCCGGTCATGCCTCATCTGTCCCATCCGGTTAGTAGCAGCCAGCTGCAACTCCAGCTGCCCAATGCGGCGCAGAATTTGCTCCAGCACTGATGGTTCTGCAGCCTCGCCTCCCACTTTACGCACCCCCGGTCGCTCTGAGTCCGATCCGGCCGGCCCAGCCTCCGCCTGGTCGAGGGCGGGCTCGGACCGGGCGCCATCGCCGCCCACTGCACACACGCGCTGTCCCTGGCCCACCGGTCCCCGAGACAGACGATCAGCAGCCAGCACGTTTTGCACACTTTTTACGGCTGCATCAAAGGTCACAGATCCCAAAGACACCACTGCATGAGCCAACCGCTGAGGCAAGGCGGCCAGGAAATAGTGAAAGAGATGCGTATCAGGCGAGTGGGCGCCAAACACGGCAGTGACCAGGCCGCGCAGCTGAACAATGAAGGTGTCCAGTGACTGAGCCGTCGGGTCGAATTTGAGCGCCTGCAGCGCGCTGTGGCAGTCCAAGGCGCTAGCGTCCGGGAACACGATTTAGCCGTGCATCCTTCACGGCTCTCGGCCACTAAATACGCCCGGTTATATATGACAAGATATAACCGGTTTTTCCGCGACACTACGAGCGTCTTCTCTGGGGCGGCCCCGGAGCCGGGCCGACCTCTGCGAGCAGCGTTCGGCGGCAGGCGGGCGGCCGCCTGCGCCCCCGGGCGGCAAGGCCGCTAAGGCGGCGGCCTCATCTGATTGGTGGAGCGACTCGTGTCACGTGACGGTGACGGCGCGGGGTTTGAGTGCATTTGCGTGGTCACTCTGTTCTAAGCCGCCCGGTCTGACGCAAGTCAGCAGTGTTCTCGCTCTGAAATGTTTTTGCGTTTACTGTGGTCGTGTTCAGTGGAAACTGGAAGACATCAAGGGAAGTATAATTTCGGTTTTATATCAATGTTATATTGATTGACGAGGATGTTTTTTCCTTTCGGGGTTTTTATGTTTTTTTTTTACTGGTTTGTTGTTTCTGTCTGATTTTTTTCCCATTTTCGGCATGAGGTTTGGTTATTTTTGTGCTTATGTTATGCTATCACGGTAAGAAGAGGGTCGATGAGCAAGGGGTCGGCAAATGCCCGGTATTATAGGTTCTTTGAAGGTTAGATGAAACAACGAAACTTGGACTGCTGGTAGAAATAGGTTTGGTGTGTTTTTCAGATTTTGGGAGATTGAGTGTAGGTATTTGCTAGGTGTAACATAGCTGTAACTGCTTTTTGTTTCTTCCCTGGAACGGAGCGCCGGACTTTGCCATTCTACACTCCGTGTGAGTGAAATCAGCTCATGCTTTCTCGGTGTAGCAGCTCAGAGTGCACGGCCTGGCCGGCGTAGGGTTTGGTGGCCACGTGGTGTTGGCCGGTGGTTGTGCAGAGAGTTGGTAGAATTGCCGTTTGTGGTACCTGGTGTTGGTTGAACTGTGGTTCCCATACAGGTGAACGGTTACTGGCGTAAGGTGTGCCAGGTGGGCGTACCCCGTGGAGAATGAGCTGCTGGTGATGTTGGCTCTGTCCGAGCGTGTCCGAGCGGGGTTTTCATTAGTGGGTTAGGGATTGTTGATAACAAGGGTACCAACTACCGGGTGAGACTTGAGAGGGTAAATGGAATTCATTGTAAGGATAACCAATGCAATGGTATTTGTCTAAGATGGTATTGTTATCTGGTGTTGATAGGTTGGAATGAAAGGTTTAGTGGGTGATACAGAGGTACAGAGGTGGTACAGTGGAACCCAGTTTGGGTATGATAAGTCTCGGCGGACTAGGATATTATGGATTAGATGGGGAATTATGTAAGGTGGTTTTGGGATGCATTAGCGATAGCCTAGAAAGTTACAGGCTATTACCCAGAGGAAGTTTTTACACCCATGTTTAAAGGCTGCAGTAGGTATGCCATTCTCTAGGATGCAGTTTGAGGGTAGCCCGGGATTGTGTGGCTCTCACTCTGCATTGAGGTACGAGTTAACTGAGTTTCGTTTTTTATGGTGTGGCGTTTGTAAATCGTTTTGTTTTTTTGCCAGAGTGAGGTGCCTTTCTTGTCGTTGGTCAATAGAGCATTGCCAAGGCATGCATAAGCGACATCTGCAATATGCATATCCTGCTGATATGTCATCACACGCATTGTCAGATAAATGGCTCCAGTATACTCGTATATAGCCCCTTTTGATACGAGATTTCGGCTAAAAATGGTTATGTGACACATTCTGTTTTTTTTCTTCCATGGCTTGGTGGTTGGCATCCGACTCTGAACGGCGACGGATCGGCACACTCGGCGGGGCCGGCCCGCTTTGCCAGTCTTCTTTGGCCGCTGGAGGATTCCTTCACAGCTCCCACGTCAGCTGGGGGAGCTCCGACCCCTCCCAGCTCATCTTGCTCCAGTGGTGCTGCCTAGCAGGTCTTACGGGACATCGTCAGGTATAGGCCAATCTGGCCGGGGTTTTGAAAGGTACGTTATTCCATGTACGGGGCCCGATACATATCTGTTAATGGAGGTTCTAGGCGACCCGATAGGGTGGATAGTGAACGCTTGGGCATGGGCGATATCGGCATTTTTGAGGGGATATTTGGTTCCACCAATAGGGACATGAGGGCAATGCTGGTGGAAAGTAAGATACTAAGATAGTAATAAAATTGTGATAAAATCGTTAGGCGAAGTCCGAAGATAAAAATGAAATCTAGTCAACTCTAACGTTAGACGTGTTTTCAACCTTGGTTTGCTGCTGCTGCTGAGGGTTTTTAAATCGTCTGTAACTATCTTCAAAGCAGTCTATTTCTTAGCATATTATTTCTACTTGTCGCTATAGAATATGATATGACCTTTCTCCTGCAAAACAGCGAATGAACATTGAACAATACAGGTCAGGTACTATCATCCTTAGCTAAAATGAAGTAAGTCAGTATGCGTTGTTAGGACTGGGAGTTCCCCTCAGTGTCCCAAAATTGTATTTTGGCTTGGGTGTCAAAGGAAAATTCCTAGGGGCCCGGGAACGATTTTCAAGGTGGGGGGGGGGGGGGGGGGGGCGAGCATATAAGATACCTCACATGATGCATATGAAACGGTGGCGTAGCTAGGGGTCTAAGGGGACGCGTACCCCACCTCCCCATCGGGTTCAAAGGGAGCCTCGGGTCCGAGGGGCCCTGTGGCGCCATTTGACCACTGGGGGTTAACAATGGCCATATAGAAGGGCCCCATGGGGCTCATTAGAGCACCTCATGGACCCTAAATTGTCACACTGATATCTCTTTAAGGGCCCCACGCCGGATTCTGAGGGCCTCTTGTGCCTTTTAAGGGCCCTTCAGTGGTCTCCAAAGGCCCCTTACTGGCCTCTGAAAGTTCTTACCGGCCTATGAGGGCCCAGTTCTAGGGGCATTTCCCGCCTGTGATGGTCCCGCAATTATTTTTCTGAGAGCCCTATAACGGCAACTGTGGGGGCCCTCGTCGGCGCTTATGAGGGCCCACACCGGTGTCTCTGAGGGTTTCACACCCCCAACTCTGAGTGCCTACACTAGTGCCTATTAATGCCCTATATCGGCGACTCTGAGAGTGAGGACCCGAATCCCTACCCAACACCGGCGCATCTAAAGGCCACCCACTGGTGACTTCTGAGGCCCCCCACACCGGTCCGGTGACTCTCAGGGCCCCACCGGCGTCTGATAGTACCATGCCGGTCTCTAAGGACCCCACAGAACTTCTTCTGCTGGCCTAAGGGCCTCTTGCCGGTCACTGAGAACCCCCTGCCGGCTTGTAGAGGGTTCGCGTCCGCAGCTCAGGCCCCACACCCGTCTGTAACGGCTCCACACCAGCGTGTATGAGGGCCCACAGCAACGCCTGTAAGGACCCTCACCGGCGCCTCTGAGAGAATCACACTAGCACCTCTTAGCGCCCACACCGGCACCTGCATGACATTCCCACACCAGTGCCTCTTAAGGCCCCTTACCGGCGGCTCTGAGGGCCCTACGCCGGTGATTCTGAGGATGCTAACGATAACCGAAGACACCATACAAGCGCTTAGTGTCGCTG
Source organism: Amphibalanus amphitrite (assembly GCF_019059575.1). Classification (NCBI taxonomy): domain Eukaryota; kingdom Metazoa; phylum Arthropoda; class Thecostraca; order Balanomorpha; family Balanidae; genus Amphibalanus; species Amphibalanus amphitrite. The sequence continues at coordinate 148,700 of NW_024882293.1, read as the reverse complement.
AGCTTTTAATCCCATACCGGCCTTCCAAGGGCGCCACGTCAGTGCACTCATTGCCCCACACCCCTCCCTTACACCCGGAGCGGGTAAACTGTGTACCTATAGCAACGATTTTACCACAGTTGTACGTTATGTATTTCTCAAAGTTGACTCAAGCTGGTGCAGTATAAAATCTGGCCTGCCAAACTTATGGCCAAGGTCAGGCCCAAACAAAAGCGGGATGACAACAGCAGATGTCAAATCGATACTGTAACAGCGGAAACCATTCAGATGGCAAGGGAAATGCCGTGTGTTTATGTTTAGATGTATAAAGGAAACAAGAAGTCCGGAAAAGGGAGGGAAGATCCTTTCTCGCTGCCTCAATGTTGAGGGGGCGCCGCCCCCTCGGCTCTCAGGTTGGGGGGGGGGCTGCCCCCTGTTTCCTGGGTCTATGAAAATTACTCACCAAATAAGGGATAAGGGTGGAAAATTGATGGTCAGATAAGGCCCAAAAGGAGTGGGAAAAGAATGTACAGCAAAATTTAATACAAGGCTGGTATGTGGAAAGTAAAATGGCTATCGAACCATGCAAATGTTTTTTTCTTGGTAAAATTGGGAGTGGAAAATGGGCTTAGAAAATGGAGGCGAGTGAAAAGTGATTTCATTTGGATGTCGTTTCCTACATAAATCAACAAATTTTGGGACACTGGAACGGGGTACCCCTCGCCAGCATCAGGATTGACGTCACTCAGGACCTGCCTATGGTTGGTTGGTGGGTGAGTTACTGTACCTTCTATGGGTGACATTGAGCCAGCTCGGCGTTTGGAGGCAGTAAACACCTCCAAAACGTGTCGAACTAGGAAGCAACGGCAACCTTTATACCCATATTGGCCTGTTTACAGCGTCTGTATGCCGGTCATTTGGTCCCTGATCAATCCGGAGCTTCGCGGAAAGGCTAGCTTGTTGCCCGTGGCGGGTGATGCGGATGCTATCAGATTTCCAAAACGGGTATTTTTGGTATTCAGGTCGGGTAATTGCCCTGAACATTCGGAGAATCTTGGGATGCCCAATTCTGCAAGTCCCGGGTGAAGCTCGCTAGTCTGCCCGGGGGTTGTTCCCTTCTATACAACGACCCCGTGGCAGCTCGCTAGTCTGCCCGGGGGGTGTCCCCTTCCACAACGACCCCGGGGCAGCTCGCTAGTCTGCCCGGGGTGCCCCCTTCTACAACGACCCCGGGGCAGCTCGCTAGTCTGCCCGGGGGGTGTCCCCTTCTACAACGACCCCGGGGCAGCTCGCTAGTCTGCCCGGGGGTGTCCCTTCTACAACGACCCCGGGGCAGCTCGCTAGTCTGCCTGGGGGTATCCCTTTCTACAACGACCCCGAGGCAGCTCGCTAGTCTGCCCGGGGGTGTCCTCTCCTACAACGGCCTCGGGGCAGCTCGCTAGTCTGCCCGGGGGCGTCACTTTCTACAACGGCCTCGGGGCAGCTGTCTGGTCTGCCGAGGACGTACTGGAGCTGGCTACCGCCAGGACGCCGGTATAGCGCAGGCGTCATTCCGGAGGCTTAGAATGCTGATGCCGGCGCGCGCTGAGAGCTCTCCCCTTTTTGCTGGTCGGCTATCTATGACCTGATTACCTATAGTCTCGTGGTCACTGTTTTAACCCCTTGTCAAGTTTTTAGGTAACATAAAACATTCATGGTCATCATTGCCACGTGTAGCACAGGGGCTAAGCCCCTTACGTAAGTAACAGTAGCTGCGGCCTCTGTTTTCAGTTGCTTAACAACCAATGGGTTTCCATGTTTTTTAAGGGGCGGCGCTAAAATCATAACAATAATAACAATAATACAATAATAACAATAATTATTAACAATAACAATAACAATAATAAAAGAAAAAGCAGCTCACTAGTCTGCCCGGGGAAGCCGTTTCTCATGGCCTCGGGTGCTGCCCGGGATGCTCCATTCTTCCACCTTCTACAACGGACATGGGGCGGCTCGCTTGTCTACCCGCAGGTGGCTGCCACTAGGACGCTCGGTAGCGCGGGTGTCCTTACGGCGGCTTAGAGCGCTGATTCCTGGAACGAGCTGAGAGCCCTCCCCTTTTTTTGCTGGGCGGCTGTCAACGTCCTCCGTTGATACTGTTCTAATCCCTTCAAAAGTTCTGGGAAAATTAATGGTCGCGCTGACAGGCATGTGCATAGGGTTCAAGGTAAAGGAAAATACAGCTTCTGCTGTCAGATGCCTCAGAACTCATGGATGTTTTTTTTTCGGCGGGTATATCGAGGGCCTTTAGTTGGTGGAGGCTATCATCGCAGTAGTGGCTAATGCTACCGGTTGTTCGTCCTGCTGTAAGGGCTTCGGTATAAATGGCGTAATATGGTTGTTCAATGGTGACCGCTGTATCGCTCACATCCATGTTGGCAGGTTTTAGGGATCGTGGCGTTTCTGGTAAGCTTCGGGCCAGGTTGAGAAAATAATTACCTACCTTCAACCAAGCACGTATTTGGGTGGGTTTCCGCCACTGGTCTCGACACTGGCGGCGACTATAGGTCTTTTGTGTTAATTTGTATCCCCCATTCGGTCTGCTGGTCTCGGGAAGGGGGTGTTTTATTTTGGCGCATTGGTGTCTGGGTGGATGTATTGAATGGGTGGGGACACCATTGCGCCGCGCGGGGGGAGGGGTGGCGGCCCGTTGGCAGGGCAGTCTCGGTTGAGACATGTATACTTGCTATAGTATGTTTGTGTCGTGTTCATTTGGGCTGAATATACCAATAGCCCCTTTTTGTACAGCTACAGTGTTTTCCTGGAGGGAGTTGGTTGTGAGGTTTGCGCTGAGATTGGTTACGCATAGCATAGCTAATTGTCTCTATGTTTGCTGGCAGCTCGAAGGGGAAGCGGAAAATACGCCCGGTTATATATGACAAGATATAACCGGTTTTTCCGCGACACTACGAGCGTCTTCTCTGGGGCGGCCCCGGAGCCGGGCCGACCTCTGCGAGCAGCGTTCGGCGGCAGGCGGGCGGCCGCCTGCGCCCCCGGGCGGCAAGGCCGCTAAGGCGGCGGCCTCATCTGATTGGTGGAGCGACTCGTGTCACGTGACGGTGACGGCGCGGGGTTTGAGTGCATTTGCGTGGTCACTCTGTTCTAAGCCGCCCGGTCTGACGCAAGTCAGCAGTGTTCTCGCTCTGAAATGTTTTTGCGTTTCCCACCCACCCACCACCATTTTGGGGCTTTTTTTTTACACGCACCACACTCTTAAATAAAGATGGGTTTTTCCACAAAATGTGGTTTTTTCCCCAACTAGGTCCCCCGGTTTTTTTCTAGTTAGGACTTTTTCCGGGGGAGGACACACACGACAGGGTTTCTAGTTTGGGTGGGGACACCATTGCGCCGCGCGGGGGGAGGGGTGGCGGCCCGTTGGCAGGGCAGTCTCGGTTGAGACATGTATACTCGCTATAGTATGTTTGTGTCGTGTTCATTTGGGCTGAATATACCAATAGCCCCTTTTTGTACAGCTACAGTGTTTTCCTGGAGGGAGTTGGTTGTGAGGTTTGCGCTGAGATTGGTTACGCATAGCATAGCTAATTGTCTCTATGTTTGCTGGCAGCTCGAAGGGGAAGCGGAAAATAATATTATACCTACTTACATTTACGACTTTCTAACAGGTCCCGATTTTCCCGGTTTTCGGGTCATTGACCTGACCTGGAAGGTCACCCGATGACCTAGGACCTTAAAATTGGGTATCATCGGCTTCCTCTCGTGACGGGCAACACGCTCGTTTTTTCCGCGAAGCTCTAGCTCGATCAGGGGCCAAACGCGAGGGGGGGTCGTACCAACCCCCCCTTGTGCCGTCGAAGGACGCAAAATGGCCTGTGCCGGCGAGGGTTAAGGGCCTTTTTTCGTGCCTCCTGACAATGGCGGCTAAATTTCATATCATCTGTGATCAAAACCCCCAAATCTTTTTCTTCATGAACATTTCGAAGTGTCTCACCATTTATGTTATATAGGTCATGATCACCATATCCCCCCAAGTGGAGGACTTTACATTTTTCTATATTAAATTCCATCTGCCATTCTCGAGTCCAATCATGAAGAGTATTCAAATCCAATTGTAGTGCTTTCTTGTCGTTTTCGGAAGTAATTTCCCTTGCTAATTTAATGTCATCGGCAAACTTCCAAAAGTTTGCTTGTTGCTTCGAGTCTATCAAATTTACAAAAATGATAAACAATAAAGGGGCTAGGACCGTACCCTGAGGTACACCACTTCTAACATCCTTCCAATCCGCTTCATGTCCGTTAAGTATTACTCTCTGTTTACGTGCTAATAACCAGCTCTCAATCCAGTTGAGTAAAGCCCCGCTAAGTCCATGAATTTCTAATGATGTTAGTAATCTTCTATGGGGAACTTTATCAAAAGCCTTACAAAAATCTAAATAGACTACTGATACATTTTTACCTCTATCTACAAGGTCTGTTACATACTCAAGGAAATCTAATAAATTTGTCAAACATGAACGACCACTTCTAAACCCGTGTTGAGATGGCAACAGAAGAGCTTCTCGCTCCAAATGTGCCAGTATGTGTTTTTTATTATCTTTTCGATTATTTTACATACAAGAGAAGTGAGACTGACTGGCCTGTAATTTCCCACCACTGTTTTGTCTCCGCCTTTTAATATTGGCACTACGTTAGCATGTTTCCAGTCATCAGGAATTTGACCAGTATCTAAAGAGTTTTTAAAAATAATATAAAGTGGCATGGACAGCTCTTTCGCTGCTTCCTTTAAAATTCTGGCAGATATACCATCTGGACCACCCGTCTTATTTATTTTGAGGTTCTGTAAACATTTCAGCATGTCCTCATGATTAAGAGGGATGCTCGTAAGCTTCTGTGAGCATGCATCGTTTTTATTGGTGGGAATGTTTGTAAGACCCTCATCAGTAAATACTTTAGAAAATTGATCATTGAGAATCTGAGCCTTATCAGCGTCTTCGTGATAAATTATTCCATCCTTTCTAATCGGACAAATTCGTGCATCATGTTTGTTGAACTTATAAAAACTTAAAAATCTTTTTAGGTCTCCACCGCATTCATTAGCAAATCGCATCTCTGTTGTACGCTTTGTTTTACGAATCATGCTTTTTAATGTTCTTCTGGCTTTCAAATACCTGATCGTTTTTTCAACAGATGGATTTGATTTAAATTCACTATATGCTTTTTTCTTTTCATTGAAACATTTTTGTACCGACCAATTAAACCAAGGTGGTTTCGGTATTTTACCTCTCCGCCTCCTCCTCATGGGAATAAATCGTTTCTGGGCCTCAGTGAGTACATTTTTGAAAACAATCCACATTTCGTCAACATTTTTACCTTCAAACATTGCGCTCCATTTCATACAAGTCAAGAACGATCTGATTGCATCATAATCTCCCTTGGCAAACTTTGGAGTAATATACATTCTAACACCTTTCTTCTTCAAGCGACAATTTATGCTGAATCTTATGATAGCATGATCACTATTTCCAATGGATTCTCCCACCATGACATCTGTAATTAAGTTTTCATTGTTAGTTAGAACCAAGTCAAGTAGTTCATCTTTTCTGGTCGCCTGCAATACATGTTGTGTCAGGAACAATTCTTCAAAATTTTCCCTGAATAGAGTAGTTTCCCACAGGGTTTCGGAGTCGGAGTCGGAGTCGGAGTCGGAGTCGCCCGGAGTCGTGGCAAGCAGCCAGGAGTCGGAGTCGGAGTCGGAGTCGGTCCAGCTGCCTCGACTCCGACTCCGGAAAGCTAACTGAAGTCAATCCGTGCTATCACTATTCAGTTGTTTTTAACCAGTGGCCCCACGGCAAAATTCGCTTCCGGTGATCACAAATAAGGTATGTTTTCACACATATTGTTTTTGTTCTGAAAAGCTAACATTGCATCTTACAAATTTCAAGTTCTGTCATAATTTAGTTGGCAACTTGGCAAGTATTTTGTATTCGCGTTATAACTTCTACTCTCCAGTGTCAAAGACTTAATGACAACTGTATATTTACTTTCTTCTTTTATCGCTCCGAAAAGTGCCTTACACAAACACAGACCGACATGATGGCGATGCCCGTTACCGTGGTCATGATACGGCCACATTCGAGTACTTTTCGGCGGGTTTTCAAGCTGGCCGCCGGCCGCTGGTCTCTAAGGATTCAGCAGCGTCCACGTGGGAGAAATGGTGACCGCATGAACGAAACCGGAGCGTTCTCTCGGTGGGCGAAAAGGGTGTCCGGGACTCCGGAAAGTTCTGGCGCCTCTTTTGGATGTCGTCTAACGCGCGCTGTGATTATTGGACTTTCAACCAATCACCGCAGATATGACCCCTTGTTCACCGCTCAGCTAGGGGTCGCTAAATATGACCTTGAAACCGTTTTCAGTGCCATAGGCGGCGGAACGAGGGGGGCACCGGGGCACCGTGCCCCCCTTTGATTTTGGCATTTTAACATAGCCTTTTCCATGCATGCATGGAAAGAATGGGACCAAAAGTCGGCAGTGCCCCCCTTTAATTGAAGGTGTTCCGCCGCCACTGTTCAGTGCTAGGCATATGGGCGAAGATGCGCCTTGTCGCTGAGAGCCCGCGCTCGGGGGCCCGGTGCGGCTTGAACGAGGCGCGAGTTGCAGCGCGATGCGGCGTTTCCCGGCGAACGGTTGAGCAGGCAAAGGTGCATTTCGGATTGGAAATTTCTTTGAAAATATTCTCACTCAGTTACGACTACGGTGGGGTCTGATGGACACAAATGTTCCATTATCTTCGTCAAGGTCAAATAAATGACTGACAGGCTAGTCCACGAGGGGTTCCTGGACACGGCAATCAAGGCGACTTGCCCTAAGGGTCATTTCGCACTTCAACAGCTCCAACAACGCCACTGCCGTCCAAACCAAACTGACAGAGGAGCTCGGCGGACCAGATCACCGTGGTGAAATGAGAATAGGCCACCTTATTATCCCAGCCTTAACTCGCCGCTCGACTAAGGCATGCTACGCGTTTTGCAGAATAAACTCTTAGGCCACCTCTCATCCCAGCCTGGAGTCGCTGAAGACTCGCATCATGACAGCATGGGAGGACAGGAAATGTCCTGCATCGTCAAAGCCCGCAGGCGTTTCCGCCCTTGCGTCGAGGCCGTCGTCGGCACAGACGGTGGTTACAATTAATGGGCACTTAACAGAAGCATGTGGCTTGGTGTTCCTTCTCATTGTTTTGTTCTATTTTTGAGTATCTATGGACCAAAGGCATTTATTTAAAAATGTTGAAAAACGCCAGGACTTTCCGGACACCCTGTAGAAATAACACGGCGCGTCATATCACGCGGAATTTTGGCAGCCACCATTGCCCTTTGTATCAGACCCGGAGTCGGAGTCGGAGTCGGAGTCGGAGTCGGAGTCGGTCAGGAGCCCGGAGTCGGAGTCGGAGTCGGAGTCGGAAGAGCACTACCACGACTCCGAGTTGTGGCTTGTTCCTTCTTTTGACAACTTTGGGAGATTGAAATCTCCTAAAAGGACAGTATTTTTATCTAGGCCTCTTTCTATTTCATCAACCATGGCCAGATCCGCTTGCTTTGATTGATTAGGAGGTCTATAGAAAGCTCCAATTCTAATTTTACTATGGAGACTTCCATCAGGAAAGATGTCAATCCAGAGGGATTCGACCTCACCACTTTCATTAAAATGTCCTAGTACGGATGGCCTTAGGTTTCTTTTCACATACGCTAAAATTCCACCACCTACTTTTGTTTTTCTTTGATAAGTGAACATATCATAGTTAGCAATGGCAAAATCTTGCAAAAGATCCCCTAACATATTCTCATTAACCCATGACTCTGTTATAATTACTACATCAAGATATTCAGCAATCATGTAAATTTGCAATTCCTCAATTTTATTTCTTATGCTCCGAGCATTGGTATAAAAACACTTCAGAAAGGTTTTAACCTCATTACTTGAGTCTTCCTCACCTGTAAATTTCTTTAGTTTTCCTGATGTAGCTCCTTTTCATAAAGGCTGCTCAGAAGGAGCACACCTTCTCTGCTGAAGTGACAACCATCAATTGAGTACAGTTCCCTTTTCCCCCAAAAATGATCCCAGTAGTCTAAGAAACGTATGTTCTTTGCTTTACATAGCCTCTTAACTCGCTCATTGATTCCAAGTGCTCTGGATGTCCATTCTATCCTGGCCCCAATTTTAGGCAAAATGCCGGTAATCATGCATTTTCTGCCGGACTTTGTAAGATCACTTATTACCATCTTATAGGTATCCATAAGTTCCTCCGATTATGTGTTGCCAACATCATTTACACCTCCTTGTAAGATAAGGACACTGTTGGGACTACTATCATTCACTACGCCAGTAAGTCTGTCTGACAAGTCCTGTAGCCTTGCGCCTGGTAAACACACCCTCATTCGTTTGTCCAGATTTTGTTCACAAAACGCTCTATCCATAAATTTGATCCGCGAGTCTCCATAAAGTATGACCTCAGATCCCCCCTTTTGTTGCATGACTTGGCCTTTGCCTCTTTGCTTATCATTAACGCTGGAGACTTTCGGATCGCGGTCAGATGCAGATTGGCCCTTTCCTAATCTGTTCCCAGAATTCAAGCGAATGTCCGCTTGAACAGCAACCTTGTCTGTCAATGGATTGCGGTCCCCTTGACCGTTCTCTTGACTACTAATCGGTTGACAAGATAGATCATTCACTGAATTCACGCTTTCAGGAGCAGTAGATAGTTTACTACATATAATCCCTTGTGATAAAGCCTCCTGTCTTACTTTGACATCCTGCACCTCTATTCGGAGTTGGTCTACACTGAACTGCAGGAGCCTAATCGCTTCCATTATGTCCATGTTAGTGACACCCAGAAAAGATGGGCCTGGCCTCGAATCATAGCTTGGATTGTACGCAGAACTACATACATGAATTGTTGATTCCAGTTCTTGGACCAAAACAGAGGCATTCTCGTGAGCGACCTGACAAGCACCTGTTTCGCTACTATATGAGTCAGATGTACATGGTCCTTCGGGCTGTCCAGAGGCCGGCCCAGATGTCCCCACCGGGAACCGTGTGACCGGTCCCTCGGGCTGTCCGGAGGCCGGCCCAGCTGTCCCCGCCGGGGGCTGCATCGCCGGTCCCTCGGGCTGTCCGGAGGCCGGCCCAGATGTCACCGACGGAGGCTGTGTGATCGGTCCCTCGGGCTGTCCGGAGGCCGGCCCAGATGTCACCGCCGGGGGCCGTGTGACCGGTCCCTCGGGCTGTACGGAGGCCGCCGGCCCATGTAATGCCGAGTTCGATACCCGCAAAGAGGCATGCTCCGGTTTGATGTGGTGATTTGAGCACCGCCACTTGGTCCTTTCTTCCTTGACGCAGCCGACATGCGACATGTTCTGGCAGGAGCCACTTGAACAGGACAAGACGCCAGCTGTTTTATTGACAGTCAGTTGGGGTGAATTTCTAGCGCTTTTTCGGGCTGCCGGCCTACAGTGCATCGTCTCTGATGACAGCCACCGAGCTATTCTTTTTGCTACGCCAAACCCAAAGCAGGTGTTGTTCATTGTTTATTACGCACGAAACAACCACAGGCTCCAGGCCCACTTACGGCTGCAGTCACATAACATACATGGGGCACATAAAAGATTCACGAACATAAAAGATGAATGACTAGACAGCGTAGATTAAGCATACGTAGATAGCACCGCTGCCTCAACCATGGACATCAGTAGGAACCCTCACTGTTTGCGAACTTAAAAACCTGAGATCTAAAAGAAGATGGTGAGTAAAAGAAATCAGTCCCTGGCGCTTTTTTCAAAAGCGCGTTGCATGTTTCCGGTAACCGCGACAGGAAGCCGTTACGCACAGATTTCACTCGCCCGCCCGGCACATGGAACATGCCAGTGTGACGGGTGCGTCGTGAGGGAACAGCCAGCGAGAACACGGATACAAGATACTGGCAGTCCAGGCGGTCATGCATGACAGACTGCAAGAACCTCATGTCGGTTTGAATCAGGCGAGCTTTGATGGACTGGATTTTAAAATGGTTCAAGAGTGTGGTGTAGTCCATGGAAGGGCAGCGGGGCTGAGTTTTACGCCCTAACCACATCAGAAACCTATGCTGAACACGTTCCATGCGTTTGAGATGAGTTGCGGCGGCCCCGGACCAGGTGACACTAGCGTACTCCATCACGGACAGCACGTGGGCTCTGTACGCTGACAAGATTGCATGATGATTGAAGTCTGGGCGGCGAGCACATGGGGACATCTGGACACTGCGCATCAGCAGACCGAGCATACGGTTCGCCTTGCCAACCGCGGCATCAACATGATCGGCAAAAGTCAGTTTTGCATCCAGGACGACACCAAGATCGCGTATCTGCTCGCATCGCTCCAGTTGATGTCCGTCCAGGTAATAAGTACCCTGTACCGGGGCCGTGCGGAGAGTGAATGATATCGTCTTGCATTTTGCTGGATTGAGCTTAAAGTGCCAAGTTTTTGACCAGTCGCGCAGACGGTTCAGATCGGCCTGAAGGGAAAGGGTGTCCTCGTGATTTCGAATGCGGTGAAAAATTTTGACGTCATCCGCGTATGCCAAACAGCCTGTCTTGATATTGCTTGGAAGGTCAGCGACATAGCAGGCGAACAAGATTGGGCCGAGAATGCTGCCTTCCGGGACGCCAGACAAGACTGGCGTCCACTCAGAGTGCTTCCCATCGACAATGACCCGTTGGGAGCGCTGGCACAAGTAAGACTCAATCCAGCTATACGCAAGACCTCTGATGTTAAAAGAGTGACGGAGCTTGAGTAAAAGGAGCCTGTGGTTGACACTAGTAAAAGCGGACGAGTAATCCGTATATATCGCGTCAGTCTGCAAGCCTTCTGTCAGTGATGTCCAGCAGTGTACCAGAAAGCATGCCAGGTTGGTGGTACAAGAACGCCTTGGGAGAAATCCGTGTTGTGAGTCAGGTAGTGCGGGGAGACATGCCTCAAGCAAGCTCTCACACACTACCTTCTCAAGAATTTTAGAACAAATGGCCAAAAGAGAGACAGGACGGTAGTTTTCAGGAAGCTTTTTTGAGCCCTTTTTGTAGACTGGGATTACATTGGCCCGCTTCCATACTGATGGGAACACGCCGGACTCCACTGACAGACGACAAATAATCTCGAGTGGCACCGCTATCTGGTCGGCACACTCGCGCAGGATGCGGGCACTAAGGCCATCAGCCCCGCAGGCCTTGTGCATGCTGAGCTCCCTTAAATACTGCGCAACACGACCGGGCGGTACATGAAATGTAAATAATCCGTCACAGTTAAGCTGTGGTGGTTGTGGTGTTTCCGTGTTTCAGGACCTTGTGTCGGTCAGAGTGGCGAAAAGTGATGACATTCGTCATATTCTCTGCAGAGAAGGTCACGCTTTTGTAGAGCAGCCACTTCTGACAATGTCAGGATCCCTCTTTAACGCGTTCACGTCCAACTATGTCAAAGAAGTGAACAGTGAGATTCATGCTGGAAAACGTGGGCAGCGCCGTTACACAGGACCTGTAACGCGTGATGAACATTCTGCAAAAATCAGGAAGCTAAGTGGCGGAAAATAGCTGCACCATTTCCAGGAGCTTTCCGTTTTTTACCTGTCACTAATGGTGTATGAACATTGAACATTGAGCTGTATGCGTCTTACATAGTTCCGCAAAGTGCGTATAATTTGAGATGTCATGTCACGCGCTCTTATGCGACGATTGAAAGTGTATGATAGCGCTTACAAGAATAGCGTGCGTGCGTGCTTTCGAAGCCAGACGATGTCCCCTTGTCAATTTTGTACATATGGCACCAGGCGTCGCCCCATGCGGCAGATGGCCCGTCAGAAGCGCCGGGAGGGACCCCCATGGGTCCCCGGCCGGTGAGATTACCCCAAAGGTCTCCCCTGACCCCTGCATGGGCTGGGGCGGTAGCTGCAGTGTGCCGTCCGAGCCGGGCCCTGCGAATGCTGAGTGTGCAGTGCGACCTGCGCTTCAGTGTATTGTGCCTTGTAATGTGTTGACTGGTGTTGAGCTGGACATTTTGGTATAGGTATACATGCTAATTCTGTTCACTGGCTGCCTTTAAAATGAAAAAGATTCGCTTAACCCTATTAGTGGCAGGGGGGGTTGTTTTTATCCATCCCTCAGGTTTTTCGGGAATATCTCCGAAACCGCTGAAGCTACGATGCTGAAATTTTCTGACTTTTCCTAAAACTAAATTGGGCACATTCCCTGAAAATTTCAAGTTCATAACTTTACCAGGGGCGGCTCCAGAGCACTGGGAATTGGGGGGTCCTATTCGTGAAGCGAGTCATTTGGGCGAAGATCACGATGCTGCACCAGTTTTACGAACAGTGAATAAAAGGTATCATGTGATAACATATACAGTTATTGTGCATCCTCTTTTGACACGTTTTTGCTATAATAGGCGGATCCAGGCGTCCAAAAAGGGGGGTTATGTTTTACCTCCCAACATAGGTGCCCTGACACCGCCTATGCATTACCAATACAATTTTAGGCGTTCTCTCATAAGAAAATTATAACATAACAAGACCATTACCACCCTTTTTAGAAACAGTACCAACAAAAACCTTATTTACTATACTTTTTGTGTACCCCCAATCTCAATGATCTGTATCCGCCTATGATTTTTGAAAATGCATATTTTTAGGATCCATGTGAATTCCTGGTTCATTCTCTATCGATCGGCAAAAGTTGCGTTAAGATTGGTTCAGAAACCTGGCCGTGATAAACAGTCTAAAACGTATCTGCAATTTGCCCGTTTTTACCCCCCTCTACCCCCTATTGACATTTTTTAATTTTTATTTTTTAGAAATGTAGATCACGTTGAGCGAAATCGAATGCCGTTTGAATTTTGAAAATCGGCCGGTTAGATCTCGAGATATCAAGGGGGGTCGTAAACAGCCCCCCCCCCTGCCACTAATAGGGGGTAGCCAGGAGCCTGCCACTAATAGGGTTAAGACGCAGTTTTTGGTTATAAAATTGAAAAGAATTGCTCAGATAAAATATCCACAGGTTTGCTGGAGCACCAGATAACGATTCCGCATGATCTGTCAAAAATCCCATCAGGGCCCTAATGACAGTCGGCAAAATCGGTGCACAGTCCAGATATATAGTGGTCTATGGCCTCAAAGATCCCTCGGCTGCTGAAGAGGCCCTTACCCTCAAAGGGAACTCAAGAGACGTTAAACGGCCCTAAAAAGGCTTGAAAGAGCCCTCTGCTGGTGGCAAAGGGCTCGCACATGACGTCAATAACAGCTTTGTCAAAAACGGACCTGAGAGACCTTGCCCGCCCCTGGTTATAAGGGACTCCTGTCTCTTGCAGTTACCTGAGTGGCCCCCGTTTACTGAGGGGCCCCTGGTTACTGAAGGAGTCCCTGGTTACTGGAAGGACCCTGGTTATCAGAGGGTCCCCTGGTCACTTGGTCGGTCCCTGATCAATTGAAACCTCCCGATCACCTGAGCGCCCCCTGTATACCTTGGTCTTGGCGTTGCCGTACAGTTTGAGGTCGCCGGCACACTGCGGCCTCCTCTTTCTCAACAAGTCCCTCTATTTCTTCTGCAGCGAGGGCGATTTCGTCAAAATGCTCCTCCATCGCGAAGCCTTGTGCGCACACGCAGTCTTCGGGGCGCTCGCTGCGCCAACTCTTGACGCCAACTGACGGGCTCCAAATGGAACAGATCCGAAACGAACGTGGCAATGCCGACACATGATCTCCCCAAATTTACAGAGGTCCCAGACAGTCTATTTGCAATAAGGGTCACTATATACTATAGACGATTCGGGAATTCGACCTTATCGACATGGTACTACGAAGTCAGCTGATCTGCCTGCCATTTAAACCGTAGTAAAAGTGGTATTTAAACGCTGCGAAAAGGCTTACGTACAACGTAGCTCCGATGGGCCGCTCTTTCTTTTTCATCCCTCCGATTTTCTTCCGACCGAGAGAAGTTTCGTACCGGGAGAAGTATCGCAGCCACGTCCGATATAACTTACGATAGCACGGATCCCCCCGTCCGTCCCGGTATCTCGGTCGGTAGAGCGTTGGACTCCATATGCCAAGTCCGTCCCGGTAGCTCGGTCGGTAGAGCGTTGGACTCCATATGCCATGTGATGAGAGCGCACGTCCCGGTTGCAAAAGTCCGGGTTCGAAACGCGACGTGTGCTTGACGTTTTTGAGCGGCTCCTGACGGGTATGGTTGTGGTTGGTGGCAGGCCGCTGCCAGGCGAAGTCAGTGAGGGGACCGGCCGTGCGCGGCTATGTGCACACGTTAAAATTTGGATTAATTATGCCATAGACCAGGATTGCTTGATCGGAGGGTAGAGAGCAGGGTCAACGCAACAAGCTCAGCTTAGCGGGGACTTTGTCCTTGTGATTCCTTTCTTTCAAAAGGTTCGGGCCAAATGTATATTAAAAAAGGGGAGGCGAACCAGGTTGGGCCGGATTGAACCCGGTTGGACCGGTGTCTTACACGCAATCATGTTCAGACAAAACAAAGGCTAATTTCGGGTTAAATATTTGTACTAACTGATCTTATTGTTTTTAGCTTACACGTATAATAAATAACTTTAAGCTTTTTTAACTCCAGACTTCATGCACAAAAATGTAGCATTCGTCCACTTTTCCTCATCTTCTCTTAGCGACTTGATTTGACCTTAAAGACCCATCTTACCAGCAAAAAAAAATCACCTGCGTGATAATTTAGGAGGGCGCTCTACGCATGAAACGCCAGCCGGTCAAAAAACTGGCGAACGATGCGATCTTTCTATTGCTTGAATTATATTCAATGCAAATTTCAGGAGACATAAATCATCTTAAAGGTAGTGTGTCAGCTTTCCTGGACCGTATGGAGTTAATGGCCCAGATAAGGAGAATCGGATTTTTAGAACTTATCCATACCTTCAAAACTCATGGAAACGTCTTAAATTCTTCAAATTTTGAGTACCCCAGTGCGAAATTCGCCCCGACGGGTTGTCGGTCGTACCCCAACCACATTTCACACCACTATGAACAATAAATGCACACACTGAAATCGCTATTACCAATAGGCTCATCCAATCAAGTTTCGATAAACCCGTTCATCATCATCTCCTGCGGTTTCGAACACGCCTGTTAGATGGTGCGGTAGACCGCGCCCAAAGCCAGGGCCCCGGTAACGTGAGGTAGCCGAGTCGAGGCAGCGTGCGCTGACCCAAGCCGGGGCCGCGCGTCCTCCCGGTGTCATGTGATAGCCCGGGGCTGCCCGCGGGGATGCGGTAGACCGCGCCCAAAGCCGCGGCCCCGGCTTGGGTCAGCGCACGCTGCCCCGACTCGGCTACCTCACGTTACCGGGGCCCTGGCTTTGGGCGCGGCTTCTGCTCATACTTTGTGGTGCGGTGGTGGTGCGTCGGGCCGCGCGCTCTGACTTCGGCCAAGAAAAATGCGTCAGCTGATCATTGTCATTTCTGCCACTTGCGTGTGGTGAAATGGGGTCATAACTTAAGAGACGGCTTTTTCATATCAATTATTTTACATAAAATCATATTTCAAACCATAAATAATGTTCGACAGCCAAATAAAAGAAACAATACCAATACAGGCTTACAGTTTAACCCGCGCGGGGCTGGGGGGGGGGGGGTAAATTTTACCCCCCCTCGCGAATTTTTGCGATATCTCAAAAACGGCGGCGCGCAGCGCCGCCAAACTTTCAGTACCTTTTCTTACATCAATTTGACACGTTCCCTGAAAATTTGAGCGAAATCCGTCGGAAAATTTTTGAGAAATTGACGTTTTAGTGACGTCATGTTCGCCATTTTCGCCTCAAAAACGGCAAAAGTTCAAACGTCGCTAACATCTTCATTTTTAAAGGAATCAAGACGTAACAAAAAAGGTTATACGTAATTTTACTTTGTCTATCAAATGGCTATCTCGGTTTTTTGAAAATTTTGGATTTTTGCCTAATTTTTTTTCAAAAAACTGACTTTTTTGGGAAAATCATTATAAAATCCAAAAGTTTGAGTCTATCGAAAAAACCGGAATATATGTCAGGGAAGTGGTCTATGTGCACCTACATACCAAATTTTAGAAGAATCGGTTCAAAAATGTGGGAGTTATTCAAAATTTTATGACGTCACGACACACAATTTTTTTGAAAAATGACTTTTTTGGAAGTTCTAGACCTCGTACGGAAACAAAAATAGCACCATTCGATTCGCCGTGAAAAACTGCATCAGATAGACACCTTTTCAGGCCTTAACAACCAACTTCAAAATTTGACCTCACTTGACCTGACCTTGACCTGACCTCGACCTGAAATTCATCCAGAGGTGGTCCATATCACTTATTGAGTGTGCCTTTTGAATTCTATGAGTAAAATGACCCATAAAACATGTGTCGCACATGCCCTTTTCTATATTTTGTTTTTGGTGACCTGACCTGACCTGACCTGACCTTGACCTTGACCTCTGAATGATATTGTATGCAACGAATATTGTCTTGGTAGCCTAAGAACACGTTTTGGGCGATCAGTCTCAGTCCATGACTCCATTCTTCGGCAACTACGGTGCAAGGCCGATACTGTAGAAACTTGCAATTTGTACCCTTGACCTGACCTTGACCTTGACCTCAAACTTTAAATTAAGTACATGTTTTTAGTAGTTCGTGATGAGAGCTTTCGATTGGCGTTTGAATTTTCCAAATCGGACCATTAGTTCGGGAGATAACAGGGGGGGTAAAATTTACCCCCCCCCCCAGCCCCGCGCGTTCGGCTGGAGACCCCAGCCCCGCGCGGGTTAAGGCTCGACATTGTGTTGTCTACGATTAGACAGCTGATAACTCATTCCCGTGCGTCGTAATTCTATAATGACCTTTGCTTATTGTCACATGTGCGCCGCATTCGCGATTGTTGCCGACGCCTGTTTGCAGGTCAGCCCACTACAGTTGTTATACATATCGAAAAACCGATAAACTTTTAGGCGAAAAAGGCACTATTCCAGGCCCATTTTTGATTTTTTTTTGCGATATTAGGTAAAAACAGAAGCTTCTTATCCTAGGAAAAATAAAATGGGAAATCATTGGAAGGTGACACAATACCTTTAATCCTTATAGCTCCCTGGCGCCCGGAGCATTCGCTAGCATTGCATTGCCAGCTGCATTACCAACATCACATTTGCATTACTTTGGGTTCGCCATAGTTAACAGTAGATGAGCCGGCCACAGCAAACCCATGCCTCATTATTTTTTCCTTCCAAGCAGTCAACTGCGAAGCTAACCAGCCGCCCGGCCCACCACCGCGATATGGAACAACGCTAGAGTGCGCCATTTGGCTGCGGCAGTGCCCCACCACGCCGGGGCTGTTTGACAGGTCACCCGCACCGTGACCTCGCCCCCCCCCCCCATCAGGCCCAGCTCGGTAGTGACCTCTCCTTGAATATCGCATGGACTCGACTAAGGCTCAACGCCATCTAGTTGCGTCTGGAGCTCCTTACTAGATCCACTGTACGTAGGTAAAGCCCACATTCATGTGTGGTCCCCCGTTTGAAACAGCCCATCCCGGAACTTCTGAAACTACGAAGGGCCCTGCCGTCAGCTCCGGGGATAGGGGCCCATGGAAGGCCCAAGGGGGGTCCCTAGGGACCGGACCCCCCTTCGCTACGCCACTGTGTGGATCAGTGTATGCTATCGTTTATCGTGCTTATGTGTATTTTTTTTATGAAAATATAGCAACTGTCCATCGTGTAGCCATAACAATTAGCCAATAAGCTCTGATGACCTCGCGCTGGCGCTTGGCGCGCGACTTTGGCCATTGCCAGACTCCTTTTTCATGGTGCGCCGCAGGTTCGGGTGGTCTCTTGGGAAAACGACGATAGCTTGGAGCAAGAAGTAGATAAGGACCTGTGGTATTCATCATCGGATAGAAAAAAAAACATCGGCGCATGAAATGACACCAAACAAAAAAAAATATGTGCACGTGCAATAACGTTTAATTGCTTAGGGCACTTCCATTACTTAATAGTCAACCCTAGTATTTGGCGCGACTAGCCTCAGGAATGTTCTGAAACTAAAACCGTTTCTTCGCAATTAACTTGGCCCACGCCCCACGTCATCCCAGCTTAGGCACGACAAAAATGAAATAATGCTTCAGGTCAGGATCACTGGCCTGAATTCCAATGCTTAAAGTTTACTCAAAACCGGTGTGGCTGATGCACTATTCACTACATTTCGTGACGGCCACCATTGTGTTGCACTTTTTCGGTAAGCTATAAGTTAATAAGGAAAGAATTGGTGAGTGGGTTGAAAACAGCCCTCACCCTCCACCCCCTTCTTCTGGAAACATAAGTAACCGAAAGATCTGGCGATGGTTTATCCACATCCTCTGCCGCCGCGCTGCTAGGCCTCGATTCGTTCGGTATGTGGATTCCTGAGCGGTCCTCCCCGGAGGCAAGGTGAAAGGTCATGGCCTGCATCATAAATTTATACGTTGCTGAATATGTTTTATAGTTCTTCCAAGGCCTTGGACACCGTTTTATTATACCTGATAAGCATTTCACTTTCTTGTCAATCAATACAGTTAAAGAAAACTTTATCATAATCTCATACTGCGGCAATTGTAGTTCTGCTTACGGTTGCCTCTTTATGATACGGGCCACCACCACCTCCACTGCGCTGGAGCTCTGGCGTTCTACCCCTCCCCGCTACGGACCGGCCCCCGGGCTAGGTGTGTTAGTACTGAGCGCAAACGTGTAGTAGTCACGTGACTTTCATTCACGTAGCGGGAACGGAAGCTATAGGCGATACCAAGGACGGGCTCTGGGGAGGCAACCGGCACGGAAAAATAGCACGATTGTAGTTTTGGAAGAATATCTGTTGCGGTAAGAGGAATTATACAAAACATACGTCCTAGGAGCAAACATGTGTTATTCCTCCATACTTGCGCTACATTGCCTTTCTCGAATGGCCAGCACTTAGCAAATAATAGCACAATTCTAAATTGGTAATATATGTGTACAGTAGCAACTGCGGGTCCCTGTACCCGTGTCGCGGAGCACAGAAGAGACGTGAGGGGGCACGTATTAAGTAATGCGATAGTTGTTCATGTGGATAAGGCCGGGCACTTACCAAGGTGGGAAGGGGCTGAAATTTTAGAGAAAGGTATTAACAAAAAAATAAGGAGGGCACTAGAAGCTGCACACATCAAGACCAAGGACACACTAAACACAAGAGGGGGATTTTATTCGATGGCAGTTAGCGACAGCCAGATTATCCTTGCTGAAACGGAGCACGATTGTGGGGAACGAACGTGATCGGATGTAAAACATCGAAATGTCATTTCCATGAGTGATTTATTAATGCTGATGTTTTTTAAAATGTGATTTGTGACTTTAGGTATATTTTACTGACGATGGCACATTGTTGTCGAAGCGTCTAAAATACAAAAAGATTTAGATTTTAATTATCATTTTGGTTTGCAACTATTGGCCATCAGATTTTATAAATATGTCTAACAATACCGAACAATTAGATCAAACAACTAACTACCGGGCTTCTAAAAAAAGTTAGACGATTTTATAACTAACGTATTGAAGGGTGTATCAGTGTCACAAAACATAATTGGGTATCACCTAAAAGCCTCATCAAAGACATTTCGTTTGAGGGGATTTCGATCCTCGGCAGTCGCCTTTCTGAGCCGCGCCGAGGTTATGTTCGAGATGATTCCCTTTTTGCTCGATGCACAGTTTAGCCCGGCGAAGCGCGACCTCTGCTGCAGCACGACCCACGGAAAGCTGCAGACGGCACACCGCTGACTTCACTGCATCCTTATCATCTTCGGAACTTTTTGGGTGGTTTCGGTACACCTGGGACTTGAGGTGGTCCCATAGGAAAAAGTCCGGTGGGGTTACGTTCGGAGAATTCGCCGACCACGGGCGTGTCTCGAACCTCGAGATCACGCGCCGCCCGAAGCGCTCCCACAGCCCCTCCCGGTTTTCTTTAGCGGTATTGGCGTGGCACCATCTTTCTGGAACCATTGGATCTTAAGCGTTTCCGGATCTTTGCTCATCCTGATATTGCAGAAGAACCCTCCAAAACGTCGCCAGAGCCACCCGATATCGCTGACCACTAACAGTCTGAGTGGCGCATCTCTCACACGAGTGGTGTTCGCCGTGAGCCTTTGATTGGGTTTATGGCCGCCGCTGTGTTCCTTGAATTGCGTGAACCTATTGTTAATACTTCCTCGAGCCGGAAACTTGTCAATAATGTGGAAAATTTTGTTTCAAGATGTTGCTCTCTTTGCCTTAAAGTGTTTGCGGATCTTCCGTGGTGTCGAACCGACCGACTTAGGGAAAACATAATTTCACGAGTTTTGCTTTTACTTCCTAAGACCACGGCTTCATTTTTTTAAGCTCAAATCATGGTGTCATATAAATGTACGAAAAATTCTCCGTTTTTCCACGTGCATTGACTTTGCTTAACCCGGCATTTGCTGGGGTATTTCGCCACCCATCGTTTGCTGGGGCGGGGGGGGGGGCGTTAAACGCCCCCAGCCGATAACTCGAGAACCAATAGGCGCAGCGAAACGCACGAGGCGGCAAACGAAAGAGCGCGACGAGACGCTTCAGATGAGTACTTAAAAGTTTAATTTTGAGGTCACAGGTCAGGTCAAGGTCAGGTCAAACACCGGAAATCGGGCTTTCAGTAGCATGGACTTCAGGACTTCGCAATGGGCGCCTCTCGTCATAAACTCTGTCAAAACGGTGCACAATCCATCATATAAGGCTTACAAGAGTGTCAGCTCCATGTAGGGGTCAGTCAAGCATAGGTCAGGGTCAAGGTCAGGTCAACCGGGTAGGCACATATCCCCGAAAATCAAAACTGATATTCGCAGCCTGTGACACATGTTTTATGGGTAATTTGGAGCGTAGAACACGATGGTGACATTATTTTTCTCATATGTGTACGAGTTTGGCTCAAAAAGCTCAATTTAAGAAATTCATGCATCATGGTCGTGAGGTAGTCACGAGAAATTGCCAAGACTCAGTTCAAGATTTTGGAAAATGCGGAACAATAATCAATAATCGAAGATAGCCATTAGATTGCTCATGGTATTGGCAGTCTAATGGCGTTTACGGCATGTCTGTATATCTATTCTGTGATTTTATATGATTTTTTGAACATATGCCGTTTTTGGTCGAAAACTCAGAAATCATGACGTCTTTAAAACCTCGATATCTCAAAAATTTTCCAACCGATTTTTTTTGAAACTTTGTCACAATAAACTTCAATCAATTCACTACAGGTACTTAAAATTTGGCGCGCCTGCGGCGCACCGTTTTTATGCTATGGCCCGGCGAAAAACGTGGGGGCGTTTAACGCCCCCCCCCCCCAGCAACTCGCGGGTTAAATGTTGTTAGGGGTCCTCTATTTGCAAAAGAAATCCGTCTAACTTTTTTAGAAGCCCGGTATTAAATAAACAAACAAAGAAACGGTGTTCATGAACTTTTCACGAAGAAATATACAAACAACAAGCCCTGCAGTTATCGGTTTCGAATTTATTTCCACAAATGAAATATAGCCCGCTCTGCACCAGTAAATAAACCACTAAACTGAAATGAAAAGACAGCTACAACCTAAATCGTATCAATATCACCCAAAGCAGCAGCAACAGCATGGCATCTGTCGACGGCGCAGGGCAGCGAGTGTCGTCACACAGCCCAACGGAGCGGGCAGCGAGTGTCGTCACACAGCCCAACGGAGCGGGCAGCGAGTGTCGGCACAGCCCAACGGAGCGGGCAGCGAGTGTCGGCACAGCCCAACGGAGCGGGCAGCGAGTGTCGTCACACAGCCCAACGGAGCGGGCAGCGAGTGTCGACTCGTCACACATCCCAACGGAGCGGGCAGCGAGTGTCGGCACAGCCCAACGGAGCGGGCAGCGAGTGTCGACTCGTCACACAGCCCAACGCAGCGGGCAGCGAGTGTCGGCACAGCCCAACGGAGCGGGCAGCGAGTGTCGTCACACAGCCCAACGGAGCGGGCAGCGCCACTGACGGCTGAGTGGTCAGCCCGTCTTGGCGTTGGCCTGGCGTTTGCTGAGCACCTGCCTGGCCGGCTGGGTGAGCAGCGGCGGTCCGGGCAGCACGACTGCCGGCCGCCGCTCGTCCAGCAGAGCCACCTGTGGGCACACCCACCCCGCGGTCAGCCATCATCACCGGCGGCCACCTGTAGGGGAGAGAGGGGCGGGGGGGGGGGAATTTAGCACACCTCATCCTTCATCAATTTCACACATGTGAAAATTTCAGACCAAGGTCATTCAAGGTCAGGTCACTAGGTCACTTCAAGTGACCTCACCTTGTAAAAAGTTTCAATGTCTGCCATAGCTACACCGAGAGACCGATTGCTTTAAAACTTTAAGCGATTGATACGAGCAATAGTACGCACAACTTGTATATCTCAGAATTTTGATATCGTCACGAATGGTATTGGGTATTGAGTTTTTCGCGATTAAGTTTTAGTTATCATTGAGATATAATAGCCTTTGCTCATATTAAGTTCCGAATGGTAAATGAAATGCAAAATTCTTTGAAAAATACCTATAGTTCGTCCATGGGACTTCTTCAGGGTCACAATCAAAAGGTGTTACGGTTACAGAGAAAAGTGGGTTTTGAATTTTAAGATAAGACAGGCACGACACGCGGCATACATAGCAAATACCACCGTTTCAAAAGTATCGGATACGGACACATGCATGCAATCCAAAATAACGAAGTACAGAGTCAATAGTCGAACAGTGCTGAACCTGTGAAACTTAAATGGAGTAGGTACCCTCAACACTGCAAATGAAGACTACGCAAATGAAAACTACGCAACTACATATATTCTCAGCCTAGTGCCTAGTCAAATAATGTAGCACTACAGCCATATCAACATAAATAAGATGATCGACAGACATGAAATTCGGACACAATAAAGAGATGAAACAGAAAATGTAAACACATAAATCGGGATCATTGCTGGCTATACCAGCGAAAACAGCACAATCATACACTAACAATACAATAGAACATACATGCAGAGCGATGGACGAGTCTACTTTAGCAGTAGGTATAGGTCAAGTATCGACTTGACTATTTAAGAGGGGTTGTCTGTCCCGGATAGCCAGTGCCTCGGCAATCTTGCGGTCCGCACCATCTTTGTTCCGGCGGAGGATAGCTATTGAAAGCTGAGGCACTGGTGCATCAGACTGACTCTCTCTCATGTGGTCCCCAAAGGGGGTCTGTTGCGTGCGGTTGACTGCATCTCTGAAGTGCTCGTCAAATCGGTACCGCACGCAGCGCCTTGTCTCACCAATGTATGTTTGTGGTGGGGAGCATCTTTCACATGGGATCTCATAGGTCACGTTTTTGGTTGTACATCGGCCACGAAGTCCGCTGTCGCAGGTGCGGCATGAACGGTTGCCAGCTCGGCATGGTGGTGGGTGGGTCAGAGATTCACTCGAGATTAAATTGTCTTTTCACTTTTTCCTCGGCTGTATCTTCTATCTTCTTTTCTGATCTCTGGAGAGAAACGGCGGGCGAGCGGCGACTTCAACTGCTGGTGAGCTGTGCCGTGGCGGCGGCCGCAGCCGTGTTTGCATTGGTTTATTGTAATTCAGACAAGGCGCTTTAAGTTAAGCCATGGATGAGTTAAGCTTTTGCTTTTGCGCCTGTCGTATTTGTTGTACGTTTCCAACGCCGGGTTTTGGTTTACCAAACATGGTTATGTTGATGATGATGATGGCCCGCCGGACGGTCGTGCAGCCACAGGACGACACCGTGACGGGCTGGCGGACAGCATTACATAGGGTTTTGTTCAGTTGAGGGACAGCAGCCAGGCTTCGCGTCACCTTCTGCGACTGCTGGCCTACCACGTCCCATCAAAATGTGAAATTTGCCAATGTTTGGTGCAAAATAATTACAAATGAAAAAGGACTTACGAGTATTTTGCAGTTTCCAACAGCACAGACCTGCAGCCGCAACTCTGTGCCGCGAGTCACTCTTACCTGCACCTCTGTGCCGGGTACGGCCAGGTAAGGCGGCAGGAAGGCCATGGCCAGCGTCTGGCCAGTGTTGTGGCTGTAGCAGCCCGACGTCGTGTTACCGACCACCTGGCGGCACAAACAGATGGGACTGTCATTTTCACCGGCTGACTGCAGCCATCAGCGCCTTTACCAGGGTTTTATAATTTGACCGAACGGATAAAGGACCATGATGTGCTGTGGGCAAGTCAGCGGCTGAAACTCTCACGGCGTGGATCGATCGAGCCTGCACCATAGTTTTCCTATATAGCTGTACTGCGCAAGTAGAGGAGAGTGGGGCAAAGCGGCCACCTACCTACCAAAGCGGCCTAGGTCACGTGATCTAAGGTCAACTTTTGACCTTTCGACCTTTCGAGGTCAACTTACATATGTTTCGATGCGGATCGACGAGAGGATCACGATGGTGCTATTAGTTTGTTCCTAGCTGGGATAACTTGAAAGTTATTCGAGAAAAACTTCATATATATGTATAGTGCCGCTATTTTGACTTCCTTTTAGCTCCTGTGACGTCATCTTTGACCTGACCTGAAAATGACCTGAGTAAAAATTATAGACCTTATCCGTGTGTACCCTTTACCGTTTACCGCTTGTCGCTATCTTGCTTTATTCTCGAGATCTCGCTGTCGCTCCCGCTCGTAATAATGGACAGGTCATAAAAATGACCTGACCTGAGGTCAACGCAGAGCGATAACCACCTTTTTTTATTATCGCATATGCATGACAATCGATAAGGCTTTAATCGTCATCAGACAAAATTGTTACTTTCAGTGGGGAAAATATCAAGGTCACTCTTCGAAAAATAGGACAAAAGGTCACGTGATCAAAATTTTCAAAAATTGAAAATCCGAGATAGCCAAAATGTTTGTTGGTTGATTGTGAGCTGAACCATATAGTTTTTATCGTAAAAAACCAATAGTTTCTGAGTTATAGGTCGCCAAACATAGGGCTGCAGCGCGAACTTCAGGAATTGCCCGAGGCTATATCTCGGAAACCGTTGTTCGAAGAAAAAAATCCTTGCCACAGCTGGCTTCCCCGCCCATCACAACCCCTTACACCAGTTTTCAACGAAGAATAAAATATGAGGGTGCAAATTTAATTTTTTATTTGTCGATTTGTCGTGGAACGCCCCCTACGTCACACCCCGGCGGGTCAGCTGATACAACTGCGGAGGTGCCGGCGACTGACCCCGGTCGCTGGCGATCGCGGGCGGTCGCCGGCGACAGTTGCCGTCGCCGGCGACCGGAAAAGTTGCTACGTGTGAAACGGCCATAAGTTGACCTCACCCAAACAAAAAGTATATCATTAGACGCGCCTGAGCGAGGCAAACACAATGCTGCCAAAATCGCGGCTCTGCGGCCAATTTTTGCGAAGTTATTCACCAAAAACGCAACCGTACCTTGGGGCACTTGTCATGACCTCAGAGGTCACCGGTTGACCTAGGACCTTAAAATCGGGTAGCAATCTCTGCGTCTCGTAACGGCGCACACGCTTGTTTTTTTTTTTCGCGCGACGCGCTAGCTACACCATCTAGAGAACCCCCTTGGGAACCCCCTGCCGGCTTGTAGAGGGTTCGCGTCAGCAGCTCTTAAGGCCCCACACCCGTCTATAACGGCTCCGCACCAGCGTCTATGAGGGCCCACAGCAACGTCTGTAAGGACCCTCTGAGAGAATCACACTAGCACCTCTGAGCGCCCACACCGGCTCCACACCAGTGCCCAGGTTCAAGGGCAATGGGAGGACAGAAGGGCGCCGAACAATCAGTAGTGCGAAGTTGGTGGGGACGTATGGGCACCAGACGGTTGTGAGGGCGCCAGGAGACCATGAAAAGGGCGCCATTCTCCTAGAAGAGCTCCGAGTGATTGAAAACGTTATATGGTCCAGGGGCGCTGAGAGGCCAGAAGGGCGCCTAACAGTCAGTAGCGCTAAGTTGGGAGCGCTAACCGCAGGGGCGCCAATACGGTTATGAGGGTTTCTGGTGGTTTCTGGTGATATAGTATCGATTTGTCAACATCTGCTATTGTCATCCCGCTTTGGTTTGGGCCTGACCTTGGCCAGGGGTGTAATTTTACATCTCTTTGTGGGAGCAGATGCACCCACAATCCTGAATTATGCCCCCACAATGATAAAAATGCACCCACAAGTCTTTTACAAGCATCCTTTCGAGAGCACGGCGCCCTTCGCACATGCCCTAACGGCGTCCTCCTGACCGTCTCGCATTCCTGGATAATGTAACGTTTTTAATCACTCGGCGTCCGTCTGGGAGAGTAGCGCTATTTTGACAGCACTACGCCATTCGCATAGTCTAACGGCGCCCTCCTGACCGTCTCGCGTCCTTATGTCTCTGTCCACCGTGCATCCCTCGACTGTTCAGCGCCCTTCTGGCCTCTCAGCGCCCCTGGACCACATAGCGTTTTCAATCACTCGGCGCCCTTCTAGGAGAATGGCGCCCCTTTTCATGGTCTCACGGCGCCCTCGTAACCGTCTGGCGCCCCTATGTCCCCAACAACTTGCACTACTGACTATTCGACGCGCTTCTGGCCTCTCAGCGCCCCTGGACCATCTAGCGTCTTCAATCACTCTGAGCCCTTCTGGGAGAATGGCGCAAGGAAAATGCCGTGTGTTGATGTTTAGATGTATAAAGGAAACAAGAAGGAAAGAAATTCGGAAAAGGGAGGAAAGATCCTTTCTCGCTGTCTCAATGTTGAGGGGCGCCGCCCCCTCGGCTCTCAAGTTGAGGGGGGGGGGCAAGCGCCCCAATGACCATAGACCCGGGAATAGCCTCCTCCTATTCCCGGGTCTATGGTCAGTACAAAGCGATTGCAATTGCAATGCAGTGCGATTAATGTGACATTTGTGTACCAAGTTTGAGTGTTATCCGCCCAGCCGTTCTTGAGATATGGAAGCGGCAACCCTCACGTGCGCACGTGCAGTAGCACCGCCATGGTGACACATGGAAATGCATTGGCCATTGGGTGCCAAACTATTGACGAAGTTTTGCTGTAATGGGCGCAGCCATTGCGGAGTTATTTTATGTTGAACAATTTCGACACCCCTAAGTTGGCACGTGGCACGTGCCGTAATATTAACTAAGATGTAGAAAATCGGACAAAATTCGGAGAAGAAGGAATAAGTCTACCCAATACAGGGTGTCCGGAAAAAGTTTACCCGTGAAAACTTTAATAAAATCCGCAACATGAAAAATATCTTAACAATTTTCACACACCATCATCACAAGGTCATGAGAAGTGTATGCTGTAATTTTCAAGAAAAATGGTTAATTATTGTGACTGGGATTGCATTACGAAAAAACATGTGAAAAACGCACACAATAGTGTATCTATTTGCACACGCATAGACAGTGTAATGACAAACAGCATTCATTCATTGACAGAATCGCACGCCTAGCCACGTCGTCGTCAAACATTAAACATCATTTCAGCAGTGGTCTGGTGTCTCTTGTTAAGTGACTGATGTGTTCAAAGTGCTGGCCACGCCTATTCAGACAGACGCTGTCGCTGATGCGGCGTTGGAAGTGATCCACCGTGCGTCGGCAGTGGCCCATGTCGGTTGGGATCTCCCCAACCACTAGCACGATTGCACTCTTAAGCTCAGCAATTGAAATTGGAAAAGGCCATCTTGCTGGGAGCATCGGAGAGTCTCCAGTTGAAGGGTTTGCTGAACTGAGTTTAAGTGCTTCGGTAAGACTGTGTTTTGGCATAACTTTCGACACAGAAAGCTTTTTGTTTGTTAGTGCGCCCTGGTTAATGCATGACATGTCAGTCAACGTGTGCGACTGAAAGTTACATTTTCGATGAATATGTGTGCATTTTAGAGCAGAGTATTTAGAACACCGGGTACAGTCAGAGTTTGGGATATGGTAGCAGTCAAATGTCGACAGAAATGGCGAACAAGTTACAAATAGAGGTAGGTTTATTCCACTGTTATACTTCCTCTTGAAAACTGTTAGCACACATGACGTCATAGAGTAAAAAGTCCCCATCTAAGGTCATTAAGACGAATTTTTGACATAATTAAATAACAAAATTATATTGTGTTACCTGTTTTTTCTTTTATTGTTCCAACAATCATTTTTATTATCTCTATTGGCAAATTATTTGTTGATTATGTCATCTGGGGCCGCGAGTCGGCGAATGCAGTCGGTCGGAAAAAAACACGTGTTTTCGGCGGCCGAGGTAAACAAATTACAGTATAGGTAGCTTTGGGTGATATGCTATTTCTATTATTGAAATCGCGTCTCCTGCCGTCAGTACTTTTTCGTCGCAGTGATTTTCACTTTTAGAATTTTCTTCAATAATTGTGGTATTCAGTTCTGCCTCTGATTTGCAATGGCAATTATTATTTGAAGTGAAGAAGGCCTTGTTATGGCCCTGCACAACCTCGCTGAAAAGTGAAACTGAAACGGCTGGAATAACAGTATTGCAACTGGTTTCAAATTCTTCTTCAAATTTCCTCGAAGTCAGGCTTAGACTTATGAATAACATCAGATTTGCAAGCATGTTCAAACTGCTCCATTAATCTCCAGAACATCAGGCTCTCTTCTGATGCTTACAATGCCTGTGGCTCCAACATTATATTGCTAAGAATGGCAGTTCAGCAAGATGTATGTGCAGGCAGAGGCACTTAGCCAATGCACAATGCAGTGCAGATTAATTGTGGTGTGAATTTTGTGTGGATCAGTGCACAATGCGTGCCATGATGTGGTAAATTCCATGCCGAATGGCTGTGCTGTGATATGAGCTGACACTGTTGAGTGTTGATGCAATGCTATCTAAGAAATTTTCAGAAGGCAAATGAGACATCATTGAATATTAGTGTAGTTTCCATATAAGTGCAGAGTTCCCAAACTTGCAGCCTTTTTTCGTGTGATTGTGCACATTTCCAGCCTATGTGCGTGCTAGTGCGGAATACTTAGTTGCTAGATTGGTTGGAACAGCTTGTCAAGTGTCAACTCTGTGGTAAGTGTGAAGATGAAGTCCAGTGAAGATTTTGAACATCTAACCTGACCTAACCTTACCTTCTAACTCAAAGCTTTCAACCTACCAATCAGGGCTGCGGAGTCGGAGTCTGAGTCGGAGTCTGAGTCGGTCGGAGTCGACAGTTGTGACCGGAGTCGGAGCCGGAGTCGGAGTCGATTTTAGAAACCAGAGCCGGAGTCGGAGTCAGAGTCCACGAAAATCCGTCGACTCTGCAGCCCTGCCAGGTCTGCGGAGTTGGAGTCGGTCGGAGTCGAAGTTCTGGCCGGAGTCGGAGTCGGAGTCGGAGCTGGTTTTTGGAAGCCGGAGTCGGAGTCGGAGTCGGAGTCGCTGAAAATCCATCGACTCCGCAGCCCTGCTACCAATATACTACCTATGAACCCACCAGCCTAAAACCTACAACCTAACTCCTACAACCTACCAAACTCATGTCTACAATCTGGACTTCATCTACTCATATATCAACTCTATTGCCTGATAATCTTTTCTTGTTTCACACAATCTTATGGTCTGATATGTCTTTCTGAAGCAATAGTCAAAGAATGTGATAAGTTAAGTAATTTTGCACAAATGGAGATAAATAAATTTATGTATATGAGGGTTTTTGAGCTAAGTTGTGTTTCAGTGGTGATAAATGGAATGCTGTCATCATCACATTGCATTGCCACCATGAGCAAAGGCATTAGGAGCATTAGGAGGCAGAAGTATTGACTATTGAGATGAGCCATCCATTTGTGTTTTTACCAATGCATTACCTTAGGCCTTTAGGGAAAAGTGATCAAAAGTTGTTGAGTGAAGGGGAATATGGAGAAGAGCATTTATTGTTTGTTTTTGGGAAGAAGACAATCAATTAAACTTATGAAAAAGAAGTGATCATGCATTGTATTATGAGCCCAAATCAAACAGGATTCTCTCATGACCATACTAAATGCACAACCCTTAGCTGTTTGTGCACAGTGGAACCCGCTTAACCCTCGCCGGACTTATTGGTTTTCTACATACGCGCCGGCCGGGGGCCGGGGGGGGGGGGGGGTACGACCCCATCTCGCCGTTTCGCCCTTAATGGAGCTAGAACGTCGCAGAAAAGACGAGCGTGTGTGTCGTTACGAGATGCAGCGTTTTGTACCCGATTTTAAGGTCTCAGGTCAACCGGTGACCTCTGAGGTCAGGTTAAGTGGCCCAAGGTACGGGTTCGGTTTTGGCGAATAACTTCACAAAAAATGATTGCAGGGCCGCGATTTTGACAGCATCGTATTCGCCCTGCTCAGGCGCGTCGAATGGTATTCTTTTTATTTGGGTGAGGCCAACTTTGGTTGTTGAGTTGTTGACCTCGGGTCACGGTGAGGTCAGAGGTCTCAAGGGCACGAACTTGGTCGAAGGAGGTCATGTCACATATCATTCGATTTGGCAGGTCTTCCCGAGTCTATTGGTGGCTTTCCCGACTCGCTAGCCCAATTTGATCAGAAGTTATTGTCGAAAAACTTATGACACTAGTGACGTCATCGATGACGTCATGCAAGCTCTTGGTGCAAAAATGAAGCATCGAACCTTGTAAAGAGTGCATGAAATAATCACGGTTGCGTGTGTTACAGCTAGTCTGAGATCGTTCTGGGCTCAAAATAGCTGTTTATAAGTTTCCCCCATTGGCTTATAATGGTGACTTCATATGACCGGCCTGACCTCATGTGACCTTGAATAAAAAAGCGAGATATACACGTTGTGAGACTTCTGGAGGATACTAGGTCCTGCAAGTTTCATCTCCTTGTGAAATCTGTTCTGACACTGAGGGCGTTGCGAACTTGCGGTATCTGAGGACCGTGCAGAGGTTCACTTATGACGTCAAAGGTCAGTGACCTGACCTGACCTGAAAAAGCTGCTGGTATTGCAAGATCCGGCTTGAATCAAAGGTCAGGTTCATCACTACTCGGTATGTTCCGAGCATTCGAAAAAGCAACCATCAAGATGTAATTGAATGATACCGTTTAGGATTGCACCTTCCCAGGCGCGGATACAAGGGGGGGGCCATGGGGGCCATGGCCCCCCCTTGGCCGATTTTTTTTTTCAAAAATAAAATAAAAAGTTAAAAAGCTGAAAAGGGGGCCTCCTGAAAATAAAGTGGCCGAAATCCGATGAGTTTTTTTTTTTTTAACCTACCCACTTAGTTATTTCTTAGAAGACTAGCTGAGAAGACTTCTTTGTTAGAAGATTGGTAAAGCTTTTCATAACTTGGAGGTCTCTTATACTCACAGAGATGACCACTTTTACAGGGCCTCCTAACCTGCACAGAGGGCCTCCAAGCCTGCACAGATGTTGAGATGTTGCCTGAACAGCTAGATAAGCTCAATAGACGCAGTTTTTTTTGGGGGGGGGGCCAACAAGTGGGAAGATGGGGCCTCCAACAGGTGGGATTATGGGGGGGGGGCCTCCTGGTTTCTAAAGACCCCTCCCTTGGAGATTTTCTGGATCCGCCCCTGCACCTTCCCGCCTATCGCCAAATTTCAGCGTTTTATGTATGTACCATCGCCAAAGTGGATGCGGGCATCGATAGAAGAAAGATCAGGCTGTCGTATGGTACACTCGGTTTATACGTATCTCGACTAATAAGTTAATAAATCGACTTTTAGTTTTGCCTTCGAAATCGGTATCTCCCATAGGTAAAGCACTAGTGAAGGGAAAATAAAAAACCTTCACGCTCTGCTTACGTCACCAGAGCGTGAAGCTACCAATGCCATTGACTGGGGGCCGTTTTAGAGCACGTGCACTATTTTCACGTGCTGGCTTGCGGCTTAACTCCTGCATACAGTTCTGTCAAAGATCTATTACAAATGTTCACCATGATGACATTACGAAATGAGGCGGGTTGGCGCGCAAAATGTGCTAAATTTTCAAAGTACTATTTAATCTGTGATACTATAGCAATACTCATGAAACTTTGTCCACTAACTTCTCATTGCTTTGTTGAAGTCCCCTGAAAAATTCAGCTGAGTAATAAAAAAACTGTCAATTTTATTAAAGATTAATTGGGTAAACTTTTTTTTCCGGACACCCTGTATATACATATATATGATATATTGTCAAACTGCTGTACCATGGTGAGTAAATGACCATATAAAAGGTCGTACAAGGCGATGGGACTGGGCGGTTCAGAACACACGTCTTACGCATTTTATTTTCGTTATTACCTGCTAGAGATGTCAATCGGATACCAAGTTTTTGGTATACCGCTACCAAACCGATACCAACTTGGTATTTGGTATTTCAATCGTAATGTGTTTGGTATTTTGTTGGTATCATAAACCCTCACTAATGTATAAGTGGCTAAGAAATCGGTAAAAAGTTGGTATTTCCCTCATGTTCCCAAGTTGGTTTGGTCTCGGCATTTTCCCGTGGCTTTGGTTGGTGTTTGGTATCGGTATCGGTATTCCGATTTTATGTAATTGACATCACTATTACCTGCTGCTTGCCGTTTTTGGCTTTCAAGCATTTAAGACATTTTTTGTCGTCTCAGGCTCAGTAACATTACCTCCAGCTCGTGGGAACCTGCATTTCAAGCCAATAAACAAGGGCTCCGCCACCGGGGGGGGACGGGGGGACATGTCCCCCCAACCAAAATGTTGGGTGGGACATACTATCTTCCCCCCCCCCCCAATAATCGGCTCTCCTGCTGGTAGATAAATCGACTCTTGTTCCTGACACCGAAAACAGAACATAGGTGCAAAGAATCTCCGAAGAAAAAACGTGATGAGAATATAATCAACCTGCCGTCGACAACTATACCTATCGTCGCTGTGCTTTTAGTCTTTTGTGTAATGGGGGCCACGGATTTCAGTTTTTTTTTAGTAGACCATACAGGGGCGCAGCCAAGGGGGGGGCACACTGGGCTTTAGCCCCTCCCAAATCTAGCAGGCGCCCTCCTGGATGGCGCCTTCCACGATCATTTCGGGGCGCCGAAGCCCGAAAGCGCCTTTCTATAAGGTCCAGCACTCTAGGCGCCCTCGACGGTAAGCCATTGCGGTACACCATGCGGCACTGGCGCCCAGGTTTACAATTTTATGCCTATCTCTTTGTGGGTGAAGATTCCCCAATCTCCTGACCGTCTAGCGCCCTCCTCATCTTCAGCGCCCTTCTGTCCGTTCGGCGCCCTCCTGACCTGTCAGCGCCCTTCTCGCCATTCAGCGCTCTTATGGGCTATCGGCGCCCTTTTCACATTCGGCGCCCTCTGGGCTGACCAGTCGGCGTCTTCATGGTCCTTACCACACAGCATCCTCCTGATCTGTCTGCGCCCTCCACAGTTGTCGGTGCCCTCCTGACATGTCAGCGCCCTCCTTATCGTATTATAGCGCCCTACTCACCGTACAGCGCCCTCCTGACCTGTCGCCATCCTCCTCACCGTACAGCGTCCTCCTGACCTGTCGCCATCCTCCTCACCGTACAGCGTCCTCCTGACCTGTCGCCGGCCTCCTCACTGTATAGCGGCCTCCTAACCATGCAACGCCCTCCAGACCGGCGCCCTCTGCGTTTAGCGCCCTCCTGACAAGTCGGTGCCCTTTTCACCATAGAGGGCCCTCCTGAGCTGTAGGCGGCCTCCTGACCGTACATCGCCTTCCTCACCTGTCCGCGCCCTCCTCTTTAAGCAGTGCCCTCCTGCCTTGTCAGCGCCCTCCTCACTCGTATAGTGCCCTCCGTATCGCATAGCATCATCCTCCCCATACGGCACCCTCCTGACCTGCTGGCGCTCTCTTCACCATACATCGTCCTCCTGACCTGTCAGCGCCCTTTTCACCGTAAAGCGCCATCCTGACCCTCGCCCTCCTTACATTACAGTGCCCTCCTCACCAATTATCGTTCTTCTTATCATACACTCCGGACCTGTCAGCGGCCTCTTCACGTTACCTATGTTGGTTACTGACCGTGGTAAGATCTGATCATTGTGTGATGCGTTTAGTTGTGTATTATGGTTTTCCATGATCCGTCATATTTTGTGAATTCCCGTAGAAGTTTGAGCTTGAGAGAAGGTGAGCTTGAGAGCAAACCGAGTTCAGTTTAAACTCATTTTGTTTAAAGTCTTGTCTAACGTTTTGGCTTTGCGTAATAACAAATGTTATCTTGCACGTCAAACATCCATTTTTACAACTATTTACATTAGAAAAGCGTAATGGAACCAATGCACAGTGGGGATTTTTCCGATCTAGCGCCTTTTAATTCAAAAAATCTTTTTTGGATTTTTGTTTATTTTTTGTGTCAGTGGGGCTAAGAAGTGTCTGAATTTTTCATATATGGCATTGTTTTATCTGTATGTCTACAGCAAAACTAGGAAAAATGCGCCCAAAGTTCACACTCATGCGTGATTACTCAATGGGCTCAGCAAGGCCCGAAAGTATAACTCAATTTCATTGTCCTGTCCTGTTGGTTTTAATCTTGCGAGGTCTTAAAGTTGCATATCGTCTGAAAGGCACCTTTATTAGGAATGGAATGGCAAACAGAAAGTATGCCACAACCTTACTAAGGTCACAAAAATGCCCTTTACAAAAAAACCCTTACAGACACCATATTGAAGGAATGGTATTCTAAATAAATGTAGGAAATCAACAATGTTCTCCACACTTTTCCACTCCGAAATATATCCTATCGAATTCACCACTTTCTCCTGCACAAGACAACGCCTAGTTTGGCTGCCGAAACTTGCCTGAACACGGAATATTCACATTAGAGTATCTTAACACCCCACTCGAGGAGCGCAGGGCAAACAGGACGATATAGGTATGTTCCGGACATAGGCGAATAATTTTACTTCGTGATTTATATGATGCATATTTTCTGAGACACATTCATAAGGAATAGGATGACAAGCGTAAATTATACATACCGTAACCTTATTAACCATCGCACTTGTGGGGTGGGGGAGGGGGAAGGGGTCGGATAAAACCCCATGGTTTTCCGCAAATTACTCGCGCCAAAAGCGGCCGATCGCGCCGAAACTTTCGGTGCCCTCGAGATCATCAATATTACATCTAACCTAAAAATTTCATGACTCTGACCCAACTGACCTTTGACCTGTGGCATATTTCTCGAGACCATGTTTGGCCGGAATCGCGATTCGGCGTATGCCAGCTCACATTATCCGCGGTTTCCAGTCTTTTTGTGGTTTTAAACGTTCAAATATGTGAAATGATGTTGGTGCCATGCATAATGGTGGGTGGCAAGGTCACGTGAAGGTCAAGTCAAGGTCATTGACCTTTTGATGACCTTGGTTCACTTTTTCGAGTTTTACTTGTTTCTAGGGTAGTTTTTGGTGCTGATTTCGATTTTAGCAGCCATTTGAATATTTACGAAGTAGTTCTGGTGCCTTCGTTCCATGCTACGAAGCTATCAGTAGTAGGTGACACTTCTATGGATGGCCGGCAGGACGCCTACTAGTTGATCTAACCTGACCTGACCCGACCTGGCCTAAATGCATAAAGACATCGTCTGTGATCAAAACTAACATGAAATTCGTGATCAGCACCCCAAAATACCCCGTAACACCCTAACTTTGAGAAGTTAGGGTGTCAGCACGAAACCAAGATTGCTGAACATGCAAAACAAGACCCAAGTAGTATATCAAGGTACATAAGGTCACAACAGAAATTGAAGCCAAAGGTTGGACCACTTACAACTGAAAGCGGTACATTGACACAGAGTGACATGGAAGCAGCGGAAGTGTTAAACAAGTTCTTCCAAAGTGTATTTGTTGAAGAAGACGATTCTGAAGTTCCAGAATTCCCAGCTCGTGTACAGGACGAAAATATCCTGGAGCATATCGAACTAACACTACAAGAAGTGCACAGGGAATTAGAAGCCCTAGATATTAACAAGTCGGCAGGACCAGATGGCATACCCAACAGTGTAATGAAAATGTGTGCAGATCAAATGGCTGGACCACTGAAATGCCTCTTCCAGAAAACCTTGGACTTGGGCAAGCTACCAGTTGATTGGAAGGAAGCAAGGGTAACACCACTATTCAAGAAAGGGTCAAAAAAAGCCCCAGGAAATTATAGACCCATCAGTTTAACAAGTCAACCATGTAAAGTTTTGGAGAGAATAGTTAGAAAACGCATTGTTGAACACCTGGATGACCATGACCTGATCTCAAAACACCAGCATGGTTTTACAAAGAGAAGATCATGCCAAACCAACTTGATTGAAGCAATGGAAGAATGGACCAAAACATTGGATGACGGACATGCTTTGGACATAGCATACTTGGATTTTCAGAAAGCGTTTGATACCGTACCGCATAGAAGGCTAAAGAAGAAATTGTATGGCTATGGAATACGAGGAAGGCTGTTAGACTGGATTTGTGACTTTCTGCACAACCGCCGACAACATGTGACTATAGGAAATAGTACTTCGAATTCAGTGGATATAAAAAGTGGTGTGCCACAGGGTTCTGTTTTGGGTCCAACATTGTTTTTAGTTTATGTCAATGAGCTGCCAACAGAGATCAAAAGTAGCATAAAAATGTTCGCTGACGACGCCAAAGTGTATCGACCAATCCGACATGATGATGATGTAGCTGCACTACAGGCCGACCTACAAGCTCTGTGTGCATGGTCTCGGAAATGGCTACTGAGGTTCAATGTTGCCAAGTGCAAGATAATGCATTGTGGGTTTTCAAACCAACATAACCGGTATTACATGACAGAGAATGGTTCGAATAGAGAACTCAAAGCAACTACCCAAGGCTATAGAACTCCAGGTAAGGACACCAGCCGTTTGACCTTGAACGCCGCCGGCCGGCCGATGACGTCATTGGAGGCAAGCCGGCTCGGCGGACACACAAGGCGAATGCATAACGGAGGGGCGTTGGAACGTTGCGGGAGCCGGGGAGATATTTTAATGTGGTTGTATACCACCATTGTTATGTTTATTGATCTACAGACTGCATTCTTTTAAACCTCGATGCACTCTAGGCCTGGATGGTTCGTACATTCGTGGAACGATCACCCCGTCCGAAGTCCGTGGTCGAAGCTGTCATAGTATTAAAGACACTAAGACGGGTGCAATAACGGCGATCCGATCCCGTCTCTGGCGAATCTAGAGGGGTCGTAAGGACCCAGGCCGAATCTGACCGTCTATTTTTAGGGAAACGGGGTGGGTGAATTGACAACCGATGGCTTAAGAGATAATGAGAAGAGATCCCGTCGTCGATTGTTGTTTGACAGACAACACATGTTGTACTGGACGTATGACCATCAGAGGTAATGCCTGAACGTAGGCAAGCATAATTGTTCTGTCATACTGTTTAGGAATATAAAATGGTAATGGAGATTATTGAGGATATGATCTCTACATTACAGGAATTCGCTAATTACTACGGCCCATAGGGGCACCGCCGGAGCTGTTGTTTTGCCATCGGTCCCAGGCAACTCCAGGGAGCTGCAGTACCCGGCGGCCAAAGCGGCCCACCTCGTCGACTCGCAGGTCCTGTGGGATTCCGTGATGCTTTAGTGCTTCACCCACAGAAGCACGGGCATAGCAGTAGGATGTGGGGCTAGGTGTCTGTCCACCTCTTCATTGAAAGAACAACGTATACAGCGCCTGGTCCCGCCGAAGCTCTGTATCGACCGTGACTTATTCACAACTGGCGGATCCAGGAAGCGGTCTTGGACACTGCGGGGGCTTACCCCAAAAAGGTTTTTCGGAATTAATTTAAAAAAAAAACTCTGATTTCGATTCCTTGCGCACTGCTGTGCAGTGTGATTAACCAACATTTCCTCAGAAAAGTTGTGAAGTTTTCTTTGATTCTCGAAAAGCGATTTCGGGCGCTGCCAATGTGGGGGAAGACATTTGCCCCAAATGCCTTCCCCTGGATCCGCCAGTGGGTTGCCCCACTCCGAGCTTGACTAAAACCATTTTCAAACCCCACCAGAAACCGATGGTAAGGTGAATTTAAATCCAATAACTCATCTCTGTCTGCCCGCCTAAATATGTATACAACACATGGTACGGCACCCGGCCCTGTCTGAGCTATGAGCCGATCGCGATATTTTCGGCTTTCCCCAACCCAAGCTCGATTAGGAACGTTCTCCTTCCCCACCCGATTGCTGATGTCAATTCAAATTCAATACCTCATCTCTGTCGGCCCGACCATAACCCATTCATTGCACACCGTTCAGCGCCCCGCCCCGCCAGAAGTATCCTAGCGCGCTGAGCAGTTGCCTCCAGCCGCGTCATCGCGAGGCCCCGCGCGGCCCATAAATTAATACATTGCGCGAATAGCCGTGTCGCCCCCCTGCAACTACCATGGAGCGTGATCTTGGCGTGATAACTACAAGCTCCCTCAAAGCAACTGAACACTGTTATCAAGCAGCCAATAAAGCTTCTTCAGCATTAAGATTACTGAAAATTGCTTTTGCTAGCCTCAACATGAACAACTTTAAGCCATTGTACACATCCTATGTGCGCCCTCATCTTGACTACTGCCTGAGTGCTGTCGGACCCCATTTAATTCAAGATCTTAAAGCCTTAGAGAAAGTTCAACGGCGTGCTTCGAAACTGGTTCGTGAAATCAAACATCTTCCATACCTGATGGTATGTCCATACCTGATGATATTTCCAGTCGTTGATACGACTGGAAAGGCTGGAACTACCTACCATTGAAGAGAGACTCAGCAGAGGTGATTTGATAGAAGCTTACAAGATCCTAACAGGTAAACTCGCTGTCGATCCAAACCAGTTTTTCGAGAGGAACTTCGATGACAGGACAAGGGGGCACCACCTAAAGCTCGCAAAAAGAAGATGCA
This sequence comes from Amphibalanus amphitrite, assembly GCF_019059575.1. Classification (NCBI taxonomy): domain Eukaryota; kingdom Metazoa; phylum Arthropoda; class Thecostraca; order Balanomorpha; family Balanidae; genus Amphibalanus; species Amphibalanus amphitrite. The sequence goes on along the minus strand of NW_024882293.1, from coordinate 109,841 downwards.
GCAGTCAAGCACGGGCCAAATTCTTTGCAAACAGAGTGGTTACTGCCTGGAACAGTTTACCAGAGGAAGTTGTGGCTGCAACATCTACAAACCACTTCAAAAATCTGCTGGACCGACATCGGGCTGCGGCACCCTGACCTGTCATCTTGTCCCAAACCAGTATGATGTGGGTACTGAATAGACTGTGTCTAAACCTAACCCACTACATAAACCTAAACCTAACCTAAGTTTCAAGAGGTCTCGATTTCCCAACTTTAGTTGGGTCATTAAACTGACTTGGAAAGTCAGCTTATGACCTTGGACTTTGAAATTGGATATGTTCGGCCTCATTTCGTCATAGGCAGCACGCTTGACTTTTCCGCGAAGCTCTAGCTTGATCAGGGGCCAAACGGCTGAGCGGGGGGTCCAATTGAACCCCCTATACTATGTTGATTATGCACATTTACAGGTAAAATTCTCACCAGGAAACACCAGCCAACATATGTGCACAATCTGGCTACAATTCTACCTATGGTTTGCCCTCTACGAATAGATACGTGCTAGATCGGAAAAATCCCCACTGTGCAATGTTTAAAGCGGCGCCAACTAGAATTAGAACAATTTCCGGAAAATAAAGGCATGACAACGTTTCCAGCGCCTTAATTTTTGAGCTTACTGCATCTAGTTCGGCAAACGTCCACCAGCACGTCAGTGCCACTGGCCCGGCCGGCAAACTATTCACTCATCTTATTCACTCTCATTCAACTCATTCACTTATCACTATCGTCCTTTTTGGGTCGGCCGTAAGCCAGATGACGCTTGACACCAGAATTTGAGACCTAAATTTGAGCCGAAGGACGGAGGAACTGAGCCATGGGGTCGAAAAATACACCGGTAATGCAGACATTCGCAGTCCGTTTGTTTGCCTTCAAGTCTGCCGCGCCTCGCTTCCGTTTGAAATACGTAAAATGTAAAGGCAGTTTTCATCTGAAATACCTAGAATAAACCGTAGTTTGAGTGGAATAAGGTCGCGTAACCACTGACCATAAAGGGAAAAAACGAGTGTACATTTTGTCGTCCTTGCTCGGCATTGATAGCGTCCTCCTGAGCCGAAATTGGCGCCCTCCTGACCCGAAATTGGCGCCCTCTTGAGCCAGAATTGGCGCCCTCACCAATTCTAGCCCCCTCCAAAAAAAAAAAAAATCCCTAGCTGCGCCCCTGAAGTGACCTCAAATTGCTTGTGGTTTTATCATCTGCTAAGCCTTTCGAAGATTAGCCATCATTATTAATGTTACCCATTTCATTAACACCAGTATAACGCCTTTTGGGGCGACTAACGGAGCGAGCGAGAGGGTGAGCCTTGCACGTGCGAAATTTCGAGGGGGTACCTCCAACTGACTTGGGCGCGGCACCCTACTAACCGGTCTCTAGCGATGTGCCAAATTTGAGCACAATCGGCCCAGCCGTTCTCGAGATCTGGAAGCGGCACCCTGCACGTGCGCACGTGCAAAATGGGTCCCAACTGACTTGTGCACGGCACACTACTAACTGGTCCCTAACCGTGTACCCAATTTGAGCGCCATCGGTCCAGCCGTTCTCGAGATCTGGAAACGACCCCTGCACGTGCGCACGTGCAGCAGCACCCCAACTCTGGCACATGGATATGCAGTGCCTAGTGGGTGCCTACCTACATGCCAACTTTCAGCGCACTCGGCCAAGTAGTTACCGAGATATTGCAACAATTACAAAACTGACACCTCTTCGTTTTGCACGTGGCACGTGCACAAGGGGTCACCGACACGCATTGGGAATAGTCCAATACTGGGTAGAAGGAATGAAGCTACCCTACAAAAATTACCGCGTGTAAATCGGTCAAGTGGTTGCTGAGATATAAGCCTCGCAAAAGCGTCCGCACGGCCGGCCGGCCGGCCGGCCGGCCGCTCAGACTCAGAAATTTCCGTTAATCTAAGGAAAGTTTCGCTCGCTTCGCTCGCTCCGTAACCAGTATAGCGCCTTTTGGGGCGACTAACGGAGCGAGCGAGAGGGTGAGCCTTGCACGTGCGAAATTTCGAGGGGGTACCTCCAACTGACTTGGGCGCGGCACACTACTAACCGGTCTCTAGCGATGTGCCAAATTTGAGCACAATCGGCCCAGCCGTTCTCGAGATCTGGAAGCGGCACCCTGCACGTGCGCACGTGCAAAATCAACTGACTTGTGCACGGCACCCTACTAACTGGTCCCTAACCGTGTACCAAATTTGAGCGCCATCGGTCCAGCCGTTCTCGAGATCTGGAAACGACCCCTGCACGTGCGCACGTGCAGCAGCACCCCAACTCTGGCACATGGATATGCAGTGCCTAGTGGGTGCCTACCTACATGCCAACTTTCAGCGCAATCGGCCAAGTAGTTACCGAGATATTGCAACAATTTTCAAAACTGACACCTCTTCGCTTTGCACGTGGCACGTGCACAAGGGGTCACCGACACGCATTGGGAATAGTCCAATACTGGGTAGAAGGAATGAAGCTACCCCACAAAAATTACCGCGTGTAAATCGGTCAAGTGGTTGCTGAGATATAAGCCTCGCAAAAGCGTCCGCACGGCCGGCCGGCCGGCCGGCCGCTCATACTCAGAAAATTCCGTTAATCTAAGGAAAGACTTCGCTCGCTTCGCTCGCTCCGTAACCAGTATAGTGCCTTTTGGGGCGACTAACGGAGCGAGCGAGGGGGTGAGTCTTGTACGTGCGAAATTTCGAGGGGGTACCTCCAACTGACTTGTGCACGGCACCCTACTGACCGGTTTCTAGCGATGTGCCAAATTTGAGCACAATCGGCCCAGCCGTTCTCGAGATCTGGAAGCGGCACCCTGCACGTGCGCACGTGCAAAATGGGTCCCAACTGACTTGTGCACGGCACCCTACTAACTGGTCCCTAACCGTGTACCAAATTTGAGCGCCATCGGTCCAGCCGTTCTCGAGATCTGGAAACGACCCCTGCACGTGCGCACGTGCAGCAGCACCCCAACTCTGGCACATGGATATGCAGTGCCTAGTGGGTGCCTACCTACATGCCAACTTTCAGCGCACTCGGCCAAGTAGTTACCGAGATATTGCAACAATTGCAAAACTGACACCTATTCGTTTTGCACGTGGCACGTGCATAAGGGGTCACCCACATGCATCGGGAATCGGTCAAGTGGTTGCTGAGATATAAGCCTCGCAAAAGCGTCCGCACGGCCGGCCGGCCGGCCGGCCGGCCGCTCATCCTCAGAAATTTCCGTTAATCTAAGGAAAGACTCCGCTCGCTTCGCTCGCTCCGTAATTAGCCCAGGTGTGGCGCATTTACCCCGGTCGCATTTGAAAAAACGTAGTGGTGTGACAAAACATGGCGTCCCTATTCACCGCAGCCACAATCTCTTGCATAGAGGTGCTCAAATCATTCAAAATTAACCATCTGTCCGAAAAATTAGCAGTACATGTGTCCAAACATTCACTAAACCTTATTCTACAGCTTTGAAGAATGCTTTTTTTCACTAAGAAACCCCAACATTTAAACAAAATCGTTACTTAAGCTCATGCTGCCTTACCTCTGCCAAGGTTCCACCGGAAAAGGAAGTATGATCGAGGTGGGTAACTTTTGCAACCACCACTAGGTACTTATGGTGTGCCAATTTTTCTGGAGCTTGGTAGGGCGCATTTATCCCGCGGGCGCAATTAGGGTACTCTCCCCTATACGTTTCCAGACTTGTTATGTCATAAAACCGAGCCAACATGTGAAATGACGGTAGACACATGCATTATGGTAGGTGTCAAGGTCACGTGAATATCAGGTCAAGGTCATTACCGTTAGATGAATTTGGTTCACTTTTTCGAGTTAGGCATGTTACTAGGAAACTTTTTGGAGATGATGTCGAATTAAACATCCATTTAACATTGAGAAGTAGTTTTGGTACCAATGCAATATAAAATATCCATGACAGTTGGATAACGATTATACAGTTGGATCCATGACAGTTGGATGCAGCCCAGGATGATTATTATCATCCTGGGCAGCAAAACTGGCGGTAGGCTAGGAAATTTTCATGCGATTCACATTAAGAATTTTAGACGGTTTTTGTATCATTTTTGCGAAGTTTGTATAATTAGTATATGACTGAAGATCGTTTTTCCATTGGAGCACGTGTTGAGGATGAAAGCGTTTCTAACAGGTTTGTTAGTGCACTCCGTGCACTAACAAACAGTTAGTGAACGGGTCAATGACCATTATTAGAAGGATGAATAACCTGTTGCTCATTTCTGTCAGAAATAGAAAAAATAAACCAATATATATTCGGGCGTGGCCCTTCTTCAGTGGTACAAGATCACAATAAAACAAGAGAGACGTATGTGACACACATGAGGCAAAATACAATATTTTGAATCAAATCACTCACATATATTTTGCATGCGCTTCCAAGATAGGCGTCGATCTAGATTTAGATAGTAATAAATAGCTAATAAATGGTGGCACAGTACATACATATGGCACATACATACATATATATAGGTACAGTTCAATACGATACAGGTAAGCTCGGTTTGCATAACAACATTTATATGCCTAGATAGGTCATTTTAACGAATCATCGTCCTGTACATCGGGGCATGATATTCGCCATAGCCTATACTGTCACCATAGCCTATACCAAGAATAGCACTTTGTATAACATTGCTAACTATTCGACATCAGCCTCATCAGACATCAGACAGTATGGTCACTGTTATGTGTTTGTGAGTTCGAGTGCATGAGCGTAAGTGTAGGTGTGTGTGTGTGTGGGGGGGGGGGCTATGTTTGTGTATGTGTTAATCGTGGATATGTAAGTGAATATGTAAGTGAAGATTGGGGGATGAATGGGTAAAAGCAAGAAAGAGTAAGGGAATTAGTCCCGACGATGTGTGAATGAAGGCGTCAAATAATGTGATCTAATCAAAATCTAAGTATGTACTATCTGGCGTGATCACAAGACCGTCTATAGCTCTGAGTATGGTACTGGCTTGATGAGCGTCCAAGATGATGTCATTGTGTTGAGTGTGGGGCGATGATTGCGAATTTCGATGGACTCGGCGATCTTCAGCTCAGCTACGTCTTTGCAGATTTGAAGAATTGTAATGGAGAGGGCATCGTGGCTCGGCTCTACGTTACAATGGCAGGTCATGAAGTGTTCTCCGAAAGGGGTGTTTCTTGTGTGGTTTTTGGCGTCACGTAGATGCTCGTTGAAGCGGAGCCTAACGCTTCTTTTACTTTCACCTATGTAGGTGACTTTTTGGGTGCAGAGGTTGCAAATGATCTGATAGACTACGTTTTTTACGTGGCATCTACCCTTGAGTCCAGCTAGACAGCAGTGACATTTTTTGTTCCCTGCTGGACACGGTGGCTTTTCTAGAGCTGAGCTGGTGAGTTTCTGTGAGAGGGTGGGGCCACTTTGCCATGCTATTCGCATCGACAGGTTGGACTTTTTCACGATGGATTCGATTTTCCTAGAGAGGTTATCATCTATGAAGGGAAGGGTGACGTACGTGATGTCACTAGGGCTTTTAGATAGTTTTTGTGCCGGGCTCATCTTTTCTTTATCACTCGTTTTGACTTTGCTGTTCGTTTTTACTGAGAATTTAGTTTTTCTGATGAGCTTAGTGGGGTAGCCGTTGTTGATGAACAGCGATTCAATTCTGTTCATGCCGCGTTCCTGGGCTGATGTTGAACTTCCGAGACGCTGAGCTCTTAGAAGTTGAGAGTAGAGCACCGATCTTTTGGTCTGGAAGGGATGGGCTGATGTGAATGGAAGGATGATGGGAGCTGCCGTGGGTTTTATGTAGAGTTCAGTGGCTAATGAGTTATTTTTTTCCAGCGTTACCAAGGTGTCGAGGAAGGGGATTTGTTTTTTGTCAGATCGGTCGCTGCGTTCGATAGAAAATTTAAGCGAGGGATGGAAGTTGTTGAGGTAATCGAGGAAGGCGTCTAGAGTATCAGGTCCGTGTGTCCAGACTCCGAAAATGTCATCAATATATCTTACATATAGGGCTGGTTGTAGATTTGCTGAAGCGAGGATCATACTTTCAATCGCGTCCATGAATATAATGGCCAAAGGGGGAGCCACGCGGCTGCCCATGGCAATCCCATGGGTTTGTTTGAAGTATTGTTGTCCGAATCTTAAGTAGTTGTTGGTCAAACAGTGCTTCAGGAGGTTTTCTATGATAGGTGGGCTAAGGTCTAAAAGGTCTATCTTTTCCTTGTGTTTCGAGATAAGCTTCATCGTGAAATCTATCGCTTCGCTTATGGGAATGTTTCCGTAGAGGTTCGCTACGTCAACTGTGAATAAAATCGAACCAGTTGGCACACGTCTGGGGAAGGATTCATTTAAGCGGTTGAGAAATTCGTAGGTGTTTTTCAAGTGAGCTGGGACGAAGATCAGAAGTTGGGTTATGAGCCGTTCCAAAAACCATGTCAGTTTATCCAAGGGGTCACCACAGGCTGAAACTATAGGTCTAAGGGGCATATCGGGCTTGTGGCTCTTTGGTAGACCGTATAGCTCAGCAGTCCTAGAAGAGGAGGGTTTTATCGCGTTGACGACTTTGTCACTGACTTTCCCCGCTAGGTTTGCCGAAATGATTCTTTTTGTCTCAGCTTCAAGTCGGGGTGTGGGATTCTTAGGCATCTGTTCATACTGGGATGTGATAGACTGTGCTTTTTGAACATATGTATCCTTAGGCATAAGAACAAATCCTTTGCCCTTATCAGAGCGTTTTGCAATGATTTCTGGATCGGAGCGAATAGCATCTAAAGCGTCTAAATCTTCTTTTGAGTGGTTAGGTTTGTTCGAGGTGCGATGGTTTTTGAAGCAGTTCATGACCTTTTGTTTGAGTGCTCTGAGTGCACGTTCTGTGTCTTGGTCACCAAGATTTTATTCACAGTTGACGTAGCGAACCTCTACGGAAACATTCCCATAAGCGAAGCGATAGATTTCACGATGAAGCTTATCTCGAAACACAAGGAAAAGATAGACCTTTTAGACCTTAGCCCACCTATCATAGAAAACCTCCTGAAGCACTGTTTGACCAACAACTACTTAAGATTCGGACAACAATACTTCAAACAAACCCATGGGATTGCCATGGGCAGCCGCGTGGCTCCCCCTTTGGCCATTATATTCATGGACGCGATTGAAAGTATGATCCTCGCTTCAGCAAATCTACAACCAGCCCTATATGTAAGATATATTGATGACATTTTCGGAGTCTGGACACACGGACCTGATACTCTAGACGCCTTCCTCGATTACCTCAACAACTTCCATCCCTCGCTTAAATTTTCTATCGAACGCAGCGACCGATCTGACAAAAAACAAATCCCCTTCCTCGACACCTTGGTAACGCTGGAAAAAAATAACTCATTAGCCACTGAACTCTACATAAAACCCACGGCAGCTCCCATCATCCTTCCATTCACATCAGCCCATCCCTTCCAGACCAAAAGATCGGTGCTCTACTCTCAACTTCTAAGAGCTCAGCGTCTCGGAAGTTCAACATCAGCCCAGGAACGCGGCATGAACAGAATTGAATCGCTGTTCATCAACAACGGCTACCCCACTAAGCTCATCAGAAAAACTAAATTCTCAGTAAAAACGAACAGCAAAGTCAAAACGAGTGATAAAGAAAAGATGAGCCCGGCACAAAGACTATCTAAAAGCCCTAGTGACATCACGTACGTCACCCTTCCCTTCATAGATGATAACCTCTCTAGGAAAATCGAATCCATCGTGAAAAAGTCCAACCTGTCGATGCGAATAGCATGGCAAAGTGGCCCCACCCTCTCACAGAAACTCACCAGCTCAGCTCTAGAAAAGCCACCGTGTCCAGCAGGGAACAAAAAATGTCACTGCTGTCTAGCTGGACTCAAGGGTAGATGCCACGTAAAAAACGTAGTCTATCAGATCATTTGCAACCTCTGCACCCAAAAAGTCACCTACATAGGTGAAAGTAAAAGAAGCGTTAGGCTCCGCTTCAACGAGCATCTACGTGACGCCAAAAACCACACAAGAAACACCCCTTTCGGAGAACACTTCATGACCTGCCATTGTAACGTAGAGCCGAGCCACGATGCCCTCTCCATTACAATTCTTCAAATCTGCAAAGACGTAGCTGAGCTGAAGATCGCCGAGTCCATCGAAATTCGCAATCATCGCCCCACACTCAACACAATGACATCATCTTGGACGCTCATCAAGCCAGTACCATACTCAGAGCTATAGACGGTCTTGTGATCACGCCAGATAGTACATACTTAGATTTTGATTAGATCACATTATTTGACGCCTTCATTCACACATCGTCGGGACTAATTCCCTTACTCTTTCTTGCTTTTACCCATTCATCCCCCAATCTTCACTTACATATTCACTTACATATCCACGATTAACACATACACAAACATAGCCCCCCCCCCCACACACACACACACCTACACTTACGCTCATGCACTCGAACTCACAAACACGTAACAGTGACCATACTGTCTGATGTCTGATGAGGCTGATGTCGAATAGTTAGCAATGTTATACAAAGTGCTATTCTTGGTATAGGCTATGGTGACAGTATAGGCTATGGCGAATATCATGCCCCGATGTACAGGACGATGATTCGTTAAAATGACCTATCTAGGCATATAAATGTTGTGAGATGATGTTTTTCGTACTCCAGCGTAGATGGGTAGCCATACGGCTTCCACGGTTGACAGTGATGACATCAGTCATCTTTTGCAAGCTCGTTAAAGATTTGGGCTGTGCGGGGACTCGAACCCCGGGCCTTTTGGATTAGCGCTCCAATGCTCTACCTCTGAGCTATACAGACCAAGTACTTTAACGAGCTTTCTGCCAAGTTTTATGCGGATCATTCTTAGGTGTTGTTTTTTATCCGCTGGGTCTGAGAGCGTGAGATGATGTTTTTCGTACTCCAGCGTAGATGGGTAGCCATACGGCTTCCACGGTTGACAGTGATGACATCAGTCATCTTTTGCAAGCTCGTTAAAGATTTGGGCTGTACGGGGACTCGAACCCCGGGCCTTTGGATTAGCGCTCCAATGCTCTACCTCTGAGCTATACAGACCAAGTACTTTAACGAGCTTTCTGCCAAGTTTTATGCGGATCATTCTTAGGTGTTGTTTTTTATCCGCTGGGACTGAGAGCGTGAGATGATGTTTTTCGTACTCCAGCGTAGATGGGTAGCCATACGGCTTCCACGGTTGACAGTGATGACATCAGTCATCTTTTGCATCATCAGTCATCATACTTGGTCTGTATAGCTCAGAGGTAGAGCATTGGAGCGCTAATCCAAAGGCCCGGGGTTCGAGTCCCCGTACAGCCCAAATCTTTAACCCTCGCACGACCAGGCCATTTCTCATAACACGAACGACCAGGGGGGGGGGTTGTTACGACCCCCCCCTGGCGTTTCGAAACGGAAGGTCGTAGAGCTTAGCGGAAAAAACCAACGGATTGTTCTCAACGAGATCTCGCGATTGGTGGTATATTTTTTGGTCCTAGGTCAACATTTGACCTACTTTTGACCGGTCAAAGGTCAAATTTTCGGAAAAATAGATTTTTGTCAACTTTCGGCGGCGATTGCGGCAAAACGGTGGGAGATATCGACTTGAAACCTTCACTATCGTGTTCCTTGATCAATTCTCTATCGTTTGGTATGTATTTGGTTTCCCTAGCTCTAAAAATGGCGCGTTGGGAGCGCCGGAAGTCGGCAAGGTCACAGTCGGCGGCAGAAATTCGAAAAATCAAAATTTAAATTTTTGAAATCTGATTGTATTTTTGGATTTGGGAGGTCCATTTGCTCCCTATAGAAGCTAATATTGCTGCATATTCCCATTGAGGTGACAAGAATTAGCAAAATAGTGGTTCGGGCGCTTTTCAAAAATAGTACCGGACGCTGTTCCTCTTGTGACGTCATAGCTCCGTGACCTGACCTGACCCGGTCAAATTTCTTATACCATATGATAGCCAATACTTGCCCCAACATGCATGGGAAGTTTCATCACCATCCATCAACCGATGTCCGTACCACCGGCAGGAAACCTCGGGCGTTGGCACTCAGTTTGTGAAAATCCGGCCGGAGGCTGTACCTCTTATGACGTCATAACTCCGTGACCTGACATGACCCGATCAATTTTTTTTTCGGCAAAAGATGCGCAAAGGTTGCCCCAGAGGGTATTGAAAATTTCAGCCCGCTACGACAAGCCGTTTAGCGTGCACTTCGAAAAAACCTCAGGGGGGGTTGATACAACCCCCCCCCCTAGGCGTTCTAGGGTTAACGAGCTTGCAAAAGATGACTGATGTCATCACTGTCAACCGTGGAAGCCGTATGGCTACCCATCTACGCTGGAGTACGAAAAACATCATCTCACGCTCTCAGTCCCAGCGGATAAAAAACAACACCTAAGAATGATCCGCATAAAACTTGGCAGAAAGCTCGTTAAAGTACTTTGTCTGTATAGCTCAGAGGTAGAGCATTGGAGCGCTAATCCAAAGGCCCGGGGTTCGAGTCCCCGTACAGCCCAAATCTTTAACGAGCTTGCAAAAGATGACTGATGTCATCACTGTCAACCGTGGAAGCCGTATGGCTACCCATCTACGCTGGAGTACGAAAAACATCATCTCACGCTCTCAGTCCCAGCGGATAAAAAACAACACCTAAGAATGATCCGCATAAAACTTGGCAGAAAGCTCGTTAAAGTACTTGGTCTGTATAGCTCAGAGGTAGAGCATTGGAGCGCTAATCCAAAGGCCCGGGGTTCGAGTCCCCGTACAGCCCAAATCTTTAACGAGCTTGCAAAAGATGACTGATGTCATCACTGTCAACCGTGGAAGCCGTATGGCTACCCATCTACGCTGGAGTACGAAAAACATCATCTCACGCTCTCAGTCCCAGCGGATAAAAAACAACACCTAAGAATGATCCGCATAAAACTTGGCAGAAAGCTCGTTAAAGTACTTGGTCTGTATAGCTCAGAGGTAGAGCATTGGAGCGCTAATCCAAAGGCCCGGGGTTCGAGTCCCCGTACAGCCCAAATCTTTAACGAGCTTGCAAAAGATGACTGATGTCATCACTGTCAACCGTGGAAGCCGTATGGCTACCCATCTACGCTGGAGTACGAAAAACATCATCTCACGCTCTCAGTCCCAGCGGATAAAAAACAACACCTAAGCATATAAATGTTGTTATGCAAACCGAGCTTACCTGTATCGTATTGAACTGTACCTATATATATGTATGTATGTGCCATATGTATGTACTGTGCCACCATTTATTAGCTATTTATTACTATCTAAATCTAGATCGACGCCTATCTTGGAAGCGCATGCAAAATATCTGTGAGTGATTTGATTCAAAATATTGTATTTTGCCTCATGTGTGTCACATACGTCTCTCTTGTTTTATTGTGATCTTGTACCACTGAAGAAGGGCCACGCCCGAATATATATTGGTTTATTTTTTCTATTTCTGACAGAAATGAGCAACAGGTTATTCATCCTTCTAATAATCTTATTAACAATGCTCAGCTCAACGTTCAAATACCTGGGGTCAATGACCCATACAAAACAGACAGGTCAATGTCCTATGACCTACAGTCAACGCCGTGCAATTTCATTTTTCATCTATTTTATTGTCTATTGGCTCTTTTTGCCTATTCTATGGTTTGTTTATTTATGTATGTATATTCAAATGTGTTTTTCTCCCTATCTCTGGTGTTCGGACAAAATCAATATCAGTTTCAGAGCCACCCAATTAAATATCAGCAGTGAACAATCAACATGTATTGCAGACAGGGATGCGGAGCCGTGGAAATTTCAGACGGCTCCGGCTCCGGCTCCGGCTCCGGAGAAAAAAATCGGCTCCGGCTCCGGCTCCGGCTCCGGGTGAAATGTTATGGCGGCTCCGGCTCCGGCTCCGGCTCCGAGTAAAATGGTCCGGCTCCGGCGGCTCCGGCTCCGGCGGCTCCGGCTCCGACTCAGTACATCCCCTACGCAATCAATTAAATACGGGTGGAAGAAAAATTGGATTGGTTATACGCGTTACTCTTTGCCATGACCGGCTCACCGCGTCCCCGCGCAAACGCACCTCGGAGAGAACTGGCAGAACAAAGGGCTAGGAAGCGATGGCATTGGAAACGCAGTCGCCGCGAATCGGAGTTCAGTGAACCATCGTAAGCTGACACCCGTCTCGGCTGCATTGGGGGGTGAGGGGTGGGGGGTGGGGTGTGGGATGAGACGGTGCAGGGAGTCGCAGTCCACTGCACTGGTTTGAAAACAATGGCCGTCACCTGATGACTGGTCCTCATGTTCTGGGGATGCAGTAGACGTGGGGGGGGGGAAGAGCAAACAGGAAGTTGATTGCGTACTGTGGGATACTGGGGATATTCGGATTTTTTCATTCACTTGATGGCCCATGACGTAAGTACCATATGTTTTACTGCCTTGTACTGTCAAACCGAACTAGGTCAATTATTTGTTTTCCTCTTCAAAAAATAAAAAGGAGCCGGAGTCGCCCCCTTTTTTGGCGGCTCCGGCTCCGGCTCCGGCTCCGGGCTATATTGTTTCACGGCTCCGGCTCCGGCTCCGGCTCCGGGCTATATTGTTTCACGGCTCCGGCTCCGGCTCCGGCTCCGGGCAAAATATGCCGGCTCCGGCGGCTCCGGCTCCGACTCCGGCTCCGGCTCCGCATCCCTGATTGCAGACTTAGCAATGACACAAAACAGTCATCAATACATGTACATATTACATATTCGGCAGCATTGTCTGCCGTGCGTCCATCACATTGACGTGTGCATGCCCTCCAGGGTAGCTCATACGCTCTCCTTGCTCGTCATGTTGAAGTGTATGTTGAATGTACAGCTGTGGAGCTCTGTGCCGACCACAGCACCACGACTGATGCTCGCGAGATCCGCCGTGCTTGTGACCGTGAATGACGCACCGCTCTGTACGTCGCTGCTGACCTCGGCTACACTGGCTTTGTGATCTTGACGATGCTTATCACTGGAGAAGTCTGCATTTTCAGTTACGGTCCTTGCCATCTTCCGTTGGACGGTGTCGCATGTCTCAGAGTAGCTAGTGAGACTGTTTACTGACTTATGCCCTGTGAGCTGAGTCACATAGCTTTCAGGACACCCACCATCAAGGAGCCGTTTGATCGCAGTCTTCCGGGCGCTGTGGTTTACGATTTTTTTTTTTTGTCTGTTATCTCAGCCATTTTTGCTGCAGAGCTGAGTAAGCCCCCAAGAGAGTTGGCTCCCAGCGGAGCGTTTTTGAACCAGTTGCCAGTCTTTTCAAATGTGTAGTTCACTGCCAGGTAGAATTTTGAGCACGAATCGGAGCTTGCTGGTCTTTTCGACGAATACAGCTTGAATGCTTCCACTGGACATTTCGTTTTATCCTCCAGCGGGAAAATCTTCGGCTTGAAAGCCCTGCCAGAGTCGCATCCGCGGCGAGTCTTTGTAAGTCTCTCCGAGTACTCGAGGTACTCACCATCAGCTCCGCATTTCAGATCGACATCTCCCCATAGCATCTGGTGGTGCTCGTTGCGCCCTCGTAGTCCAAACAGCATCGTGAAATACCAAAAAAGGACCCTAAGGAGCGCCATAGGATGGCGAAAGCCGAAGGCCTTTGACTCCCAGAAGTTCCTCTCGTCTTCTTCGGATGCTGGCATGGCTCTATTTGGCCTGTTGCCCTTGCCGGACGACTTTGACACCGCCATCTTTGCTTTGAGGACATCTTGGACAAGAGAAAATGAGGACGATGTCGATATCTTAAAGTCAGGGTAGCTCTGCTCTTTTAGGTGCCTTTCGATTGAGTATATGATCCCCTTCAGAGTCTGTGGTTCATATTCCTCGCCATCGCTTCTCTTCAGTTGTTGGATATACCTACATAGGTAGGCACTTAACAACGGCGCATCCAGCTCATGTGGATCCTTGCTCTGTCCTTATGCAGAAGAAAGTGTTTAAATTTACGTACGTCTTGTTCAGTGATTTCCTTTGTCCTGGATGACTTGGTGCTAGCAATGAACTTAATGGCTTCCTCTCTCGCTGTTTCTATGGTAGTTTCATTTTTATCTTCATCATCATCAAGGAAATTGCCAATTAAATCAAAACACGGTCTATCACTCATTACTGTTAATTCGAATAACGTGTAACTGCCAAGGCCTAAATTTGCTGACAATGCAAACCGAAATTGTTTCCAGACTTGATTTTTCGCTGTAATTTTGAATTCGCGTGGCGCAGTCATATACTAAATCGCTTAGTACACTCGCGTTTCTAAATTTTCATTTTGTGACCTCGACTGCGTCTCGGTCACAAAATGAAAATTTAGAAACGCTCGTGTACTAAGCTATATTGTGAAACATTGTGAAACACAGTGATCAAGGTCGTATGTGACCGAAAGTTTTGTGTATTTAAAAGTAATTTAAAAATAAATATCGTTTGGTAATCTTAGGTTTCCTGAGTTGTCGTTATCCAATGCAATATGTTACGAGGCTGTCTGTGGTGGTTGACACCTACTTTGGCTAGCCGGCGGGACACGCACTTGTTGATCTCACCTAACATGACCCGACCTTCGCCAAATGCTAAAAACGGATTCAATTCAGCGCAAAACTATAAGCCAGATATCATTGAAAAATTTGAAGTTTGTTTTTCAAGTTTTTTTTTCTGTCTGGTGTATCAATATGATGAAGGTGCAATCTAATATTGGGTAATATTGCATGGGTCAGGTGGCCTACCTTTTCTCTATTTTATTTTCTTAGTTAAAAAAATCATCGTATCAGGGCTATGACGAAAAACAAGTGGCCTAAATCCGATGAGAAACTGGATTTGGGGGTACCCTAGGTTTAGAGGAGACACTAGGGCGATGGGCGAAGAGCAGACCGTCCCTCCCTTCCCCCCCCCAACCAAAAGTCCGTGGCAGAGCCCTTGCCAATAAACACACCACAACCACGTGTGTCATAATGCTGAGCGATGGCGTTCACTCGGCTTGCTCCTAACTCACGATAACTCTCCCGCTAGATGGCAGGCCTGATCCCAATGTCGCGGATCCAAATGTTAATTTCAGTGAGACTGAAGTGTCATGTCTTAATAGTTAATACCCAGGTAAATGCTTATTTGAAATTGTTTTAACGGACTTTCACTGGGTAGTGGGTAAAAGTTATTATTGGTCCCGGTACTCCGACTTATATTGAAAAGTCTTCGATGGGGCACACATAGGTTTAAACAGACAAAAATCAGGTAGCCATTTTTCGCAACACATCAATCAAATTTCTAAATATCCAGCATGTGATGCACAACTTACCTATTCTCATATGTAAAACACAGCCAATAGGTACACTTCCTCTTTCAAAGAAAAACTACTGTTTTAGAGCACTGTCCCATATGGGGCTAAGCGAGAATTTACCCACGCCCTGGTTAGAATTTACCCACACCGGCTACAGTGTGGGCGGCAGTTCGCCCCGAGGCAGGCCAGCACTGCAGCTGTGGAGCCGACATGGGGTCGCCGTGTGGTTAGAGAAGCGATCGAAATTCGAGTGTGCAATCCGTCTTTAAACCAGGGCGTGGGTAAATTCTCGAAAAGAAATTGATGGAAAGAAATTGGAAAGATGGAAAGAAATTGATTTACCATGAAACAAATGTATTATTTTAGCAATTGAAAAGACCGAAATACAGAATGAGCTTTCGCTGCTAACGCATCATCAGTTTCTCAGAATCTGATGATGCCTTAGCGGCGAAAGCTCGACCTTAGCTCGACGGCCAGGGGCTTAGCTCGACCTTAGCACGAGCTTTCGACCTTAGCTCAAAAGCTCGACGGCAAAAGCTCGGACCGGCTCGACCAGGGCCGGGGGTTGCAGCTCACCTTAGCTCGACCAGGGTCAGGGGTTCCAGCTCACCTTGTCACACAGGTAGATGGTTTCATCGCCCATCGGGTCCACCTGAGGACTGTCGATGCTCAGATGAACCACCATTTTCTGCAGGCCCTGGCGGAAGGTGCGCTCAGCAGCTGACTTGCCCACGTACTCCTGAGTCACGACCAGGGCACACCGTCAGAGGGACAGGGCGATAGGGCCTCCTTATCTGTTCATGCGGCATCATGGAAGGATCGCCATCAGGTTAAAGGGACTATCCCACCTTTAACATGGGGTTTGAGTTGAGATAGCCAAGTTTGCGGCGAGGTTCAGAAACCACTATCTATCTAGGTTGCAGCCCCCGCGGCCTCTTGGTGTTGAAGAAATTCGTTCCCTTCATTTGAAAATGGGCCTTGTACTTACAAGGCCCTATCTTCAACATGGAGCGACCGTTAGTGTGACGTCACCTTGTTTAGTCATTCTGATTTAAATGGGTTTGTTCGTTGAAAAATCGCTTAAAACTTGGTCTGAGCTTTGTTGTGGTGCCTACAGAGTAAAAAGAATCAGCTTTATGACAGTAATGTGGCCTGGGGAAGGAGGTAATTTTGGGCTGTGACGTCACATATTTGAAAGTTTGTGTTTGGAATATGGGAAGCCTAAGATGTTTAATGAAAAATAAATGCCAGAACCGTGTTCCTGGTCATCCAATCTATAAAGTCGGGCACAATTTATCTGAAGTTTACTTGTTGAAGCACTTGCTGTATGTAAGGCATAGGTATAAGTTCTATGAGAAAAAACACTTTTAAATGGCCTCCTTACAATGAAATACCGAAAGATGAAATAATGAAATAATTATTGATGATTTCGACCACAGGTCATTATCAAAATAAGCCAGACAGAACTTTTTTTTTTGTCAAAAAAAAAGTTCTGTCTGGCTTATTTTGATAATGACCTGTGGTCGAAATCATCAATAATTATTTCATTATTTCATCTTTCGGTATTTCATTGTAAGGAGGCCATTTAAAAGTGTTTTTTCTCATAGAACACAATTTATCTGGTTTTAACAACATTTTAGAAGGTGGGATAGTCCCTTTAACCCGCGCCCTGCTGGGGGGGGGGGTGTTTGAACACCCCCCTGTGGTTTTTCGCGAATATCTCACGCCGCCGTTTTTGGTACACCTTATCATACATCAATTCTACACATGTTGTGAAAATTTCAGACCAAGGTCATTCAAGGTCAGGTCACCAGGTCACTTGAAGTGACCTCACCTCATAAAAAGTTTCAATGTCTGTCATAGCTACACCGAGTGACCGATCGCTTTGAAACTTTCAGCAATCGCTAAGAGCAATAGCATGTACAAAATGTATATCTCAGAATTTTGATATCGATGACCTAAAGTCAGGTCAATTTTGCGACCAATTTTGCGTTGGATATCAAGTGCGCTGCTTATCATATACTGATGACGATGCCGTTTTCTGGTGCCAAGCCAGCTAGAACCTCTTTGTCACACTACCCGACCAGATTTTTGCTGCTGAGGTCATTTCAGGTCAAGTTAGGTCAAGGTCAATGGTATGTGTTTGTATGTCTGTGTGTCTGTGTGTATACTGATATGTGCAACGAGTGTTTATGTGTCCATGTTACATGAAATCATGATCTGAGAAGCTTTTACCAAAAATGCAGTCAAAAAACTTCACGAAAAGTAAATTCAGCTTGCCTAAAGCGCAATTATTTTAGATGACCTAGGTTGACCTTGACCCTGACCTTGACCTCTGTACATCGTCGAACAACATATTCCATGATAGGTGGGAGGTAAGACTGGCAAAAAAGGCCGAAAGCAAGGTGTCAAAAGCTCACAAGGCCCATAGCCAACGCAAGATGTTGAGAATTGGTCATTTGGGTCTTGACATGACCTGAAAAACAAGGTCATATCTCCGAAACCAAAAACCACAGAAACTTGAAATTTTCAGTGGACATCAAGAAAGGATAGAGGAGCAGCTGTACGAAAAATCTGGCTTATAGCTCTAAAAATGTTGAGTGCAGAGCAGAAAAACTGCCTGAGGGTGGCAACCAGCCCCCCCCCCCATGTGGGGGCGAGGGTTAACTTCGGCTCAACCGATGTCGTCACAGGTCAGGTTAAAAATCACATTTTCTCCGTTTACAGGCATTTCAAGAAACGTGTTGTAAAATCGAGTAAAAGGCATGCTAACTCATCAACGCCGAGTGGCGACTATAGCTGCCAGCTACAAAAAGTTACTGCTGAAGGCAAGGTAATAACTTAAGCACAGCATTTGTGGGATGCCTAATCAGCATAGTCCCTTCTTATCATGATCAGACGGTAGTGGCGGCGCCACGAATTTTCGCCAGTGGGGGCAAGCTTTGAGCTAAAACTTGGCATACCTGACCTTTGATTCAAGCCAGATCTTTTGACACCAACCGCATTTTCGGGTCAGGTCAGGTCACTGACCTATGACCGATGACGTCATAAGTGAAACTCAACACGGTCTTCAGATGTCGAAACTTCGCAACGCCCTCACTGCCAGAGGGCGTTTCACAGGGAAATGAAACTTGCAGGATCTAGTATCCATTACGAGTCTCACAACTTATATAGGTCTCGGATTATTCTTAATGGTCATATGAGGTCAGATCATTTTCGTGACCTCACCATTATAAGTCAATGGGGGAAAAATGAAAACTGCTATTCTGGCGCCGGGAAGGATCTCCAACTATCTCAAGCACACAGAATCGTGATTTGATGCACTCCTTGCAAGGTCCGATATGTCACTTTTGCAATGTTGACCTTGCGTGACGTCATTTATGACGTAATCAAGGTCATATTAGTTTTTCGTCAATAACTCCCCATCAAATCCAGCTAGCGAGTCGGGAAAGCCACCAATGGACTCAGGAAGACCTGCCGAATCGAATGATATGCGACATGGCCCCTCTTTCGACCAACATCGTGACCTGGGGGCGCTGACCTGACCGTGACCTGAGGTCAACACCCTAAGTTGACCTGACCCAAACAAAAAGTACATCTATTTTGAATTATATTCTTTTGAATTGGCTACACATGTGTTTCGACAAAATGTCTTTTTCAAGCCTTACATCCCAAATGATAACAATTCAAAAACATTGGCCTAAATACACATTACACAGGTGAATAAGGTCACAAAACAGATAGTAAATTCGTTCGCAGAAACATGTCGCATTCTATGTCGTACCCCTGTTTGCCAGATCCCTTACAAGTAGTTGAGCCGTGTATCTACTCAGTTTCACTTTACCAACATTGCCGTTCAAAGTTAGAAGGGTACAAATAAATGCCGCCTCTAACGCCTGTCTATGTTTCTTTTTTAACCTTCCAGGCGGTGGGGGGGGGCATTTTTTTGCCCCCCCCTTTACTTTTTTCGATATACCTCGAGAACCGCTGCGCCGATCGTCACCAAACTTTCAGTACCCTCCCGGGAGCAGCTAGCGCACATGGTGACCAAAAATTTTTCCAAAGGCTATGATAGGTTGGCCGCTAATGACGTAAGAGTGACGTCATTTTTGCCATTTTCGACCCAAAAAAAGGTTTCGCGGGAAGAGCTGTCAGGCCTACAGCTTTAGAGATACAGAAAAATGTTTTAGACATAAAAGGTGTGGAATCAAAAGGGCTACAAAACTGCTATTTCGGTTTTTCGAATTTTTTGGATTTTGACCCCCAAAAATCAAAAAATAGATTTTTTGAATATAATAGCCGAAAAATCCAAAAAGTTTTTTGAATTTCGAAAAAAACCGGAATATATGTGATAGTCCCTACCGCCTTCTATCTACATACCAAATTTGAGATCGATACCTCGTTTTTTGGCCAAGTTATAGCGGAAAAAAACTGTTCAAAATTGATGACGTCAAATTTTCAAACTCAATTTTTAGCAATTCTAGACCTCGTAGCGCAAAACAAAGACCACCATTAGACTCCCCGTGACGAGCTGCATCGAATCTATACCCATTTTATGCAAAAATATCAACTTTGAAATTTGACCTTTTTTGACCTGACCTTGACCTGACCTCCACCAGAAAGTGACCTAAACCGTACCTGATGGTCTTATAACCAACACCATTGAGTTGGAAATGAAAAACTGGCCATAAACCATGCATCACATAACCTTAGTAAAGTTGGGTTCATGTGGTGACCCTTTGTGACCTTTGGTGACCTGACCTGTGACCTGACCTGGTATGACCAGTGACCTCTAATAGCAACATATGTACTAGAGAACTGACGCCTTATCGCTGATTTTCGACAAAATGCGTTTTACTCGGTGTTATAGCGCTTTCCCTAGAAGCCCTGTGAACGGTGAAACATTTTATCTTTGACCTGACCTGTGACGTCATCGGTGACCCCGAGGTCAATGAAATTTGGTTTCCTTCGACAAATTTGACAGGGCTATCGAACGCCGTTTGAATTTTCCGGATCCGTTCAGTAGTTTCGGAGATACGGGGGGGGGGCAAAAAAGTGCCCCCCCCCCCCCACCGCGTGGAAGGTGGCTGGTAGGCCCACCGCCTGCCGGGTTAACCCTTTACAAAAAATTGAAGTTCCGTTCCAGTCTGGAAGGTGACCGGCCTCGTCGACATGCTGCACAAATGCATTAGACAATCTATGATTTCTAAAGGCCTGGCTACACTATGCGTTTTCTGCGTGCGTTTTTGCAGGTTTGCGTGTTTTGCGTAATATCGTTCTAGGAAAAAAGTTATAAACAATATAATTTTTACTTTGGTTATATACAAAAGCTAATATAACTCTTATGTAACTAAAATTTAAGGTGAAAAACATCACAAAAACGTAATATCGTTCTTTTTTCTAGAACGATAGAGCTTCTAGAACTTTTTCTAGAACTTTTTTCTAGAACCACCAGGGGCGAAACGGCGAGGAGGCCCCCCCCTCGGCCGGCGCGTATGTAGAAAACCAATAGGTCCGGAGGGGGTTGAGACTCGCATGCGTCTTTGGACCAGGGCTCAATGCAGTGAGTAGTGTACGTGCTGGGTCTGACCTTGTCGGAGCGTAGAAACATGTCCAGGCCGGCCTCGTGGGGGCCGACATCACAGCTCATCTCGGCGCCCCAGGCGCGGAATCCCTTCTCAATGCGAAGAACATCCAGCGCGTGAGTGCCGAAATCGCCCACACCTGAGCAGCAGTCAGCACAAGTCAGCATCCGTAATGACAGTGCAAAGTGTGAGATTATCTAGGCGTTAGATTCACTGTGATAGGTTCTTTGTTATTGTAATCCTCATTGCAGATTTAAAAAGCAAATTCTAGGGTCAAAGTCGGCCAAAACAACAATATGGCCTTTTTTCGACAAAATCTAATTTCGAGTGCAGTATCATCGATCAAGCAGGTGCAGTGCATGACGGTGAGCTATGCAGCGTTAACTCCGACTACGGAGTCAGAGTCGGTATCCTAGGTCATTGGTTGACCTTCCAGGTCAGGTCAATGACCCAAAGTCGGGAAAATCGGGACCTGTTAGAAAGTCGTAAACAGTGGCTGCTAAGGGGTTTTTCGGGATGCTGTTCACGAAAATCATGTTAGTTTTGATCATAGATTATGTCTTCGTGCATTTAGACCAGGTCGGGTCAGGTCAGGTCAGGTCAACCAGTAGGGGTCGTGACGGGATTTCGTAGTACGTGTCAACCGCCTCTGACAGCTTTGTAACATGTTACGAAGACACCAAAACTACTTCGTAAATGTTCAAATGGTTGCTAACTTCGAATTCAGCTCCAAAAACTAGCCTAGAAACATGTACAGCTCGAAAAAGTGAGCCGAGGTCACCAAAGGTCAATGACCTGACCTGACCTTCAGGTGACCTTGACATCCACCCAAATGCATGGAAGCAACATTTGGGTATCATCGGCTTCCTCTCGTCACGCGCAACACGCTCGTTTTTTTCGCGAAGCTCTTGCTCGATCAGGGGCCAAACGGCAAGGGGGGTCCAACTGACCCCCCCCCCTACACATTAGAAGCTGGCAAACGCCGCACACATGCGAGGGTTAACCCTCGCCCTGGCAGGGCATTTTTCATAACACGGCCTGGCGGGGGGGGGGGTCGATGCAACCCCCTCGCGATTGGCTCCTATGGCACCTAGAAACACCAAATTTGAGAGGTAGGTGGGCCCCCTAGATTTCTCACCCCTGTGCAAATTTGGTTGCTCTAGGTCAATATTTAGGGGGGTTTGGGGGTATAAATGTAAAAATTTCGATAAAAACAGGTCAAAAGTTTTTCGCTTATAACTTTTGATCTAATTAAAATAGAGTAAAAACAAAAGCACGAGTGAACTCAGCACGTCAAGGCGCATCGAATAATATACTTTTAGCCTGCTTAAGTGTACTTAAAGTTTTTCTTAATTATTAAAGTGACCATCCCACCAAAATTGCCTTTTCACAAAACCGGCCCATACCTCCCGGGTCTCCCCTAGTTAGTCACGAGAAATTGCCAAGATTCAGTTCAAGATTTTGGAAAATGCGGAACGATAATCAATAATCGAAGATAGCCAATTCATTGTTCATGGTATTGGCAGTCTAATGGCGTTTACGGCATGTCTGAATGTCTATTCTGTTATTTTATATGATTTTTGAACACATGCCGTTTTGGTCGATAACTCAGAAATCATGACATCACTAAAACCTCGGTATCTCAAAAATTTTCCGACCGATTTTTTTTTTGTGAAACTGTCACAATTATCTTCAATCAATTCCCTACAGGTTGCTTAAATTTTGGCACGCCAGGCGCGCCGTTTTTATGCTATTGCCCGGCGAAAAAGGTGGGGGTGTTTAACGCCCCCCAGCAACTCGCGGGCTAAGGGGCTAATACATTGGGATGCCCCCTTAGAATCAGTGACGTCAGCGGTGATCTAAAGATTTTAAAACCTTATGGTAACATCTTTGTGAAGCAGTGGTGGTATACGAGTATGCTATTTGCGCGCAACATCTGCCGCAAACCCCGCACTTCCAAAATGAAGTTGCTAGAAACAGCGGAGATCCCAAAAAAGTAAACAAAAGTAAAAGTCTAATATCTTGAAAACCGGTGAATATTTTTCGGTGAAATTTGGTAGATATTCGTTTTTGCTCTTTCTGAACCGAGCGACATCACTTTCATGCCAATCCACTAACTTTTTTGAAGGTGGGAGCCGAGGGTCCCTTTATGTAAACTTTAATTAATTAATTAAGTTCAAGTTAACCAAATTGTACAGTATTGCATATCATTCGATTTGGCTGATCACCAGGAACTCAATGACACCATTTTTTAAGCTCTAGCGTCATTATGTGCCAAGTTATTGGCAAAACGTCATTTGACCTCAGTTGACCTCATTTGACCTGACCCATGGATAAGTACACCAAACAAAGAAGCACCAAGTGACATGCTGTTACGCACTGTGGTTTCAAAGCTTAAAAGTGATAGAACGAAGCAGATATCTCCAGTATTTTCCGAATTTAGTATTTTCCCATAGGCTTAACATTACAACGTAATGACCTCTAACTGACCTTAGGTCAGTGAACTCAAAAAACCCGAACTATATGTTATACAACTTGGTGAAGTTAGCACATCCTGAAAGTTTGAAAGGAAATCAGTGCAAACTGTGAGTTAGACAGGTGCATGAAGAAAATTGGAATTAGACCATACACACACACACACACACACACACACGGAGTTTATTGGCATAGTACATGAGGTACATCGAGTACGTATCACGGAGAGTTGGCGCAAAAGCCATGGGCTTATCTCGAGGCGCCAAATCTCGACCATGACCTTGTACCGGTTTTTCTGACCTTGTGACCTGACCCAAGGTCACCCGGACCTGAAATTTTCAGGTCATATGTAAAAAGGTTGCCCCATAGGCTGTGCCAAATTACGCTATCTTCGAAAAACCTTAGGGGGGTCGCATCGACCCCCCCCCCGCCAGGGCGAGGGTTAACCCGCGCGGGGCTGGTGGGTAAATTTTACCCACCCTCGCGAATTTTTGCAATATCTCAAAAACGGCGGCGCGCAGCGCCGCCAGACTTTTAGTACCTTTTCTTACATCAATTTGACACGTTCCCTGAAAATTTGAGCGAAATCCGTCGGAATTGTTTTGAGAAATTGACGTTTTAGTGACGTCATGTTCGCCATGTTCGCCTCAAAAACGGCAAAATTTCAAACGCCGCTAACATCTTCATTTTTAAAGGAATCAAGACGTAACAAAAAAGATTATACGTAATTCTACTTAGTCTATCAAGTAGCTATCTCGGTTGTTTGAAAATTTTGGATTTTGGCCCATTTTTCAAAAAACTGACTTTTTTGGGAAAATAATTATAAAATCCAAAATTTTGAGTGTATCGAAAAAAACGGAATATATGTCAGAGAAGTGGTCTATGTGCACCTATGTACATACCAATTTTTAGAAGAATCGGTTCAAAAATGTGGGAGTTATTCAAAATTTTATGACGTCACGACACACAAAATTTTGAAAAAATGATTTTTTGGGGAAGTTGTAGACCTCGTACGGAAACAAAAATAGCACCATTCGATTCGCCGTGAAAAACTGCATCAGATAGACACCTTTTTAGGCCTTAACAACCAACTTCAAAATTTGACCTCACTTGACCTGACCTTGACCTGACCTCGACCTGAAATTCATCCAGAGGTGGTCCATATCACTTACTGAGTATGCGTATTGAATTCTATGAGTAAAATGACCCATAAAACATGTGTCGCACATGCCCTTTTCTATATTTTGTTTTTGGTGACCTGACCTGACCTGACCTTGACCTTGACCTCTGAATGATATTGTATGCAACGAGGATTGTCTTGGTAGCCTAAAAACACGTTTTTGGCAATCAGTCTCAGTCCATGACTACATTCTTCGGCAACTACGGTGCAAGGCCGATACTGTAGGAACTTGCAATTTGTACCCTTGACCTGACCTTGGCCTTGACCTCAAACTTTAAATTAAGTACATGTTTTTAGTTGTTCGTGATAAGATCTTTCGATTGGCGTTTGAATTTTCCAAATAGGACCATTAGTTCGGGAGATAACAGGGGGTAAAATTTACCCCCCCCCAGCCCCGCGCGTTCGGTTGGAGACCCCAGCCCCGCGCGGTTTAAGATTGAAATACCAAATACCAGGTTGGTACCTGTTCGGTATCAGTATGACACAAAAATTGAGTGTTCAATTTTCATTTGCCTAGTACCGACACTTGCCTACCACATGTACGCCCTAGTTGGCTAATTGCGAGCTTTTCGGTGATTAATCCGCGTACCGACGGGGGTCCGCGCCAACTTAGAACCAACAGGGTGGGTGGGGGGGGGGGGGGCGGTTGACCGCCCCTCCCCTAATATGTCGAGAACGAATCAAGATAGCAACAAGCGGTAAACAGCATGGGATACGCACGGACAAGGTCTACAATTTTCACTGAGGTCATTTTCAAGTCAGATCAAAGATGACGTCACAGGTGTCAAACAAGTCAAAATGGTGGCGCTGGAAATGAAGTTTTTTTTTCGAGTAGGGTAAGGGCGGGTAAGAGGACGCAGGCGACAAGAGTACGCAGCAGCTGTTTCGGTTGCTTAGCAACGCCTCATCAGCGTCATCTCGAGTCCTAACTAGTGACGTACCCAGGGGGGGGGCCACGGGGGCCATGCCCCCCTGAGCGCCGGGGGCCCCTCAGGCCCCAGGATATTTTTTTTAAGCACTGAATAAAACGTCTTTTACTCGGAAGAAAAATTGATATTAAAGTTTCATTTATGCAGCCCTGGTTACCCGAGGGGCCCATGCAGTCATCCAAGGGCCCCCAGTTTCCTGGGCCCCTGGTCGCCTAGGGGGCCTCTGGTAGCCGGGGGCCTGGTCTCATGGGGGCCCCTGATAGCCTGTGGCCCCTAGTCGCCTAGGGGGCCCTGGTCGCCTGGGGGCCTCTGGTCGCATGAGGCCCCTGATCGACTGGGGGCGCCTAGGGGGCCCTGGTCGCATGGGGGCCTCTGGTCGCATGAGGCCCCTGATCGACTGGGGGTCCCCAGTCGCCTAGGCGGCCCTGGTCGTATGGGCCCCTGATAGTATGTGGCCTCTAGTCGCCTAGGGGGCCCTAGTCGCATGGGGGGCCTCTGGTCGCATAAGGCCCCTGATCGCCTGGGGGTCCCTAGTCGCCCAGGGGCCCCTGGTAGCCGGGGGGCCTGGTCGCATGGCCCCTGGTTGCATGGGGCCCCCGGTCACCCCTAGTCGCCTGGGGGACCCTGGTCGCCTTGGGCCCCTGGTCGCCTGGGATCCCCTGGTCGCCTGGGGGCCCCTGATCGCCTGAGGGCCCGCTTGTCACTTAGAGGGCCCCTGGTCGCCTGGGGGCCCCTGGTAGCCGGGGGCCTGGCCGCATGGGGGCTCCCTGGTCGCATGGGGGCCCCCTGGTCGCCTGGGAGCCCCTGATCGCTTTTGGGGCCTGATCGCATTGGACCTTGGTCGCCTGGGCCCCTAGTCATCTGGGGACCTGGTCGCCTGGGAACCCCTGGTCGACTGGGGGGCCCCTGGTCTCCCGGGCCGCCTGGTCGCCTAGGGGGCTTGGTTGTCCAGGCTCCCCTGGTCGTCTGAAAGAACGCTTATCACCTGATTGATCCGAAATCATCTGAGTGGCTACTGGCTACTGGATATAAGTAGAGACTGGAGTAGGCAGTCATTACGGAGCGAGCGAAGCGAGCGGAGTCTCATACTGAATTAAGGGAAAATCCTGAGTATGAGCGGCCGGCCGGCCGGCCGGCCGGCCGTGGGGACGCTCTTCAAAAGCTAATATCTTAGGAACGGGACATCCGATTGACAAGCGGTCTTCTTTACTGAATGTCACTTGGACGTAAAAGTTCTGTGGTGTGATGGCCACCATGCGTTCTTGCCAACCACCGCACGTGGCGCGTGGTAAAGTTGGACATTTTTTAAGAACCCCCAAAATTGCAACCTCAATAACGGCACAACGGTTGGGCCGATTGAATTGAAACTCGGTAAACAGTTAGGTCTCCATCAGATAATTCATCTGCATGCGTTAAGGTTAGGGTGCTACAGCACGTGCGCACGTGCAGGGGGCGCTCCCAGATCTCGAGAACGGCTGGGCCGATTGCGCTCAAATTTGGTACACGGTTGGGGACCAGTTAGTAGGGTGCCGTGCAAAAGTCAGTTTGGACCCCGCTTGCACGTGCGCACGTGCAGTGTGCCGCTTCCAGATCTCGAGAACGGCTAGGCCGATTGCGCTGAAATTTGGCACATCGCTAAAGACCGGTTAGTAGGGTGCAGTGCACAAGTTAGTTGGAGGTACCCCCTTGCAATTTCGCACGTGCAAGGCCCATCCTCTCGCTCGCTCCGTTGGTCGCCCAAAAGGCGTTTTACTGGTTTGAAGGAGCCAATATCATTCACGGTGCTGGAGATATCACAGAAAAACAAAAAGGCTAAACTGAATATCCCCCAACCTTGGCCCCAAAGGTGTCATTGGCTAACACAGGGATGTGGGTCGATTTGCAATCGCATTTCCTCCTTAGTCCTATTCCTCCAATTAATACAGGGTGTCCCAGAATTACCCAAGCATTTATTTTCTGGCTAAAAGTACAATTGCGCTCGATTCCTAGTGAAACATATAATAGCCGCGTTTACAAAGGGCTAGTTGCCAGATAGTGGAATTCCGATAACGAGACATTTATTCCACACTATTTATATACCCATTATCCGGAATTGGAGGATGTTCGGTAACTGAGGCGCTCACTGATAAAATGCCGTGCGCTTCATGCTCACTCCTCAAGCAAAAATATTTTTACTTTCCAATTTTCCACATTTTCTCAAGGCTTAGACCGTTACAGAGACCGTTTTAACCCTCGCATGTGTGCGGCGTTTGCCAACTTCTAATGTGTAGGGGGGGGGGGTCGGTTGGACCCCCCTTGCCGTTTGGCCCCTGATCGAGCTAGAGCTTCGCGGAAAAAAAATGAGCGTGTTGCCCGTAACGAGAGGAAGCCGATGATACCCAATTTTAAGGTCCTAGGTCATTGGTTGACCTTCCAGGTCAGGTCAATGACCCAAAGTCGGGAAAATCGGGACCTGTTAGAAAGTCGTAAAGTGTGGCTGCTAAGGGTTTTTTCGGGGTGCTGATCACGAATATCGTGTTAGTGTTGATCACAGATGATGTCTTTAAGCATTTAGACCAGGTCGGGTCAGGTCAGGTCAGGTCAACCAGTAGGCGTCGTGACGGGTATTCGTAGTACGTGTCAACCGCCTCTGACAGCTTCGTAACATGTTACGAAGTCACCAAAACTACTTCGTAAATGTTCAAATGGTTGCTAAATTCGAATTCAGCTCCAAAAACTAGCCTAGAAATATGTAAAACTCGAAAAAGTGAACCGAGGTCACCCGAGGTCGCCAAAGGTCAATGACCTGACCTGACCTTCAGGTGACCTTGACACCCGCCCTTATGTATGGGAGCAACATCAAATCACATGTTTGAACGTTTGAAACCACGACAAGCTTGCAAACGCGCGGCTAATGCGAGCCGACATACGCGAAATCGCGATTCCGGCCAAACATGGTCTCGGAAAAGAGGTCACAGGTCAAAGGTCATTTGGGTCAGGGTCATGAAATTTTCAGGGTAGGTGTAAAATTGATCAATGCGAAGGTACTGAAAGTTTCGTCGCGATCGGCCGCTTTTTACGCGAGTTATTCGCGAAAAACCATGGGGGGGTCGACCCCCCCTACACATGCGAGGGTTAATTGACTTTGATGAAGTTGAACGCGAGAAATCACAACCAAATGCTACATAATGGTTGTAAAGAACTAAATTTCGTTTTCCCACACACGTGGCGTTTTCTCACCTACGTCTGCAGGAGAGACCGGACCCACTATGCCCCCCCCCCCACCATCGAAAGGTTCTGCATGACTCCCGGGGGCCCCCGGGTGACCTGGGGGCCCCTTCGAAAGCAGGTGGCCCCCTCCTGGGCGAAATCCTGGGTACGTGCCTGGTCCTAAGGAAGCTGTCTCTCACGCGGCTTCGATGGTGGAAGGTGGGCGCGCTACGGGTTCACTTGTCTTTTTTAGAGGCTTAGACGTGTTTTTCACATCGCTTTTAGACTTTTTGGGGTGCAGGAAAAGATGTGACCTTCCTCAGGGAGCGGCAATAGAATTTTCATTTTTTCCTATCAAGATACCACGGGGAATCTGGTGTGTGTGTGTGTCAAGTCCCAATTGTTTACGCGACGACTGTGGCGCCAGCTCTCAGCCCGCTTTGTGTCTACCGTATGTGTCGGCCATGAGTACGCATTGCCGTGGCGGACAAGAGTACGCAGTTTTCGAGTGCGTGGTTGTGTTGCATTAATCAACTTAGTGCATCAGGCGCGCAACCCCTCAGCAGATTCACGGGATTGGCCAACAAGGTGGATGACACTCGGGGGGACGTCGAGCAGTTGGGGAAACCACGAAGAGCATCACTGTTTCTGGTAGACCAGGGGGCATTTGCACGACCACAGCGGGGCGCCTCGACTCTGTTAAGAGTGACCGTTTTAGTGGCTGCGGCAATAAAGATAACAATAGTTTAATTACTTGCATGAATGCATTGATTCCAGCGAGTAGGAATGCATACACGTAGTGCGTACTCCGCCCGCACGAAGTGCGTACTCTTGTACTGCCTATCGGGCAAGAGTACGCAAATGCAGGGTGTTAGAAAATTGCTTACGGTCACGCTTTAAATTGGACGTAGGCCGCTGTAGTCATGACAGTTTGTGGACAAATGATCAGGCTTTATCGATTCGGAATATACTGATCGTAGCCGTAAACCAAAACCGAACGGCGTGAGACGACAAAATGCATTAGGTGCGTACTCTTGTACGGTCCTCCCCTAACTTTCGAAGAAGCCAAGCTATGAACTAACTAATGGCACCATCGTGATCCTCTCGTCAGTCCGCATCGAATCATATATGTGCTGACCTCCAAACGTCAAGGTCAAAAGTTGACCTCAGGTCACGTGACCCCAAGGTCAACATTTATATCAGTCGATGCTCCTTGACGAGCTGAAAATAATGAGACCAACCGCGCGGCTGCATTTCGTTCCTGTAAGGAGCTATTAGCAAAAAACCTTTGGTGACCCTTGATGACGTCACATGACCTTACAGCTGCCCAAGAGCAAAAAAGCCTCAAGGTAGTCAAGGTTAATAGTATATGAACTATGAAGGCATTCATGGTATATTTGGCCATTCCGACGTGTTTTAGTGGAAAAACAGGGAGTTGATTTTTCCTCCATTGACTCATAATGGGGAGGTCAAGAAATTCACCCGACCTTAGGTTATCGATACAAAAATTCTGAGATTAACATATTGTAGCTATCAATGACTTTATTACATCCTACGACTTTCAAAGGCCTCCGTCATCTATGTACTGTAGCTCTGACACAGTGACAAAGTTGCAAAAAAGTGATTTGAGGTTGGGTCATTCGAAGTGCCCTGGTGACCTGGCCTTGAAAGGTAGGAAGGTTCAATCTTGCACACAATGTGTAAAGTTGATAGTGAAAAGTCATGCCAAATTTCGCGGCGCTATGCACGGCACTTTTTCCGCTATTAACGAAAAACCTCCGGGGGGCCGTTAACCGCCCCCCCCCCCGTCCCGCGCTGGGCCGGTGCTTCACGACTTCCGCGCCGGGCCGGGGTGTGTGTGTGTGTGTCTGAACACCCCCCCCCCCCCCGTTTAACTCGGCTCCTGGGCTACGTAGCGACACGTGGTAAGCGGCATTCGAAAGACCGTAAAAAATAATGACGGAAACACTCGATCATTTTTTGGTTCAGGTCAAAGGTCAGGTCGCCAGAGGTCATTAAAGGTCAAATGTAGGCCATTTCAACAGTTTTGGAAACTGCCAACGGCTAACTCGGGAACTAATAGAGCTACAGCGCCGCGAAAAAGCGCATTCGATAGCCCTTTTACAGACCTTTCTGAGTGTTGTTGTCAGATTTGACCTAAGGTCAATGGTTTAACCTCCAGAGAGCAAAAAACGGTAAAAATAGCCGCGTTTTCATAAAAACAGCTTTTCAGTCATAACAATTTTGATTCAAGCAAGCCATGGCATTACTTTTGCCAGCATCGTGTTCCTCTCGTCGAGACGCGTCGAATGAACTATTCGCTGACCTTGAAAGGTTATTTTGAAAATTTGACCATAGGTTAAGGTCATGCCCTGACCGGAAAGGGTCATGTTGCATATCGGTCGATCCGTATCGTCAAGCTGAATACATCTGACGTGTTTTCATCGCTCTAGCACGTCTCTATCAAAAGTTATAGCCAAAAAAACTGCTGGTGACCGTTCTTGACCTGAGATGACCTCAGGGGCACACAGAGGGGTCACAGGTGCATTTTTGCGATTCAGTGTGTCATGTTTACCCATAAACTGATGCAAGAGAGGGTTTTGAACACCATTCGTCCACAAGAGGCGCATTTCAATCTTCTCCCAATTGACTTATAATTTGTAGAGGTCGCAAAATTGACCTGACCTTAGGTCATCTATATTAAAATTCCGAGATAACCATTTTGTACATAATGTTACTCTCATCAATCGCTGAAAGTTTCAAGGCGACCGTTCAGCCGCTGTAGCTCTGATGAGGATTGAAACTTATTTTCTGAGGTGAGGTCACTTCACGTGACCTGGTGATCTGACCTTGAAAGCCCTGGGTCTGATATTTTCACAACATGTGCGAAAACGATGCATGAACAGGTGTGTCAAAAACGGCGGCGCAACACCCTCCCCCCCCCCCCGGCGCGGACCGAGCTGCGGTGACCTACCGAGGTGCTGGCCGGCCTGCAGGATGGCCTCGTACATGTGGGCCGTCTTCTGCCGGTCGTGGTACAGCTCCCAGCCCAGCTCTCCGGTGTAGGAGATCCTCAGAGCCAGTGTGTCCACTCCGGCGATATCCAGCTGCTCGACACAAACGCCATAGAAATAAACACTAGAACAGACGTCTGCCTGCATGTAAAAAAAAAAAACATTTAGAACCCAAGGTGGTTTTAGGGTGGCTGGATCTACACCTAGTATCAATATCGTTCTAATATAAGTTGATATTATAAATAGATGGATACCGTACACTTTGGGTAGACCAAGACTACACCTTTTTGCGTTGTTCGATGGCCAATCGTCATAACCATTTCGGCATCAGTTTGGACAAGCATCATTCAGAATAACCCATCGGCGATTTGCATCACTGTTTGACGGTCGGCAAAACAGGCTGGACTCCATTTAACCATTCTGCATAACTCTTTGTCATTGAGCACAATGTTCGTCATAGGCAAAACACTTTGTCAGATTGTCATAATGCTTCGACATTTCACAAAATGGTTAGTCGATGTGCAAAATTCATCGGTACTGTGCGTAAACAATGACTGTTTATTTAAAACTTTCGTCAATGATCAAAATGTCAATGATGTAGTGCTTATCTAGCCATATTCAATGTTTAACGTTATTCACATTCAGGGATGAGGCTTATGACAGTTCCAGCGCAATTTGCAACCAATTAACCATTGAATTCCGAAAAGGCAGTTATACCATAGCTACGAGGAGACTGCCGGCGCCATACCGAGTAGGCATGTAGATTCTTGAGCGTCGGACTCCTAAACGCTTCGATACAAACCACGAAGTCGGCCGTCATTATCGCGTCACTGCCCGTGCGATGTCATGGGACAACGCCTCGGGCGGCCGCGCCGGTCGGACTCGCGAGGGAATGGCTGACAGATGGCAAGCCGGGCCCTGCCGGCCGGACACCTTGGTTTTTGGGGCGGGGCTGACTTATCCAGCCTGTTGCCTGTTCCTTGGTGTTTGAGGCGGGGTCAACTTATCCAGCCTGTTGCTCTGTTGCCTGTCCATTTTTCAATCAGCCGATAACATGTCAGCTACGTCCATCTACATTGTACCTATGGTGCTCATGAACGCTACCGATTTTTATGTGGATCGATGGTCTACGAGTTTCGCCACCTATGCCTCGCATTGCACTGTATAAACGCGGTCATATTTATACTTCTCTGTAAAGGGGCGATCTGTTTTTAGTTTTGTTAGTTTTGTTAGTTTTGTTAGTTTTGTAGTTATGCTGAAGGTTTTGCCGGAATGCCTCTCACTGGCGCCACCTATGTGCTGATCGGACGAATGGGTTTTGCTGATTGGCCATCGAACAACGCAAAAAGGTGTACTAGCCGCACCATCTGAACATACATTGCATAGGGGAAGCCGGGGTAACCCCGGGCGCGGGGGAAGCCCGGCCACCCCGTTTCCGGCTAAATTATTCATAATAAATCCTCTTCGGGCCGTTTGGAAGGCGGCCGGACCGTCCCAACAGGGCAATCTGGTCCCACGGGGACAGTCTCGCTTCCGCAGACCGCATCGACTGTGACCAGTTGGTCTGGCAGTCCCCGGGAGACGGTCAAGACACACTGGTCTACTGCATGAGCCTTTCGCTAGGGTAAACGCAGTAAAAAGCAGTTTCATTGCACGTCTCTCTCGTTCATGCAATCTGCTGCTACAGCACGTGCAAGCCGCAGATATTTTCATGGCAGCTCATTCGGACGCGATGCCTGGGAGTACTCCAACACTCTCAGTCCCTACAACGTCTGAGTGTTGTCTCTGACTGAGCTGTATGACTGAGTGTTTGTGCGATCACTTTATTATCTGTTTGCTTACTGTACGTTTTGTTTTAGTTTTTGTGTTTTTGTGTTGTTATTTGTATGTGTCATACTGAACTGACTGGAGCCGTAAATGGGCGTTTGTCTGTGGCTACCTGGATAATTAATAAACAAATAAACAGATCACTGTAGCTGGCTCGCACAATCCAATTACTACACCAGAACATAGTCATGTCATAGCTTTGCAAGGGCCTTTTCAGACCGAAAGAGTTGGCTTCCGACAAAACAGACAATTTTTCTCAAGTAATGCAATTCATCAAGCACCACATGTTTTCAGAGTGTTTATTATGGGTTCCGTCCCATAAAAGCGTAGTTCAATTTTCTCCCACTGACTTGAGGGATCTCAAAATTGGCCCGGCCTTGCTGTCAACGATTTCAAACTTGCTAAGTATACGTTGTAAATACATATACTGATTTCGATAGACTGAATATTACATAGACTGAATATCGAATACATACACAGGGTCTTTCATAATAAATGTTATTTTTAAAATAGCCATAGCTCAGGTTTGTTTGTTTATTGAGGCTTTAGGGCGCACCGACAGCAAAGGTCATTTTGCGCCCATAACGTCGCACCCATAGCTCAGGTGATATACATCACAAAGTGATCCATAGCTCAGGTGATATACATCTCAAAGTTATATTGTCAATACCCGAATGAAATAACAACTTTTTTATTTTTTCATGGTTTAGCAGGGTTCGCACTTCACAAAATGTGGAACGCTTCAAAATTTCGGGTGGTGCGTTCCTCTAACTTGCTTTCCTTTGAAAAACTTTGCGTTCCTGCGTTTTTGCGTTCCTAAAAAGGCGGTGCGTACGTACTTACGCAAGAACGCAGGAACGCACTAAAGGAACGCACTTGCCCAGCTCTGTATGCCCGACGTTTTTTTTCTTTTGTGCAGAAAACACAACCACCCTTGGTGAATATCGAACAACCATCCATTCAAGTGCTGGACCGAGACTCTAACCACTCGGCTACGGCGACTTGGTGTCCGTCCGCGAGTTCAGTTTGCACTGTAAGTTTCAAGTCAAACCATAGCCCCAATGGATGTATTCTTGTCCCAGATGGCAGATGGTAATGACGTCACACAAGAGATGGCGCTAGTTGGTTGGCCGATTCGTGGCATGCAGTTGGCGAATACGCGCCCCGGTCTACCCTATTTTAGTTTTTCATAGGTAATGCGCAATACACGGCAGTAAAATACCAAAATAGTGCAGTAAAATAGCATTGGCGACGATCAAATAACATGTGCGCGATATGTAAACGTCTGCAACAATTGCTGTCATATTCCTACCAAATCCGTGGCGTCACTGCGGCGCCCTTTTTTCCTTGAGTGAGTAGTGATGTATGTAATATAGGGGCTCGACACCTACCTGTCGGGCGCTGAGGAACGGGAACCGGCCGACGTCCTGTGTGGTGAGCTGCTGCAGCAGCTGCCGGCTGCGCGGACCGGCCACGCTCAGCACGCCCAGCTCCTCCGTGGCGTTCCGCAGCTCCACCTGCAGGCCCCTCTCACGAGCCACGTACTGCAGCCACCTGCACAAACAGTATGTATGTTAGGGTGGTCCTTATTTTCGAAAATCGTATTTGGATACCTTGCGCCCCTTCAATCGGTGCCGTTTAACGAAAAAACATGTCTGTCAAAATTTCAGATCCCTACTTCATTATTTACTGGTAGCTCAACGCTCGTTCGTTCGTCAATGTTCGCTCAATGTCCGTTTCGTCGATCAACGTTCGTTCCCTCTTCCTCAGGTGTAACGGTTGTCTGCGTCGCAAACTTCTGGGTACATGGTGTCCCCCAGTTATGAACTCCTTGGCTCCAAGTTCCCAGTAGCGGCGGAACACCTTCAATTAGGGGGGGGGGGCACTGCCGACTTTTGGTCCCATTCTTTCCATGCAACGCCCATAGGGCTATACTAAAATGGCAAAATTAAGGGGGGCACGGTGCTCCGGTGCCCCCTCCCGTTCCACCACCTATGCAAGCTCCCATCCCGCGGCCAATCTCTCGCCTACTTCCTCCACCGCCACCAAATCCTCTAGGAAACGGTCCGGGAAGCGGCCAACCGGACGTTAGAGAAGGTACTAGAGTAGAGGAGTTCTGGGCCAGGGCCAGGAATCCCACCCAGCACAAAGGGAGAGCGGTCAAGAAGGTGGAAACTCTCTTCGACGAGTGGAAACGCCTGAAAAAGAACAAGAACAGGACTTCCGCCACCCAAACAAGCAACGAGGACGTATTCAAGAAACAACTGGAAAATATCTTTGATATCGCCCACGGTGACGCAATGTCCTTGATACCTAACCATCCCGGAAGATCGCGCCTTCCTTCTCGCCCAACGTGAGCCAGGGAGACGGGATAGAATGACAGAGGCAGACATGGCGCTCCATTCCCAAGAAAAGAAGAAGAGGAGGAGGGATGACGCCGAAGAGAGGAGGAGGAGCAAGGCGTCGCGTCGGAGGAGGCGCGGGCGGCAGCCGACCAAGTGGAGCTGGAAAGCATAACCTCGAGTAGCTCCGAATCGTCCCCACTTCGCGGAGCCGTGAGACCTGGCCCCAGCATGGGTACAGCCACTCTGTCATCCCGAAAGCGTGGTCGAACCACGGCCATCACGCCGCAACTTTCCGCTAACGTCTAACGTGTGTGTGTGTGGGGGGGGGGGGGTCGGTTGGACCCCTCTGCCTTTTGGCTCCAGATCGCGCTAGAGCTTTGCGAAAAAAACGAGCGTGTTGCCCGTGACGAGAGGAAACCGATGATATCCAATTTAAGGTCCTAGGTCATTGGTTGACCTTCCAGGTCAGGTCAATGATCCAGTGGTCAGAAAAATCGGGACCTGCAAGAGCTTCGTACAGTGAAGCTGTATTGTTTTTGGGGGTGCTGATCACGAATTTCATGCTAGTTTTGATCACATATGATGTCTTCGTGCATTTAGACCAGGTCGGGTCAGGTCAGGTCAGCCATTAGGCGTCCTGCCGGCTACCCATAGTAGGTCTCAACTACCACTGGTGGCGTCGTAACACATAACAAAGGCACCAAAACTACTTCGTAAATGTTCAAATGGATGCTAAATTCGAAATCAGCCCGAAAAACTGCCCTAGAAACATGTATACCTCGGAAAAGTGACACGAGGTCATCATAGGTCAATGACCTGACCTGACCTGACCTTCAGGTGACCTTGACACCCACCGTAATGCATGGGGCGAACATCATTTCACATGTTTGGACGTTTATAATCGCAAAAATATTAGAAACACGCGGATAATGAGAGCTGACATACGCTGAATCGCGACTCCGGCCAAACATGGTCTCGAGAAATAGGTCACAGGTCAAAGGTCATTTGGGTCAGGGTCATGAAATTTTCAGAGTATGTATAAAATTGATCATCTCGAGGATACTGAAAGTCTCGTCGCGATCGGCCGCTTTTTACGTGAGTTATTCGCGAAAACTCATGGGGGTCCATCCCACCCCTACACATACGAGGGTTAATATGCATTGAGCCACCAAAAAGCATCCGCCGATTTCGCTCTTTTTGCTCTTTTTCCACGTTTCTAGACGAATGGCATCATTTGAGGGGGCGCAAGCGCGAAAAAATAAAAATAAAAATTTTGTATGGAAATAAGGACCACCCTAATGTATGTACATACTTACACATGAGCCATGTCCGGAGGCTGGGCCCAGGGCACACTGCACACGTCTAGGGGTGTCGCCACGGATTTTTTAGTAGGGGGTGGGGGTCGGGTTGCTGGTCTTCGCCTTGACGGGTAGGGGTGTTTTTGGGCACGCACCCGTTTTTTCGTGTGGGAAACCTCACGCAGGGCCACGAAAGCAGCGGTATAACTTATTGTAAATTAAATTTGCATTGTGAATAAAAAACAATAATCACATGTCACCTAAGGTCAGGTCACCGTGCCATGTCAAGTTCAATAACTATGCCTCTTAGAATTCCTATCTTGTCATTCCGACAGATTATCTCCTAAAAGTTTGAAAATTAGTATGATGCTTGGAGACGGGTTACACAGCACATTGAATGGACGCGTCCACCCAATGTCCTGTGTAACCCGTCTATATGTTACAGGCAATGTGTGGAATCAGGCATTCTACACATATCCCTGACTGCTTAGGCATTCTATAGAACCAGTACTAGGGTGACCCGCGTGCTCCGCAACGCGAACAGGGGTATTTTCGATCGGTGGGTGTTTGGTTCTTGTGTCGGTTGGGTTATCTATCCATTTCGGTCGATTGCTTTTTGACGGCTAAACGTTTTGGTTTGTGGGGAAAATATCCATCACATCGAGGTGCCCGTGTCTGATAAGCATGCTTTCTACTTAAGAAAACATGTCAAATGTGTTTTATAATGTAGGGGAGAGCGGGGAGAGTTGTATCATGTCCAAGTTGTATCAGGGCGAATTGTGCGAAACTTATCCAATTGATGGCGCTCGTGACACGACCAGCCGACGAGGTTTTCCGGGC
This sequence comes from Amphibalanus amphitrite, assembly GCF_019059575.1. Taxonomy (NCBI): domain Eukaryota; kingdom Metazoa; phylum Arthropoda; class Thecostraca; order Balanomorpha; family Balanidae; genus Amphibalanus; species Amphibalanus amphitrite. The sequence continues at coordinate 71,828 of NW_024882293.1, read as the reverse complement.
GCCATCTTTCCCTGTTCTGTCGTGTGGCTGGGTGGACGCGTCTCGAGGTGAGAGCTGATTTTATGTTTTTTAATGTCATTCTAAAAAAAATAAGTTGCAAGAAAATGTGTGTTTTGGACATTTAGATGTGCACGAATTTGAAAGATCTCCGTAGCGGTGGTGAGGGTAGGTTCTAAGGCTGCGTGAGTGAAAATGGATTTCTCCGGCTGTCCGCTGTTTTTTAGCACGAGGATGTTTTTCCAAGATGGCGGCGAGGTACATGTTGTATCAGAGCCGGGTGGGGTATGTTGTAACATGTATGTAATGTATGGGTATGTTGTTTTTGATAGCGAAAGCTAAGGCCTGGCTCGCGTTTGTAGGTAGCTAGTCAATACTCGTTCCATTTTGGCACAATGTGTTGGCTTCTTTGCTCTAAACGAGCCACTTTTGCGTCTAGTCTGTTGATGTTTCGTTCGTTTCGATGTTTCGTTCGGATTGCATTGACCTAAGTTTGGTCTAATAAAAGTGAAGCCTTTGAGCATATACATTGTATCAACCCCATTTAATGTTGTTGTTATGCTCAAAACCAGTAGCAAGCACACTCCCTGAAACGTGAAATACCTAGCGATACAAATTACCCCACCATGTGATACAACTCACCCAAGCCATGGGGCAAGTTATATCAAAAACATTGTTCTATTCGGCAGACCGTAGAAGAAAAACTGGTAGAGGTAGCGGAAAAGTTACTTTGCACAAAAAAGCAGAAGAATCAAGGAAGGAGATAGTATGGAAATAATGAGTTTATCACGGATAGTTACGAGGTTATGGGTCTCGGAGTAAAAACTGATACAACCCACCCCACTCTCCCCTAGGTGCGTAGTTTTATGACAAATGAGAGGCGTAGATAATTTTCGCTAAAAATGGTTTTGCAGAGGTTTGAAACATTAATATTTTTTAGAATACTGTGGCTGGTCATGCAAACGTGATGATTGGATCTTGGAGAGAATTGAATGCTCTTTCTAATGATAGCATTTTCAATTGTCAAACGTATCAGGTTAAGCAGCAAACCCCGTGTAATTATTTAGTGGCACATTACGGACAAATACCATTTTCTCCAGCAATTTGTTCCACCTTGTTTTTCATCGATCAGCTTTTCACAATTTTTCCATGAGAGGCGGTACATTTCTCTTGCCAATAGGCGTTGTTTCAACTCGCTAAGTCTGACGGTCACGGGAAAATAAAATAAAATCCAAAATCCGTTTAAAACGGCACTTTTTGAAATGAAATTGCCCTCACACGTGCACGTGGTGCGTGCCACCCCCTGCACCGCACACTATTCGATTGCCCGTTCGATTCTCTACACGATGCTGTTTTCCCCGTGCCGATCGGGCGCACGGCTACCGAGATATTGCACGGGGAACGGACCCGTGTCGGGCAAATTTAGCCATTTTCACCCGTTTTTGCAAGCCGATTAATACATGTAAAGTCTATGACGCGAATTTTCACTTTTTAGGCACGCGCCACGCGCTCGCTATCAACCCGATCGAGCCGAGACCCCCCAAAGGCACGTTGTCCATCCTTGTTCTATAACAGGGGTCGGCAAATGGTGGGGCATGCCCCCTTTGGGGGTAATGGAGCCCTTTCGGTGGGGGTAATGAGGGATTCTGAGAAAGCCTATCTTTTTAGAGTTTGTAGCTCCAGTGATGGAGCCATCGTGACTGTTGCATCCCAGGGTTCAAAGATTAGCCCAGGCCAAAGGCACAGCAGTCAGCACACATTGATTAGATACCAATTTTCACGTACCTGCTCGCCTCACCATCTCACCCCTCCGTACAGTCGTACAAAAGCAGCTGCAACTTTTGACCGTCGCCCGTCTGTTGGCGTTTCAACAGCCGCTAACGTAAGGGGGAGGAGTCGATCGGACCCCCGCAGCCTCTCGGACTCTGATATGGAGCTGTGCATAAAAAAGACGAGCGTGCTACCCATGACAATAGGAAGCCGCAGCTGCACATTTTTAAGGTCCTTGGTCATTCCGTCTCATTCAAGAGGGCAATGACAAGTGTCGAGAAAATCGGGACCCGCTATAACTCCTTGAAGTGAGAGTTTATGGCTCAAGATGATCTCCAGAAAAGCTCATAAGCCAACGGTCATTATGGGTCCAGAGGCCAGTTTTGCCAACAGAAAAATAGCCGCCTGCCGGAATTTTTGCCTAAAGATCGTTTCACATATGGAGCGTAAACGGTACAGCCCTATCCGCTTACGAGCCCATCGCGTTTACGCTCCGTATGTGAAGCGGTCTTGAGGCAAAAATTCCGGCAGGCGGTTATTTTTCTGTTGGTAAAACTGGTCTCAGGTCATGATATTTTCTGGGCTGGTAAAAAAAAAAAAATATGATGGGCTCGAGGGTACAATTTGGTCGTGATCCAATGCCTTTTACGTGAGCTTTTAACGAAAAACTACCCGCCGCCCCTAAACGTACAAGGGTTAAATGGGATATAGCATAGGCGGCGGAACGGGGAGGGCACCGGGGCACCGTGCACCCTTTGATTTTTGCATTTTAACATTAGCCCTATGGGTGTTGCATGGAAAGAATGGGACCAAAAGTCAGCAGTGCCCCCCCTCCCCTCCCCCTTAATTGAAGGTGTTCCGCCGCTACTGGGATATAGGCATTAAATATTTTGTGGAGGAAGTGTCATGTTTTAAACTTGATGCATTGGAAATGCGCAAATACCCAAAGAGTTCCAGGACGGTATGGAATTTCAGTAAACTTGGTTGTGTCAGCAATGGGGTCTGGTAGGTGGGGGTACTGGCCCTGCCTGGCGCCCAAAAAGGGGGCACGACCCCGAATGACCTGCCGACCACTGTTCTATAAGTTGCGCAAATTTCAGCGCGGTAGGTGTGACGGTGTGACCTGTAACCCGCGCTACGTAGCACCATGTCGCGACCTCGGTAACAGACAGAAACTACGTCACCACAAATAGTAATATAGACAAGCGGCTGCGCCACTTGCTTCGCGGCGTAGCCAGAAAATGCGGCACCAGCCAATTTGCTTTCGAATGGTGTTTGATTTAAACTGATCTGTCGTCTGGAAGCAGAGACATGGACGGAAACGCGAAGAGGAAAATTTTGAACATACCTAATCTGTGGGCTTATTTGGATGAAATTTGGGTCATGCGGGGTCAAGTCAGGTCAAGTTGGCCATCCCCGGTCACGCTGGGTCAGGCCAGGTCACCTTCGGTCAGGCCAGGTCGTATAGGTCACCTAGTCACATTGGATCGGCCTGTACCACACTTCTACTACTTCTACCCATACAACTACTCCTACCACTACCCCAACCCCTACCCCTACTCCTACCACTACCCCTACCACTACCCCTACCACTACCCCTACCACTACCACTGCCCCTACTACTACCCCTACCACTACCCCTACTACTACCCCTACCCCTACCCCTACCCCTACCCCTACCCCTACCCCTACCACTACCCCTACCACTACCCCTAATACTACCACTACCCCTACCGCTACTCCTACCAATACTACTACCACTGGACCAAGTGAGGTCACAGACTATCAGATAAACTGATAAACTAAAAAAAGAGTTCTTAAAACTGCCCCTACACGTGTCACTCCATTATTCTTTATCGTATTTGGTAAAAATGGCGCCTTGAGACAAATGTGGCGCATTGCGACAAAAGTGGTGCATTTGTGCCTGTCCTTTTGTCATGCATCCTTTCACCGATTTGCACCTTTATCGGACCATATTTGGCAAAGTTGTGCAATTTCCGGCAAAAATGGCGCCTTTCGACAAATGTGGCGCATTGCGGCAAGCCCGGTGCATTTGTGTTAGCGCATTGACAACTGTCCCTATTCAACGAAAATCAACGCCTTCATTCGCATCTGTTTATCAAAATAAATAAGCTGCAATCCGCAAATGAGAGGCACCCGCCCCCGATCGTCATGCATTTTAGTTGCAAAGTCCATCAAACCCGGCTGCCGATGCCTTGAAGACCGAGCAAATTTGTGAGGAAATACGCACTTTTCCAGGGCGTGCCACGTGCAAACCATCCACCCCCGGGACTCGAAACACGACACTGCACGTGCGCGTGATGTCATCAACACCCTGCGAAAATTTCAGCCCAATCGACCGCACCGTTTGACCTGTGCACGGCGTCAAAGCACCCCTCTGCACGGTGCAAACAGACAGACAGACAGACAGAGTTTCATTTCACAAATACACCTTTTTAGCCGCGATTTAAAACAGTTGAACTCCATTTTAAAAAAGCTGATTTGTGATTTAAAACTGTTGAACGGGGTTTTAAAACACATGACTTCCATTTTAAAAGAATTGAATACGATTTTAAAACAACTGACGACGTTTTTAAAACAGTTGAATTTATTTTTAAAATAACTGAACTGCACCTTAAAAAGCATGATAGGGCCAGTAACACTTCAGCTACACTAATAATGATAATAGCTATATGCTCCCCCGTTTTGCGTCGTCTGCTAGAATTGAATGAAGCGCTGCTTCTTCAAACCGGAAGAGTTCGAGTACATAAATACAACATGTAAAATGTTGTTCTCATGACTTTCCATTTTCCCACTTTTTCTGTTCAGTATATATGCAAGACTGCCACTCCCAGCGCACCAGGCCATATATAGATCACTTGGGTCACTTGTCACTGGGCTCAACATTCGAGCGACTGTACATATACATAGATACTACATAGTAGGTATTGCATTCACTTTATAAAAGGCATATTATATTCGCATTTACTTCAAGGAAAGTATCTACTTTAGACAATGTCATCACCCAGTATCGGTGACTTGATAGTCACCGATGATGAAAAAACTGTCACTGCTGTAAGAGAAGAAATAGCTCAGGCGGCTGCATAAGCTATGCTGGGTGTATAAGGTATGCTGTGTACCGGCTGCATGTAGAATGCCCGAAGATGTGCAAAGATAGATGCGTCACAAAAGCATGACGATCTTCTATGCAAAGTTACATGTGTACATAGTTTCGAATAATTTCGATGTCAGCTAACGACTGTTAAGCAGTGAAACCACTGTCAATGTTATCTGAATAGCCTTGCAATAAATGCAGTGGGATTTTTTATCTTTAAAAACATTGCAAAAAGCAATAATCATAACACATCGGCAAACAAAAATTAGTTACACTTTCAACAGAAAAGGCAAGGTATTAGATAAGGTTGCATGACAACAAAATGCAATAATAATGAATGAGATAATGCTACATTTAGCACACTTTAAAATGCAGTTCAGTTCTTTTAAAAATAAATTCAACTGTTTTAAAATCGTCGTCAGTTGTTTTAAAATCGTATTCAGTTCTTTTAAAACGGAAGTCATGTGTTTTAAACCCAAGTTTAACAGTTTTAAATCACAGATCAGCTTTTTTAAAATGGAGTTCAACTGTTTTAAATCGCGGCTAAAAAGGTGTAGTATAGTAGATAACGCCTTTTGGGGCGACTAACGGAGCGAGCGAGAGGGTGAGCCTTGCACGTGCGAAATTTCGAGGGGGTACCTCCAACTGACTTCGGCACGGCACCCTACTAACCGGTCTCTAGCAATGTGCCAAATTTGAGCACAATCGGCCCAGCCGTTCTCGAGATCTGGAAACGACCCCTGCATGTGCGCACGTGCAGCAGCACCCCAATTCTGGCACATGGATATGCAGTGCCTAGTGGGTGCCTACCTACATACATGTCAACTTTCAGCGCAATCGGCCCAGTGGTTACCGAGATATTGCCATTGTTACAAAGCTGACACCTCTTCGTTTTGCACGTGGCACGTGCATAAGGGGTCACCCACATGCATCGGGAATAGTCCAATGCTTGGTAGAAGGAATGAAGCTACCCTACAAAAATTACCGCATGTAAATCGGTCAAGTGGTTGCTGAGATATAAGCCTCGCAAAAGCGTCCGCACGGCCGGCCGGCCGCTCATACTCAGAAATATCCGTTAATCTAAGTCCTAAGACTACGCTCGCTTCGCTCGCTCCGTAATGACTGGCTTAACCCGCGCCCGGCTGGGGGTCCTGGATTTCCACGCCCTGCTGGGGGGGGGGAGTGTTTGAACACCCCCCTTGTAACTCGGCTCCTGGGCCACGTAGCGATACGCGGAAGGCGGCGTTCGAAAGAGCGTGAAAAATAATGACGAAATCACTTCGGTCAATTTTTTGGTCAGGTCAAAGGTCAGGTCACCAGAGGTCATTGAAGGCAAAATTTCGCCGATTTCCAGGTCGAATGTCGAAAATTTCCAGGAAGCCAACGCATAACTCGGGAACCAATAGAGCTACAGCCGCCAAAAAGCGCATTCGATAGCCCTATTAACGCCCTTTCTGAGTAATTCTCTCAGATTTGACCTAACGTCAACGGTTTTGCCTGCAGGGGGCAAAAACTGCAAAAATAGCCCATTTTTCGGAAACAGTTTTTCTGCAATTACTTTTGACCTAAGCCTTGTACGAGCTTACTTTTACCGGCATCGTGTTTCTCTCGTCAAGACGCATCGAATGAACTATAACTTGACCTTGAAAGGTCAACTTGAAAATTTGACCTCAGGTCAAGGTCATGACCTGACCGGAAAGGGTCATGTTGCATATCAGTCGATCCGTATCGTCGAGCTGAACACATCTAAGGCGTTTTCATCGCTCTAGCATGCCTCTATCAAAAGTTATTTGCGAAAAACTGTTAGATACCATTCGTGACCTAAGATGACCTCAGGGCATAAACAAGGGTCACGGACACCATTTTCATGTTCAGTGTGTCTAAACCACTTGTAATTCGGTGTTTGGGAGTGTTTATAATGTCTTTCGTCCAAAAGAGGCGCATTTCAATTTTCTCCCATTGACTTATAATGGGGAGGTCGCAAAATTGACCTGACCTCAGGTCATCGATATCAAAATTCTGAGATATACATTTTGTACATGTTATTGCTCTTAGCAATCGCTGAAAGTTTCAAAGCGATCGGTCACTCGGTGTAGCTATGACAGACATTGAAACTTTTTATGAGGTGAGGTCACTTCAAGTGACCTGGTGACCTGACCTTGAATGACCTTGGTCTGAAATTTTCACATGTGTAGAATTGATGTATGATAAGGTGTACCAAAAACGGCGGCGCTCCGCGCCGCCGTTTTTGAGATATTCGCGAAAAACCACAAGGGGGGGGGGGGGTGTTCAAACACCAAACCCCAGCAAACCCCAGCAGGGCGCGGGTTAAGCTCCCAGACATTCTATAGAATGCCTAAGCATTTTGATTATCCGAAACAACACGCGTCTAAAAGTTCTCCTTTGAGACGCTGATGACGGCGATTTAGCCGAAACGCGTTCGTCCATCATTTTTGTTCCGTGCTATTATACTTGTCTCAACTGAAGTACTATTTGTTTACCTAATTTTCTTTATTGGCCTTGGCCGGTCGTCACCTCACACTATTTCAGGGCAATGAGTTGAGAGGAAGCGATGGAGAAATTGTGCTATGCCGACCACCAAATGGTGCGCCGCAAGCAGCAACTGATCCAATCCCCTTGGCACGGGAGAGTAGAGTTCTGCACGGCTGCAATTTTCCACAGCCTAGCCGCCCCGCAGCCGTGGCTCCACAGCCACAGCCGCCCACAGCCGTGGCAAACTGTGGGCAGCCAGCCGTCAGCCGGCCGTGGATACTTTCAATGAAATGCAACCAAATAGTATATCATAAGTTGTTTTTAGTTGAAACATATAGCCAAAAGCACATTGCAATGGGCTATAGATTATCAAGCTCATGAAGCATCATAGGTTAACCCGGCAGTTGCTGGGGTATTTCGCCACCCACCGTTTGCTGGGGGGGGGGGGCGTTAAACGCCCCCAGCCGATAACTCGAGAACCAATAGGCGCAGCGAAACGCACGAGGCGGCAAACGAAAGAACGCGACGAGACGCTTCAGATGAGTACTTTAAAGTTGAATTTTGAGGTCACAGGTCGAGTCAAGGTCAGGTCAAACACCTGAAATCGGGCTTTCAGTAGCACGGATTTCAGGACTTCGCAATGGGCGCCTCTCGTCATAAACTCTGTCAAAACGGCGCACAATCCATCATATAAGGCCTACAAGAGTGTCAGCTCCATGTAGGGGTCAATCAAGCATAGGTCAGGGTCAAGGTCAGGTCAACCGGGTAGGCACATATCTCCGAAAATCAAAACTGATATTCGCAGCCTGTGACACATGTTTTATGGGTAATTTGGGGCGTAGAACACGATGGTGACATTCATTTTATCATATGTGTACGTGTTTGGCTCAAAAAGTTCAATTTAAGAAATGCATGTAAAATGGTCGTGAAGTAGTCACGAGAAATTGCCAAGATTCAGTTCAAGATTTTGGAAAATGCGGAACGATAATCAATAATCGAAGATAACCATCTGATTGTGCATGGTATTGGCAGTCTAATGGCGTTTACGGCATGTCTGTATGTCTATTCTGTGATTTTATATGATTTTTTGAACATATGCCGTTTTTGGTCGAAAACTCAGAAATCATGACGTCACTAAAACCTCGATATCTCAAAAAATTTTCCGATCGATTTTTTTGAAACTTTGGCACAATAAACTTCAATCAATTCCCTACAGGTACCCAAAATTTGGCGCGCCGCCTGATGCGCATCGCATACCTACACAAGCCCTTGCAAGGGGTTAAGAAAGATGGGTAGGTAGGTATACCTACATCAACAGAAAACATAAACAACGAACCAGACTAGAAGCACTAGCAGTGTAGACATCTAATGCCAAATCCTGAAGCATGGTTGTGGGACAGAACAACAGACTCTGATGCTTTTCATTATCAATGTTAGGTATGGAAAATGAAACTTGAACTGAAGTTGATAGACTGTCAAACAGTGATTGTCTAGTCAAAACTCTTGCTTCTTTCTTACTGTAGATGCCCCGCCTATCGACGGTGTCATTCTCGCAACTCCTCGAGATATCCGCAACAATTCAGATCAAATTTACGTCCACGTTGACCCAGGAAGAAATTCAAATTTTTCACCTTTAAGTTTTCCTAAGTTAAGTTTTAAGCTCCTGATAGAAATTAAGTTATTTTGTTGTGTTAACGGCCAGGAAACCGTCAAAATTACTTTTAAACGAGACGAAGCGAGGCGCTCTGCTAAACGAACCGAAACGAAAAGATCCAGAAAGAAACGAACCCGAACAACAAGCCGACAAGACGACACGACTTATTCCGTTTAAATTAGGACAGTTTCAGTCGAACGATAAGCTTGATAGTTTAACTACTTAGAACCTTGTTCGTCTTTCGTCCTTTTTCCGTCAATATATGTAAATAAAGCTCGTAAAGGTTTTTGATGGGGTTTCAATGAGCTGGCTGTTACATAAGTTTAAAAGTAATTTTTTTTTGTTTTGGTTAATTTAGAAGTCTTTTTCAATCGAACGTTAAGTCGACATGGAAATGACTACCAAGGACATCAAAGAAGAGCTTAAGAGAAGAGGACTTTCGAAGAAGGGAAGAAAGGAGGAACTTCGAAGACAGTTGGATAGTGCAAAACTCGAAGAGAATGCGGATGATGTAATATCAACGACCTCATACGAATCTCTATCATCTTCTAGTATGATATCGCATGTGGCTTCTGAAATTGCTAAAAGAGCAGAACTGAAAGTTAAAATGACGCTTTTAGAGGAGAAACAAAAACTTCAAATTGAAGAGCTAGAATTACAAATGAAAAGGGCGAAATTAGAGTTAGAAGAACAAATCGCTGCCTCAGAAGCGCGAGAACAGGCGTTAGCTTGTCCAAGCGAAACTTCAACTAGTGCACGAAGTCATACATCGCGAAAAACAAGTTGTGAACGAGAATGCCGGTCAACCAACAGGACAGAAGAATTATTGGCCATTTCATCTTTACTGACCCAGCAAAAGAGAAACCTTTTACCGCCATCAACGATACAGTGTTTCGAGGGTGATCCATTAAAATTCAGAGGTTTTATTCGCGCCTTTGATTGTCGAATCGCCGAACGAACTGACGACTTTTCCGAACGACTACACTTTCTCGAACAATTTACGAAAGGGAAGCCAAACGAAATAGTGCGAAGTTACATGAACATCGACCCATCGAAGGGATATATCGAAGCAAGAAAGGCAATGGAAAGAAAATATGGAGATGAATACAAAATATCTGCGGCTTATATAGAAAAAATCTTTCAATGGCCATGTATGAAGCCGAGCGATGTAACTTGTCTTGATGACTTTGCTATCCTTTTACGAAGCTGTTTCAACGCAACCGAGGAAATATCTGCATTAAGTGAAGCTAATCATCCCAAAAACTTGCAAATCATTATAAGGAAGCTCCCTTACTCACTACAAGAGCGCTGGCGTCGTGCATATTTACGTCTGGACAACGAGTTGCGTTGGAGAGGCCGGAAATAGTGGCGATTTCAGGACCGCAAGAATGGACCGTCATTGGAATGATTCTTTTTTAAACCGTGGACTGTTTTCGGCCGAAATTTAATAGTTACTACAAAATATTTTGTAAGTACGTTTTTACCAAGAATGAATGCCATCAGGGCTAAATTTTTACTTCTATTGCATTTTGTCAAGAAGCATATAGTGCTGTTATATTGCAGTTTTAGCGCGTTTGTTACAAAATATGAAGCGAATAAGTGTCAGTGTGTCTGTATTTAGGGCCTTGAGTGTGTCAGTGTAATTCATCAGTGCCAGAAGTTAACTTGAGGGAAGTTATGCTAATTACTCTTGTCCATCCACTAAAATTTATTAAATATTTTGCTTTGTGTATTCGAAAAGGAGAGGGAACTATTTCATTTGTGCCTTCATGTCGGAATTGAAGGTGGATCATTAAATTTTCAACGCAGTTTACAAACAAGCATTTGGTCTCTCAAGCAGTGGCTAAGAAAAGGTTGATCAATCCTGAAGTTCAGTCATCGTACCTCACATTGGCAGGAAGATCCCCCAAGGACAGAGGATATATTGTATACATGTCCTGTAAATCAAAACAAACAAGCATTTGGTCTTTCTCGTATACAAGCAGTGGCTAAGAAAAGGTTGATCAATCCTGAAGTTAAGTCATCGTACCTCAACTTGGCAGCAAGATCCCCCAAGGACAGAAGATATATTGTATACCTGTCCTGTTAATCAAAACATTTTTGTGCCTGCAAAGGCTTAAGTTATCTGTGGTGTGTTCGGAGTTAGGCCATATGGCCGTTTTTGTTGTATGTTTATGTGGAGATTGAATATAACTGTGACCCTGTGCTTGTTTGTATACTTACTATGGTCAAACAGGGAACAGCACATTCACATAACATACTCACCTAGCACCTAACTCATAGCTGTACCCTGCAGGATCTGTACTTGTTCATGTCTTGAGCATTAACAAAGCACTTAAGTAGCTTAGTAATCATTCCCCACATTTTCTGAGCATCTAACATGACATACAGCAGTGCAGAGCAGCTTCAGAGAAGAAACTCTTTAAATGCACAGACTCACACCAGCCACCCAATGAGCCAGTTCCTCAGTTGACTGTTTCCCTGGATGCAGCTTGGCAATGTGAGCTAACTTTTGGCAAGTTGAAGGTTAGCAGGTAAGATTGAGTTAGGGTGAGTACCTACCTATAACTGGGTGCTACTGCTATGCAGGTCTTGGGTAGGCTGCAAATATGTGTGATGATTGAGGTTAGGTCAGCTGTCAGGTTAGTCAGGAGTATGCTCATTGCTCAGGTCACATTTTTATGGACACTTGGCAAATTAAAAAACTAACAATCTAATCTAAGCTAACCCGACTAAACATACACAACTACTGACTATAGGAACTAAGCACCTACCTACTTGTGCCTACATCTCATACCATGTCAAAGTAGAGTTCCTTGGTGGAAGATTACCCTCAGTACTTTTGATCCCAGCCCTGTGAAGAAAACTAATACTTCTAAGCTCTGAGTCACTGCTGGCCATCCACAGGAAGAAACGCTGAGACTGAAAGCTTTGCCATTGTATATTGGAACAATAATCACTATCACGAATGACTATGAACACATTATATGATCACATCGTTGCATGGATTGTCACATTGACAATTCTACTACAATCCTTTTTCAAGAAATACATTGATGATTAACATCAAAATCAACATAAAGTGGATTTAGTGATCCGAGCTTTCTCCTCCAGTAGCAATGGAATGATCGCATGTTTCATTTGCCAGACACTGAGCACCTGATGCACATTACAATCTGCATAGCATGAAGCATCTAAGCTGCCCAAGTTCATTCATTCTAGATTTTTAACTTGAAAGTTAGCACTAATTCATCTTGCTGTTGTAAGTTATCATTCAATATCCATACCAATACATCAATATGCGCTCATCAGTCATCAGTCAACATTTTCTGGCATGATCCTGCTCAGTGTGCTCTTCAGTAGGTATTGCTCCAAGGTCTGCAATATTATAGCTTGTTTTTGGCCAATAAACCCTTTTAATTTTATTTTTCTTGCTGATATATGAGCCCGATCACCTTGCGTTTATCAACCAAAATTTCATAACTTGTTCAACTTGATATTGATATTGCTCAGGAGTCAGGACCTCTGTCATCCTCCTGGATACTTCGGATTGTTTTCAGTCAACATGCTTCTTAAATATGATATAAGTCAATATTCAAAACATCCAACAAAACGACGTACAAGAGTAAGAAAACCACCAGATAAACTAAAAAATGGCCTTGGAACAGAGCCAAGCGGTGCTCCATTTGTTTGTTTACAGTGATTGTAGTGCTGATGTATTTTTAGGACTCTGAACGTCGGCTTATAAAAAAAATGAAACGTTTTTACAAAAGTTGTAAGGCAAGTAATATTTATCTGAAAGAACTAAAATATTCAAAAGCCAAACACTATGAAATACATGAATAGGAACGAAAAAGTAACCCAAAAATCCAGCCTAATCACCGGCTCCTAAAACTGCAACAAAATCAGCACTTTTCCCCGCAACTCGTTGTCCAGACGTAAATATGCTGGCGTCGTAGGGTGTACAGTTTTACGGAAGAAGGAAGAAGATTGAACTTTGTCGATTTAGTCGAGTTTGTAGAACGAGAAGTACAAGTCATGACAGACCCTGTTTTTGGAACGACCGAAATGGCGTGTTTAGCAAAAAATAGAAGAGTCGCGCATACTTGCGATGAAGAAAGGTCAAGAAATAGGAACGCTTTCAATATCAAAATGGAAGACAAATTCCGCAAAGATCGTAATTGCCCATATTGTAATCTTACACATGACATTGAAAATTGCGAAGCTCTGAGGCAAAAGAGCACCGAGTTTCGATTAAAGGTAGTAAGAGAAAACAGACTTTGTTTCGGCTGTTTAATGAGCGGTCACATTTCGAAGCAGTGTCAAAATCGTAAAACATGTCAAAAATGTTTTAGGAAGCACCCCACCATCCTGCATGCGGAAGAAACAATCCAAACCAAGAATGTACAAGAATTAAGCGATACGGCTCAAGAAAATACTACAAAGTCTGACGTCTCAAAACACGAATCCAACCAAATGTGTTATAGTGTCATTGACGACCAGGCCGGACCTGTAATGTCTGTGATCCCGGTGGTGCTAAACGGCCCAAATCAGCGAAGTGTCGAAACGTACGCATTTCTCGACAACGGCAGCTCTGCCACGTTTGTGACGAGGCGCGTCGCAAATGAGCTTGGCTTATCTGGCGACGATACTACTCTTACCTTGACAACGGTAGAGCGAGAAAAGAGTAACCTTCGGAGTACTATTTTGACAGGATTACAAATATCCGATATCGACGGACATAACACGTTGCCTTTGCCTCCCGCATTTACAATTAACAAGATTCCACTATCAAAGGATGATATACCAGATGCACAATTGTTAAATAGTTGGAAGCATCTCCACAAAGTTCAAATCTCTGAACTAGAAACAGAGCACATTGGGATTCTGATTGGGTGCGACTGTCCCAAGGCCATGGAACCATGGGAAGTAATACATAGTAAGAACGGCGGCCCATATGCGGTGAAGACGGTTCTCGGTTGGACGGTGGTAGGGCCAAGATCTCCATGGAAACCGTCACAAAGTAATGCAAGGAAAGTCAATCATACTGAAGCGCATCACGATGAAATTGAGAAACTATTAGTTTCTATGTACAACAGTGATTTTACAGAAAGGGAGAACAGTGAACTTATCTTATCTCAAGAAGACAAGAAATGGGAATCAATGGTTAGTTCAAGCATCAAAATGATTCATGGTCGTTACGAAATACGACTACCCTTTAGAGAAAACCCAACAAAACTTCCAAACAACAGAAAACTGGCTGAAAGGCGAGCTGAAGGGCTGAAAAAAACGATTCATGAAAAATCCCGTTATGCACGCCCGTTACGCTGACTACATGAAACAGCTTTTGATCGACGGTCACGCCGAACTCGCTCCGAAGTTAGCGACTGATAACGACCCAAGTAAAACGATACAGGGGACATTTTGGTATTTGCCACATCATGGCGTGCAACATCCCTCAAAACCAGAAAAGACCAGAGTTGTCTTTGACTGTTCGGCGAAATACGGAGGAGTTTCTCTCAATGACCATTTACTTCAAGGCCCCGATTTGACAAATAGTCTTATTGGTGTTCTTTTACGGTTCTGTGAAGAAAAAGTCGCATTTATGGCTGACATTAAGGCCATGTACCATCAAGTTCGTGTACCAGTGGAGCAAGCCGATTACCTAAGGTTTCTCTGGTGGCCAAATGGCGCCATAGATACACAACTAGAAGAGTATCGAATGCGGGTTCATCTTTTAACATAGAAAATATTTGAATTTCTTCCTGGGTCAACGTGGACGTAAATTTGATCTGAATTGTTGCGGATATCTCGAGGAGTTGCGAGAATGACACCGTCGATAGGCGGGGCATCTACACTCTCCCCCGTCACGCGCACGCTGTGACCCTTTCGGTGCCTCCCTCACTTGAATGTAGGAGTTAGAGGTGTCAATTTCAGAAATTTCTTGTCCGATGTCCGTCCAATGTCCAAAATCCTAGCTCACTTTTGTCCGAAAAATGTCCAAGGCATGGATTTGTCCGAAAACTGTCCGAAAGCTGGATATGGAAAGAGGATGGGGGAATTGATCTATATTAGGTATATGTTTGTATATACCACATGATAACTAAATAACAGATCCGCCATCTGGTTTTGAGTACAAAATATTGCAAACTAAAAATGTTGAAGCAATATCATATGCAGTAGGGAATGGGCATTAGGGCAATAGGCCTAATCTGATATATAA
The DNA here is from genome assembly GCF_019059575.1 of Amphibalanus amphitrite. Lineage (NCBI taxonomy): Eukaryota > Metazoa > Arthropoda > Thecostraca > Balanomorpha > Balanidae > Amphibalanus > Amphibalanus amphitrite. The sequence continues at coordinate 56,576 of NW_024882293.1, read as the reverse complement.
AACAAACACAGCATATTGAGACAAGCCTCTTCTCTTCAAAATGTGCTACAGCCTACAACTGAAGCCGAGTAAGCAGGAATAATGCAAAACATTGCCTTATCCCTCCAGCTTGCGTTCTCAAATACTGACTTCTTGCCACATCCCTTAGGCCTTACACTAAGCCACTTGATGATGAATTAATACAGCAATAATGCAAGCAGCTATAGCTGCTTGCATATGGTAAGTGAATATATTCACTTACAATAACGATGGATATCTTCATCTTATATCACACTGGCTAGTGGCTGAGATGTAAAGTAGAACACTTCTTGCAAAAGCAAAATAGTTCATGTGAGATGAAACATGTGAGATAGGTACATCTGGAAGAAACGTAGAACACTTCTTGCAAAAGCAAAATAGTTCATGTGAGATGAAACATGTGAGATAGGTACATCTGGAAGAAACGTGCTGTTCACTGAGCCACACATCTCTGAATATCCAATAGAATAAGCGAGCAAAAAAATAAAAATACCTGCTATGATTTAGCACAAGTTCACTGAAATTCAAAAGCAAAAAGAAGTTGTATAAATCCTTGGTAGAATGAAAAACACATTTCATGCTACCATCCTCGGTAGCATGGAACATGGGTATCCGGCTTTGAGTCGACGATGTGAAAGTAAATCAATAATATGACGTCATTATGATAGAATTTGTCCAATTGAAGTGCATGTACCGTTAAGTGTTTGATATAAATTCAATATATATTACAAAATATCATATTTCTTTCGAAAATAATTCAATTGTAAAGCAAAATAACGGTTTTTATTGTATTAGACGTCAATTTTTGTCTCATCCGATTCTCATAGGGAGGCCATCTTTCCTTAGGTGACATTCATTTATGACGCTTTCGCCGCATTTTATCACCTTTTGGTTTCAGTTTATTGATAGGCTCAGAGCTCAGAGTGGCTCAGAGATAGGCTATCGGCATATTTTGATATTTTATGTAGCATTGTAACCGAAGGTTTGTTGTCAATAGTTAAAACACTATTCTTTAGAATTGTGTTTTTCTATTGAAAAACAATTCTGAGTTCCCTGACAATTTGGCAAAAGCTGCCTGAGATCAGTACAACTTGATGCTCTTGAAAACGGCTGGTCCAAATATTCTGATTTTTTCAGGATTTCTAGTGGGCCAGGTGATCTACGTTCTGGTATGGGTCTCCCCTCCGCGGACCATCTGGTGCACGTGCCACGTGACTTTAAAAATTCCCGTGTTAAGCCAATGGGGAAAATGAAAAAATGCGTTCCACGGCAGATTGCTCGAAAACGATCCAAACGACCCCCCATTTTCTTACATGCAGATCAACCACCATTCGGTGCACTACCCATGGGTATGTCGCAAAGTGGCCGGAAAAGTCCAGAACCACGTGCCACGTGCCGTTGAAAATGACCCTGCACACCGGAAATTGGGACTTTTGGTCATTTCGGCGCACCCATGATGCATACTATGGCGTGGGTGACCAAACAATGGGTGTCATCCGGTCGGCAACTGTTTAAGGTGTCGTCCAGTGGGCCAAAGTGGTAGTTTCAAACTTTTGGGATCCACCACTCTGGGGATTCTTTTTGACAATATACTTACGTTTCTTGGCGCAATGTTCATTCCACCCAGCCGGTCGTCAATGCGTTAGATGACCCAAATGACGATTGACCTGAAGGAAGTTGGGGGCGAGGAACACGCACGTGCCATCCGTTTTTTACTCGGGCGCTTTCATCTAGGAGATTTTTGCAGATACGTCAATGCGTTAGATGACCCAAATGACGATTGACCTGAAGGAAGTTGGGGGCGAGGAACACGCACGTGCCATCCGTTTTTTAATCGGGCGCTTTCATCTAGGAGATTTTTGCAGATATCTTTTTGATTTGTGAAAATGACCAGCCTAGCGGTATGCCAGCCGCTGATAAATTATTATCTTGCTGCGGCCGGGCGCTTATTTGCGGTGTTTGCGTTTGGCGGCTGGCGGGCGACTTTTAGTCGTTTTCGGTTATCAGTTAGCGTCGGTGCGGTGCGGGCGGTTTTATTTTTTTCGGCGTTTCGGCGTTTTTTTCTGTGTGGTTTGCGGCGGTCGGGTGATTTTTTGCCGTTTGCGTTGGCTTTTCGGGCGTGCGTTTTACACGTTTTGCGGTGTTTACGTTTTGCGGCGGGCGGGCGTTTTGTGTTTTTTGCGGTGTTTGTCTTTGGCGGCGGGCGGGCGGGCGGGCGGGCGATGCGGGCGGTTTTCTTCTTTTTTTTGCGTCGTTTGCGGTGTTAAATTTGTTTGCGGTTGGCGGGCGGTTTTATTGTTTTGCGGCGTTTTTGCGTTTTTTATTTGCGGTTTGCGGCGGGCGGGCGTTTGTTTATTTTTTGCGACGTTTGCGTTGGCGTTTCGGGCGTGCGTTTTGCGCGTTTTGCGGTGTTTGCGTTTTCCGGCGGGCGGGCGTTTTTCACAATTCAAAGTCCAAACCTTCGGGCCACAGCGCTCCTCGAAAAGCGCTGCCCTCGAGTATTCGATATTTCGGCACGGATATTTTTTGGAGGAAGGGGAAGAAGGGGATGACTTTATGATAGGAGGTTCTAGGTAAGACTCTCTCTTGTGCTACTTGGCACACCTTGATATTTGCAATTTCTTCAGTCTCTTTTCTGTTAACTTTCCAGTGGGGCAAAACTATTTTTGGATTCCCTACTTTACTGCTTTGGTGTCTGGTGCTTCCCACAGGTCAATTGTACATCATATTCATAACTGTGTTATCTAATGATGGGCTTGCTGACAACAATGTCACCTGGCTATTGCTACTTGCCTACTTGTAAACACATTTTCAAAAGAGTCAAAAGTTGGCACAGTACATGTAGGTATGTACCTTATTTGACTCAGGGCTACCCACTACATGCAATCACGTTTTCTTGCACTATAATTATGAATGATGTATGAAGCACCTATCCCTTGTCAATTTTGCTGACATGTTTTGCAATTTGGATATTGATAATGCAAAGAAGTTTGAACTTAAACTTATTTAAGAAATTTGTAACTTTCAACTAGTTTTCCGAATATGTCCGATATAGTAGTCACTTGTCCGTCCGATTTCCAAATCGGAATTCGGAAATTTTCGGAATTCCAAAATTTTCGGTTCCGATTGACACCTCTAGTAGGAGTACGACCTTGCTTATCGGACGACGCATCGTTGATGAAGCGGTCTTGATTTCGACAGTTCGCACCAGTCCACTGTCGTCAGGAAAGACATTTGTCACTCGGCCTAATTTCCATACATTTCGTGGCATATCATTGTCGACCAGCACGACGATGTCCCCTATTTTCAAATTTTGCTTTCGTTGATTCCACTTTTGACGCGGCTGTAGTGCTTGAAGGTATTCCCTCCGCCACCTTGTCCAAAATTCTGATGCTAAATGCTGAATTTGCTTCCATCTTCGCCTGCAATAGTCAGCGGTGCCTTGAAAACGTCCTGGAGGCAAACAGGCAACGGATTTGGCCTGTAGGAGCAGATTCGGTGTGATAGCGTTTAAATCCTTGGGATCTCCTGACACCGTTGTTAGTGGTCGACTATTGATAATATTTTCAACTTCACAAAATAGTGTAGTTATTCCTTCGTCGTCCAGCATTTGGCGTGAGGCTAGTGCGCATAATATCTTCTTTGCGGAACGAATTTGGCGTTCCCAAACGCCACCGTGGTGTGGAGCGCTGGGGGTGTTAAATATCCACTTTATGTTGTGCTGCAGCAAGAAGCTGTGGATCTGGTCCTGATTCCAGCGCGCTATTTCAGTTCGAAGCTCTTTCTCGGCTCCAACAAAGTTCGTTCCATTATCGGAGCGTATTTCCTTCACAGTTCCTCGTCTTGCTATGAATCTTCTCAGCGCGTTGATGAATGAGTCTGACGAAAGTGAGTGGGCAGCCTCTATGTGGACGGCTCTGATTGTTAAGCAGATAAATAAGACTCCGTATCTTTTTACAGTTCCGCGCCCTCTTTTTATGGATAAGGGGCCGAAACAATCGACGCCGACAAAGGAGAATGGCGGCAAATCCGAGATCGTGCGATTAGCGGGTAGGTCAGCCATTTCTTGATTTTGTGGTCGCCCTTGTAGTCTTCTGCACTGAACGCATTCGTGGAGAACCCGACGTACGGATGCATTAGCATCAATGACCCAGTAGTTTTCTCTCAAACAGGCTAACACGTGTTGTCGACCTTTGTGACCCTCGGATACATGAATGTGACGAATGATAACTTCAGTGATGTGTGATTTTGCCGGTAAGATTGCTTGATGGCGGCATTCGAATGGTAGGACGGCATGAGTCAGGCGTCCCCCGACGACGATTATGCCGTTGTGCATAACAGGGCTGAGCCGGTAAATCGGGCTGCTGCGGGGAACCATAGCCCCCTGCGACGTGGACGAGAGAATCTTGACTTCCTGAGGAAACAACTGTGCTTGAGTGTACCTAAGTATCGCGTCTTCAGCATGTTTCAGGTCTTCTACTTGGAGCAGCCGTAGACTATCCGTTGGATGTTCGCATCGAGACCGGTCCTTAGAACACTTTGCCTTTAAAAGGGCTTTTACAACATAGAAATGTTGTAAAATGTTTATGTGTTATGTTCTATGTTTTACAAATATTTCTAACAGCCAGCTCTTTCAATGAGCTGGCTGTTACACTTACCTTGCATATTTTCTGGGGTGTGATATGCCAGGCCTGAAGCAGCCTTCTGAGCAAGTCTCAAACTAATTTGATATGCAAGGCATCAACACTAGTGAGCATCCAAGAAAGAAAAACATTCATCTATTTTGATTTTTCCAAATAATGATCTTCGCTCAAATCCCCAAGGACGTGCGAGCCACAATTGCCTCTTTCAAATAAAAATTTTACTTGAGTTTTTAATGACGTCAATAGCAAAGAAGTGGCAATAAATTGTTTTGTGTCACTATAAACAGCCATAAAAATTATAATTTATAAATTATAATGCTATACAGTTAAAAACTTGCTCTCAAATAAAGATAAATTATCAAATTTTTACATTTTCAGAAGAAGACGTCATTTTATTAGTAAAGTCAACAGCTCGCGTAAGAAATATTGTGTTCAGGGTGTCGTTGCGAACGACAGCTCCCCGCCGGAATAAGCGCGAGGATTTGCATGGTGTGTCAAAAGTGGAAATAGCCGGTGCGCCGTCTGGCAACCCGGCACCCCGCCGCCATAGGGAAATTCATGCTTTTTGTCGCTTTTTCGCTCCCTATGAGTCACTTGATCTAATTAGAGCTTAACTAGGAACGAGGCGGGTCACTTGGACGTATTCGGGAGCCGAATACGGTGTTTTGGAGCCAATACCTGGGAAACCCTGCCCGCCCAATGCGAGTTTTTAAGAGTCTGCATGCCCAAATTAACGTTGAGCGCGGCCGTTTTCGGTCGGTTTTCCCCGACCTTGTGGCGAAATCGCCTTATTTATTCAACCAGAGTGGGCTAATTCGCTTAACTAGGAATGAGGCGTTGAAGAGAATTATTCAAGGAATAGAGCTGTGCAAAAATATTTCTTGTATTGTTAAAACTGTATCCGCCCTCGAACGATAAATATTGTTGACTCATCAGAAACACATCACCTGGAATGCGTTTGGACTTGGCTGGATCTAATATTAGCGAGTATCTGCTAATGCAGTTTCTTGGCTTACATAGTACGCACACAAGCATACATACTTCCTGCCCTTGGTTATTCCTCACTTGAATGAACATTTTGCTATAATAACTATTCCAAGCAGTTAACAGGTTTAAGTGCAGTGCCAATTCGGAACCGTTCAGCGCCGCCAGTCTCCCAGGCGGCGCGTAACGGCTGCCGCCGGCCGCCGCGCCGCCGCTCTGGCAGGGTGTTTGACTTCATATCTCTGTTGCTAGAAAAGTTGTGGACCGATTTACTTGATTCTTGCATGAAAAGATCCGCCATTCAATTCTTAGCAGATAACGAAAATTTGACGTCAATTGCACGATCCGCTGCCCATATTGTGGTACTGCCATCTATTGACAAGGCTGGCGAACTAAAGCCGGGCGGCTATTTCCACTTTTGACACACCATGGCATTCTCGTGATTTGTGTATTTTTGTCGAAGCAAGTAAAAAGGGAGAATTTCGGGAGGTGGATTCGGAACTTTGAATAGAATCATGTAGAATCTAGCATATGAGTAGTTATTTGCAAGTAAAGGCAATATAAGACATGAGATAAAATGATTTTGGCTTTTTTAATGTTTGAATCATAACACAGGGTTTTCGCCGTCATGTGAATTACGTGTTCAGGGTTTTCACCATCATGTGAATTAACCGTAAGTAAGGTTCATGCTCACTTATAATCTAATTTCATTGGCTTCGTTGATCAGCATTTTCTGTTAGCGGTCACTCACACACCAGTTAGAACATAAAGCGCCAGTTTTATATTATGTAATTGGACTTGCCGAAAATCCAGAAATACATCAAAGAGTTATTTTAGATAATATTTTATGAAGCCTTTACCTGCCTTTACCTAGGCGTGATTTCTTTTTCTATTACCTGAAAGAATCATTGAGCGCTCGTCTTCAATAGCTGTAAGGTGCTCTCCTAATGACCAGGTGAGATTGATTTGAGAGGGATGTGACAATGCAACATGTTGCATTTTCTGAAACTGTAAAGTCTTGATGATGAAGGAACAATTGGTACCTATAATTAGTATTCTGTACCAGAGTGCAAACTCCCCTACAGCAAATGGTAAAACCATTACAGGTTTTCAAAGGCTTCACCACTTTCAATGTTGCTGGGCATCCTTTGCATGATTTTTACAGGCTAGACTGCTTATAAGAATGTAAGATTAAGGATTTAAAATTTTATATTTGACTACTTAAGATTGAGCTTGAAATCTCACAGCCGTGGCCACAGCCGTAGCCGTGTTCTTGGAGATATTTGCAGCCGCCCCGGCCCACAGCCGTGGGGCTCCAGCCAGCCGCGGCTGCAGCCGGCCGGTGCAGACCTCTACGGGAGAGCAACGGCGCAAGGCACAGGAGAGCTACAGGCGCCAGTCGCTGTAGGCCAACTAGTCGCTTAAACGGTTACCCTCGGAGGATTATGCTGCTACAGATACGAAGCTGCACTAGTAGAGTGTTGGCTGGGTGGGTGGACCGTGGGCTTGAATCGAAAGTGATTGCGAATGGCGATGGCTTCGTTTTGAATTCTGATGTTAGAAATTAAAGGGAGTGTGCCACCTACCAATGATTTCCCATTTTATTTTTCCTAGGATAAGAAGCTTCTGTTTTTACCTAATATCGCCAAAAAAATCAAAAATGGGCCTGGAATAGTGCTTTTTTTCGCCTAAAAGTTTATCGGTTATTCGATATGAACATGTCGTAGGCATCGGGTGAAATCCGGCATTTCATGATTTCAGTTTTTGCCGGCATTCCATGTAATGCCTAGGCATTTCATGAAATGCCGGATTTCACCCGATGCCTACGATATACATATAACAACTGTAGTGGGCTGGCCTGCAAACAGGCGCCGGCAACAATCACGAATGCGGCGCATATGTGACAATAAGCAAAGGTCATTATAGAGTTACGACGTACGGGAATGAGTTATCAGCTGTCTAATCGTAGACAAGACAAAGTCGAACTTAAACTGTAAGCCTGCATTGGTATTGTTTCTTTAACCCTCGCATGTGTGCGGCGTTTGCCAGCTTCTAATGTGTAGGGGGGGGGGGTCGGTTGGACCCCCCCTTGCCGTTTGGTCCCTGATCGAGCTAGAGCTTCGCGGAAAAACCGAGCGTGTTGCCCGTGACGAGAGGAAGCCGATGATACCCAATTTTAAGGTCCTAGGTCATTGATTGACCTTCCAGGTCAGGTCAGGTCAATGACCCAAAGTCGGGAAAATCGGGACCTATTAGAAAGTCGTAAAGTGTGGCTGCTGAGGGGTTTTTCGGGGTGCTGATCACGAATATCGTGTTAGTTTTGATCACAGATGATGTCTTTAAGCATTTAGACCAGGTCGGGTCAGGTCAGGTCAGGTCAACCAGTAGGGGTTGTGACGGGTATTCGTAGTACGTGTCAACCGCCTCTGACAGCTTCGTAACATATTACGAAGGCACCAAAACTACTTCGTAAATGTTCAAATGGTTGCTAAATTCGAGCTCAACTCCAAAAACTAGCCTAGAAACATGTAAAACTCGAAAAAGTGAACCGAGGTAACCCCAGGTCACCAAAGGTCAATGACCTGACCTGACCTTCAGGTGACCTTGGCACCCACCCTAATGCATGGGAGCAACATCAAATCACATGTTTGAACGTTTGATACCACGAAAAGCTTGCATACGTGCGAGCCGACATATGCGGAATCGCGATTCCGGCCAAACATGGTCTCGGAAAAGAGGTCACAGGTCAAAGGTCATTTGGGTCAGGGTCATGAAATTTTCAGGGTATGTGTAAAATTGATCAATGCGAGGGTACTGAAAGTTTCGTTGCGATCGGCCGCTTTTTACGCGAGTTATTTGCGAAAAACCATGGGGGGGGTCCATAGGTGTCGATTTGTATACTTTTGGGTGTGCCCGGGCACCCCCAATGCTGAGTTGGGCACCCCCCAAGGGGCTCTGGGCACCCACAACCAAAGTTAGTACTGGCATCACTGTTATGGTTCTTTGAACGCATTGTTTTCTCTGATTCATAGGCGCGGAAACCGAGGGGGGCAGTACGGACAGTTTGCCCCCCCCCCCACTCTGGAGCCGTGAGAGTGGTGTCCCCACAACTTTAAGACGGAACATAGCACGTTTTTGCAAATTTTTCTTTTTTATGAAAAAGCCAAGGGTGAAAAATAAATGGCCTAAAACCGGCGAGAAAACTAGATTTGAGAGTACCCTAGGCTGCTTTCTATTTGGTGTGCCGACACCATTCTGAACACATCCAAACACCTATTAACAATTCAACATGACACACTGAACTGGAAAATGACACCCGACGTGAAAATGACGTGACCCTTCCTAGTATCCCTGAAGTCATCTCAGGTCACAAAAGGGAGCCTAACAGTTTTTCGTTAATAACTTCTGGTAGGCGCAAGCTAGAGCGATAATTGACTGAACGGATCCACTGACATGCAACATAACCTTTTCCGGTCAGGTCTTGAACTCGGACCCGGGGTCAAATTTCAAAATGAACTTTCAAGGTCAAACTATAGTTTATTCGACGGGTCTTGATAAGAAGATCATGATGGCTAGCAAAATAATGTCATGACTTTCTCGAGTAAAAAGCTATGGCAGAAAAAAAAACTTCATGAGTGGCTATTATTAGAGTTTTTGCCCTCTGGAGAGTTTATGCTAAGCCGTTGACCTGAGGTCAAATCTGAGGACTGCTTTGGCCAAAGAGCGCTGAAAGAGCTATCGAATGCGCTTTTCCGCGGCGCTGCAGCTCTATAAGTTCCCAAATTATGCGCCAGGTTTTCGAAAATTGTTCAAACAATCCAAACTTGACCTTTTATGACCTCTGGCCACCTGAGCTTTGACATGACCTTATGAAGACCAAGTATTCTGTTCATTTTAACTGTCTTTCCAATGCCGCCTACCGCATGCCGCTAAGTGGCCCAGGAGCCGAGTTAGACGGGGGTGTTCAGACACACACACCCGGCCCGGCGCGGAAGGCGCTGAGCACCGGCCCAGCGCGGGTAAAACTGCTCCGTCTCCGTCTTTACTGGGTGGGCAAACACACTCCACTGGGTGGGCAAAAAAAGCTACTGGGTGGGCGGTGGGCGATTGCCCACCCATGTTACCATGTTATCCGAGGCCCTGATACTAACACAATGCAGTTTTATCTAAAAGAATAGCATATGAGGTCTGCCTTAACCCTCGCCCGTATTGGTGTTTTTCCAGCCGCGAACGTATAAGAGGGGGGGGGGGGTACGTTGAACCCCTTGCCGTTTCGCCCCTGATCGAGCTAGAGCTTCGCGGAAAAAACGAGCGTGTTGCCCGTGACGTGGGGAAGCCGATGATACCCAATTTTAAGGTCCTAGGTTATTGGTTGACCTTCCAGGTCAGGTCAATGACCCAAAGGTCGGGAAAATCGGGACCTGTTAGAACGTCGTAAAGTGTGGCTGCTAGGTATGGTTTTTTCGGGGTGCAGATCACGAACATTATGTTAGTTTTGATTACAGATGATGTTGTCATGCATTTAGGCCAGGTGGGGTCAGGACGGGTCAGGTCAACCAGTAGGGGTCCTACCGGGTATTCGTAGTAGGTGTCAACCGCCTCTGACAGCTTCGTAGCATGTTATGAAGGCACCAAAACTACTTCGTAAATGTTTATATGGTTGCTAAATTCGAATTCAGCTCCAAAAACTAGCCTAGAAACATGTAAAACTCGAAAAAATGAACCGAGGGCCCCAAAGGTCAATGACCTGACCTGACCTTCAGGTGACCTTGACACCCACCCTTATGCATGGGAGCAACATCATATAACATGTTTGAACGCTTGAAACCACGAAAAGACTGCAAACGCGCGGCTAATGCGAGCCAACATACGCAAAATCGCGATTCCGGCCAAACATGGTCTCGAAAAGTAGTTCACAGGTCAAAGGTCATTTGGGTTAGGGTCATGAAATTTCAAGGGCAGGTTTAAAATTGATCAACGCGAGGGTACTCCTGAAAGTTTCGTCGTGATCGGCCGCTTTTTACGCGAGTTATTCGCGAAAAACCGAGGGGGGGGGGGTCGAACGGACCCCCCCCCCCCAATGTATACGGGCGAGGATTAAAGCTCTGGGCACCCCCAACCATTTTCACAAATCGACACCCCTGGGGGGTCCATCCGACCCCCCCCCCCTACACATGCGAGAGTTATTTTGGCTGTCGAACATTAATTTATGGTTTGAAATATGATTTTATGTAAAATAATTGATATTAAACAGCCGTCTCTTAAGTTATGAACCCATCTCACCGCACGAAAGTGGCAGAAATGACAATGATCAGCTGACGCATTTTTCTTGGCCGAAGTCAGAGCGCGCGGCCCAACGCACCACCACCGCACCACAAAGTATGAGCAGAAGCCACCTAACAGGCGTGTTCGAAACCGCAGGAGATGATGATGAACGGGTTTATCGAAACTTGATTGGATGAGCCTATCGGTAATAGCGATTTTAGTGTGTGCATTTATTGTTCGTAGTGGTGTGAAATGTGGTTGGGGTACGACCGACAACCCGTCGGGGCGAATTTCGCTCTGGGGTGCTCAAAATTTGAAGAAAAAAAAAATTAAGACGTTTCCATGAGTTTTGAAGGTATGGATAAGTTCTCAAAATCCGGTTCTCCTTATCCGGGTCATTAACTACATATGGTCCAGGAAAGCTGGCACACTACCTTTAAGCTGAAGTATATAGCAAAAGGTTAGGTCCTCGTCATAAGCACTTCGTGTATCGACTCTCAATATACAGGGACAGCTCAACCTACACTGTAATGCCAGGGAATAACTTAATGGTTTATTTCTCCACGTCCGGGCGGTGGCCCGGCCGTAACAAGAGCCGGATTAGGTGTTGTTCGATCTCCCCTTGAGCTTCCAGCTTGACTTCTGGGCCATGCGGTGTTCGAAAGGTCGTCAAAATGATAAAATTTTACTCGAGTAATGCTTTGGCAATGTTCGAAAGGATGCCAAATCTAAAACAAATAGCTAAGCCATTTTTAGGTCAGGCCAATTTTTGGCCATTTTTGGCTCGTAGCTGTTTTCTCCAGTTTGACCTTAACTCGATGTCTCAGTCCTCCAAAAATGGACGAATTTTTATCAAACTTTTTTTCTGTGCAAATTTCTTACCAAAGGCGTTTCCGATATTGACATTACGGCTTACGCATCATCGTCTTTCTAGCGTTTAGATAAATACTCTGTACTCTCAGAATGAAAACCTGAAAGATAATATACAATTTGGCCTAATAAGTTAAGATTGAATACCTGACCGGAAAATTTGACTGAATGAACATGAATGACTGAATGAACATTTGACCGACTGAACATAAATAGCTGACCGCAAGGTAGCCTGGCAGAAAATTATCAGTCTGTGCTATTAACCTTATATGTACAACATACACTAATTTGAGCAGCAAGAGACAAATGTATATACTGAGGCCCCCCCCCCACCGCCTGGAAGGTTAGGACTTAAGTTGTACTTAAGATGTGCTTAACTTTTAAGTACATACACTTAAACATGCAAAAAAAAGTATATCATTCGACGCGCTTTGACGTGCTGAGTTCAATGGTGCTTTTTTTTTTTGCTCACGTCATTACCTTTATAGTGATAGGATGAGGTTAAGTGTGTTTTTTCATGTTTCCATGCAGATATGTGCGAATGTAACCATTACTTGAGTGTACCCATTACCAAGTGTGAAAGTGCCTGTCATTCTTATCACGCGAAAAGTAGAAAGATAGAAAGTGACGATGATTCGACTTGTACCTAATTTGTATTTTGTCTTCCAATATTCTTATATTTGGCATTGATGTGATCATGGCCCGTGGCCGAAAATTCATCTAAAACAAAAATACATGAATGAAAGTATAATTTTGTAAGGTCATTCAAAAAACAATTAAACTTGTTTTGCTCATATTAATTAGATCAAACGTTATAAGCGAAAAACTTTTGACCTGTTTTTAGCGAAATTTTTACATTAATACCCCCCCCCCCAAAAAAAAAAACTCCCTAAATATTGACCGAGAGCAACCAAATTTGCACAGGGGCGAGAAATCCAGGGGGTACACCTACCAAATTTGGTGTTTCTAGGTGCCATAGGAGCCAATCGCGAGGGGGGTCGCATCGACCCCCCCCCCCCCTTGCCAGGCCGTGGTATGAAAAATGCCCTGCCAGGGCGAGGGTTGAATCATCATGCATATTATGACTGTGATAATCAGCGGGTGCGTGCTTATAATGCTTCACACAGTTCATGTTTCCTACTGATTAAAAATGACATGCTATTTATATATTTTAATTAAGCTTAGAATGTGCAATATTATTTTTGTGTAGACTTGCATATCCCATTATCCCAGAAGGTGCTTTTGGCAGAAAGGGGCTGCACTTTTATTGCTCAGGAGGTGTTCGAGCGCCCCAAAACCCCTAATACTCCTCCCCTGTGTATGACGTACGGGAAAGATGAATGGATCAAGCTTATGGAGTAGCCTAGCCACCCACCCAGCTGTACGCCGCCACCGACCCAGCTGTCCGCCGCCACTGACCCAGGGAGCAGCTGCCGGCGACTGACCTGAGGTCGAGGGCCTGCCGGCGACTGACCTGAGGTCGAGGGCCTGCCGGCGACTGACCTGAGGTCGAGGGCCTGCCGGCGACTGACCTGAGGTCGAGGGCCTGCCGGCGACTGACCTGAGGTCGAGGGCCTGCCGGCGACTGACCTGAGGTCGGGAGCCTGCCGGCGACTGACCTGAGGTCGAGGGCCTGCCGGCGACTGACCTGAGGTCGAGGGCCTGCCGGCGACTGACCTGAGGTCGAGGGCCTGCCGGCGACTGACCTGAGGTCGAGGGCCTGCCGGCGACTGACCTGAGGTCGAGGGCCTGCCGGCGACTGACCTGAGGTCGAGGGCCTGCCGGCGACTGACCTGAGGTCGAGGGCCTGCCGGCGACTGACCTGAGGTCGGGAGCCTGCCGGCGACTGACCTGAGGTCGAGGGCCTGCCGGCGACTGACCTGAGGTCGAGGGCCTGCCGGCGACTGACCTGAGGTCGAGGGCCTGCCGGCGACTGACCTGAGGTCGAGGGCCTGCCGGCGACTGACCTGAGGTCGAGGGCCTGCCGGCGACTGACCTGAGGTCGGAAGCCTGCCGGCGACTGACCTGAGGTCGTGGAGCTCGCTGCCGGCGCCGGTGACGATGAGGAAGCGATGGTCGTCCAGCGTGGTCAGCGTGAGCTCGGCCATCACCCGTCCGGCCGGCGTGAGGCAGTGCGTGATGCAGGTGCGCCCCACTGGCGGGATCGTGTTGGCAGTGGCGTGCTCCAGCAGCGCCCGGCCGTGGCGACCTGCGCACGCACGATAGAGGTCACGATAGAGGCCACCGACGGGCTCCCGCGCCGGTCGCCATACGTGTATAATGCCTCGTCTGTCATTAAAATATAACCCCCCAAAATTCGATCCGAGTGCCAGTCGCTACTTTCGTCGGCCTACTCGAATACTTTCCCTATGTGCCCATTGGCTTAAAGGGATGTGTTCACCTTGAAAAAGGGGAGTGGATGGTTCCAAAATACTTGAAAATGGCTGATAATACCTCAATGGGTAGCTACATGCCATTAACCCGCGAGTTGCTGGGGGGGCGTTAAACGCCCCCACTTTTTTCGCCGGGCCATAGCATAAAAACGGCGCGCCGCAGGCGCGCCAAATTTTGGGTACCTGTAGGGAATTGATTGAAGGTTATTGTGACAAAGTTTCAAAAAAATCGGTCGGAAAATTTTGAGATATCGAGGTTTTAGTGACGTCATGATTTCTGAGTTTTCGACCAAAAATGGCATATGTTCAAAAAATCATATAAAATCACAGAATAGACATACAGACATGCCGTAAACGCCATTAGACTGCCAATACCATGATCAATCAAATGGCTATCTTCGATTATTGATTATCGTTCCGCATTTTCCATAATCTTGAACTGAATCTTGGCAATTTTTCGTGACTACTTCACGACCATGATACATGAATTTATTAAATTGAACTTTTTGAGCCAAACACGTACACATATGATAAAATGAATGTCACCATCGTGTTCTACGCCCCAAATTACCTATAAAACATGTGTCACAGGCTGCGAATATCAGTTTTGATTTTCGGGGATATGTGCCTACCCGGTTGACCTGACCTTGACCCTGACCTATGCTTGACTGACCCCTACATGGAGCTGACACTCTTGTAGGCCTTATAAGATGGATTGTGCACCGTTTTGACAGAGTTTATGGCGAGAGGCGCCCATTGCGAAGTCCTGAAGTCCATGCTACTGAAAGCCCGATTTCAGGTGTTTGACCTGACCTTGACCCGACCTGTGACCTCAAAATTCAACTTTAAAGTACTCATCTGAAGCGTCTCGTCGCGCTCTTTCATTTGCCGCCTCGTGCGTTTCGCTGCGCCTATTGGTTCTCGAGTTATCGGCTGGGGGCGTTTAACGCCCCCCCCCCCCCAGCAAACGGTGGGTGGCGAAATACCCCAGCAACTGCCGGGTTAATTGGCCGAATTTTAATGAAAATGATGAAAAACTGTTTTCAAAATGATGACGTAATTTACGGTAGTGACGTCATATACAACACAAAGCCACCTTGTGGGAATGTAGCGAACCACAAGTCGCTTCAAGTTATGGTGAACCAATGTGCTACAGACATTGCGCGCAAGTTTCGATAATTACGCAAAAGTGTTTATGGCTGTATTTGTGTGCCTTTTTCGACCTAACATTTTTCAAGCAATTTTTTTTTTTTTTTTTAAATGAAGTAAAGTTCGTCCTACTTGTGGCTCAAAAAGGCTTTGGTAATGAAACTTCAAAGTGATATAGCCATGAAGAATATTGAATGGATCATGGACCAGTGGTGAATCAAATTCAAATTTATAATTATTTGAATTACGAAGTGTTGAACCTCATTAATAATTTAAGCCATGCATGGCAAAATTCACGATGCAGAACAGTTCGGAAACTTAAATTTGGGTTGAATTTACGTTAAATTAGGTACCCATCTGAATGTTCAATATAATTTTTGTGACAATAAAAATGTGATTTACATTGGCGAAACAAAAAGACGCATCCGTGACATATTCAATGAACACTTTCGTGACGCTAAGAACAAGGCAAAAAACACCCCTCTTGGCGATCACGTTACCCAAAGACATCCCGGCACAATCACATCATCGTCATTCAAAATCTCCATTGAAAGAGTGTGTATTGGTGTGTCGCTAGTCACAGATCACGGTGCTCCTATGATTTTCCTTTGCTCCAAGACAACCGAAGACCAGCTGTACAAGTAAAACTTTCTAGAAATTAAACCCATCCTGCCGCGTCATGTCAAAGTTTCGAGCAAAATCAGTTTCTGGCGTTGAAGTCTCCTGATACGGCCTGTTTATTCTTTTATTTTCGTGATATAAATGTCTTTGGTGAGTGGTATTCTATGCCAGGGAGTAACCTAGGAACCACATGAAAGGGTTTTCGTTGAATAGTTTGTACTTTTTTGGAGCATAAATTTCCCAAATTGACATGGTTTTAGGCGCATGCATTTGGAAGTAGGAAGATAACACCAAAAAATAGACATATTGAGCTTGACACAGGTGTAATGTTGAGGCAATGTGGTGGCAGATCCGATAGGAGTCTTAAGGTTAAGGCACATGCTTGCTTAACTTTTAAACATGATTCCCCCCTCCAACACCACCACCCCTAAAAACTTTGGTATTAGGCATTGGGCTTGGGTATTTATTGTTTCCAACCGACCTGCCCGATTAACAACGTCCGTCAAGTGACTATCATCGGCCGCCATTCCCGTTCATAAACGTTAGCTGCCGGTCATCATCCATCGCCAGTCCGTGGATCCGGCTTTGCAAATTATTAGAATGTGCCTCCCCCCCCCCCCCACACACACACACATTACGCTTAGATCCGCTTCTCAGGTAACGTGTTGGACGGTGGATACTCGTCACGCGATGCATGGCGATTAAACTCTTAGTTAGTTCGTACTTGTGCTTTATATCCGAATGTGGGAGGTGTACCATGATTTAATTACTATATTTGTTGTCCCAGACCCATACATGATGGGTCTGGGACAACAATGATTATGTATAATCATCGGACGATTGGTGCATTTATTCACCCTCACGCACATAACATATTTCAGGGACAGCATTTGCGAGCCAAATATTTGTAGCATCACTAGCTCAATGCAACAGTAGTCGCCAATCGCCAACTTCTTTCAAACGTTCGGGAACATTTAGTCGACGTGTGAGGCGGTTTCAGATACCGCCGCGTCTACTGCTCGCCCGACGACTGACCCAGCTACCCCCGCCCCCTTACGTTTACGAACCGCTCCTATGCCGCCGTGTAGACGGAATAGACGCCGAGCCGCTGATCGTCTTGGGAGGTAGCTCGGTGAGTGGTGAAGCGCCGCTTTCTTACATTTTCAAAAAAGTTACAGCGAAGTCCACACTCGCTTCCTTATATTCCGTACTTCTGAGACCGTGCGGCTTCTGCCCTAGCGTCTAGCGGTGACACCTGAACGGCCGAAATGCAAACCTGTGCGGGGATTGCGAGCAGAACAGCACCATAGCAAGATGAACCCAGTAAGAAGTTACGCTGTGCTATTAACAGTAGGAGCTTATGTGCGTAGGTTCTTCGCCAGAGTCCGGACTGCACCTCCCGGCAAGACAGGAAGTTTCTAACACTTTAAACAGTTTCTGTAGCAACACCGTGTGTGTAGCTTCCTTGATCAGTAGCGACCGACAGGTAGGTACAGCAATTGAATTCAGACTTCAGAGTCGGTAGCCTTATATTTAGCATGCCGTAGCTCGTCAACTGTCTTAACCCTCGCCCGTAAACGGCGATCTGCCACCTTCGCCCATGCAGGGGGGGGGGGGGTTGGTGCGACCCCCCCTTGGCGTTTGAAAACGGAGCGTCGTAGAGCTTAGCGGAAAAGACCAACGGATTGCTCTCACCGAGATCTCGCGATTGGTGGTATATTTTTTGGTCCTAGGTCAACATTTGACCTACTTTTGACCGGTCAAAGGTCAAATTTTCGGAAAAATAGACCTTTTTCAACTTTCCGCGGCGATTGCGGCAAAACGGTGGGAGATATCGACTTGAAACCTTCACTATCGTGTTCCTTGATCAATTCTCTATCGTTTGGTATGTATTTCGTTTCCCTAGCTCTAAAAATGGCGCGTTGGGAGCGCCGGAAGTCGGCAAGGTCACAGTCGGCGGCAGAAATTCGAAAAATCAAAATTTAAATTTTTGAAATCTGATTGTATTTTTGGATTTGGGAGGTCCATTTGCTCCCTATAGAAGCTAATATTGCTGCATATTCCCATTAAGGTGACAAGAATTAGCAAAATAGTGGTTCGGGCGCTTTTCAAAAATAGTACCGGACGCTGTTCCTCTTGTGACGTCATAGCTCCGTGACCTGACCTGACCCGGTCAAGTTTCTTATACCATATGATAGCCAATACTTGCCCCAACATGCATGGGAAGTTTCATCACGATCCATCAACCGATGTCCGTACCACTGGCAGGAAACCTCGGGCGTTGGCACTCAGTTTGTGAAAATCCGGCCGGAGGCTGTTCCCTTTGTGACGTCATAACTCCGTGACCTGACATGACCCGGTCAATTTTTTTTTATCAAAAGATGCGCAAGGTTTGCCCCATAAGGTACCCAAAATTTGGCGGCGCTGCGCGCCGCCGTTTTTGCACTATTTCCGAAAAGCCTCAGGGGGGGGTTGTACCAACCCCCCCCCCCCTACATGGGCGAGGGTTAACTTTCGCTCTGTATGCGGAACCGCATCGGACAATCGTGAACGACCACCGAAAGCAGCGTCGTCGTCCACGGCGTCGGAAACGTTCTGTGCAGCCTGTAGGTGTAGATTAGGGTTGTTAAAAAAAACCGAATTTTGGAAAAGTATATGGGCTCATGGCTCATGTGGTGCGGTATTCTTTTCTGAGACCAATGAAGCCTTTTTTTCTGAAAAGTATTAACTGTTATGGGCTCCTCAAACGGCTTAAAGAGGACCATGTTACGCCCACCGACCGGCCTGTGTCAATAAGGGCGAGAACTCGACGCCGCGCGCCGGCGGCAGCGCCTTATCGGCACCGCGCTCTACGATATCTGCCGGGCGGCCGGCTGGGCGGTGGGAAGTTATAAGTGCGTGGTGTTATTGCACACGATCGGGGTGAGCTATCCCATGTTTTCGGGGCGGAAAGTTTCAGTGCAGCATCGGTGCGTCTGCCACGGTGGTCTGTGTCGATGGTATAGAAAATAACTCAAGCAGAGCTCAGAAAAGACTGAATGATTCCGGATAGTTGCCTCGAAGCAATCCGTTTTAAGAATACAGCTGCCTTCTTAACGTACCGTATCACTTGTTAATTCTTCAAAAAGCAAACTCTGAGCAATAACACACCTCTTTGCATTGCTGTTGACAATTTACGTTAGGTTTTGACGGTGGCTCGCACCCCCAATATGCTGCCGCCCAACTTTATTCCAACGGCGAAACGGCAACTTCGCGAGAATCGAAAATTCACGATATACGTACAGCAGGGGCTGGCAATGCAGTATGCACAAGGACAGAATATGGAGGATACCCGACAGTCATCGGCCCAAGTTTGGGGGTGGCTTTGACGAGCATAGGCGTCACCAATGTCATTATTCAGATACGTTGATGTCAGATGCTGGGGCAACAGAATCGACGCCAGGTTTAACTTAGATTAGCGGGTCGAAAGAAAACATAACATGTCTGGGAGTGACAGGGTGGCCACCCTGACAGTGTGACGAAGTGAGGCATGAGTAGAGACATTAGCCGGAGTACCTACTCATATAAATCAAGCGCCGTTTATCCAATCCTTCGAGCATAAGCGACGCCGGCAGTCCGGCCAGGGCGGCCGTGCCCACCGATGCCGATCAAGACCCGAATCCAGACCCGGCATAGAACACAGCTCTGCCCTGACGTGACACATTACCCCGGTGTGTCACTCATGACGGATAGACCAGTGCAGGAGCCTTGCCAGCTCCTGTTGTACCTACTTCGTTAAATTTTCGAATCTCGCTAAGTTGCCGTTTCGTCGTTGGAATAGAGTTACGCGGCAGCATATTGGGGCTGCGAGCCACCGTCAAAAAGCAACTTAAATTGTCAACAGCAATGCAAAGAAGTCTGTTATTGCTCAGAGCTTACTTTTTGAAGAATTAACAAGTGATACAGTACGTTAAGAAGGCAGCTGTATTCTTAAAACGGATTGTTTCGAGGCAACTACCCGGAATCATTCAGTCTTTTCTGAGCTCTGCTCGAGTCATTTTCTATACCATCGACACAGACCACCGTGGCAGACGCACCGATGCTGCACTGAAACTTTCCGCCCCGAAAACATGGGATAGCTCACCCCGATCGTGTGCAATAAGACCACGCACTTATAACTTCCCACCGCCCAGCCGGCCGCCCGGCAGATGTCGTGGCGCGCGGTGCCGATAAGGCGCTGCCGCCGCCGTGCGGCGTCGAATTCTCGCCCTTATTGACACCGGCCGGTCGGCGGGCGTAACATGGTCCTCTTTAAGCCGTTTGAGCAGCGCCTAGCAGTAATACTTTTCGGAAAAAAAGGGTATCATTGGACTCAGAAAAGAATACCGCACAACATGAGCCATGAGCCCATATATGTACTTTTCCAAAATTCGTTTTTTTTAACAACCCTAGTGTAGATGATGCAACAGTGAGTCCCTGTGTCTTTGTGAGTCTTCGTGAGTTCTGGCCCACAGAACTCACAGGTGTGCGCTTCCAGCGTTACTGACAGCGTAGCTTTCTTTTGCACGGCCCAGAAGAGCGCGATATGAGCTGACAAGTGTGTGGTTCGCTTTGACTGAGTGAGCTGTAGGACTTGCTGGAAAAGAGCACCTGGCTGATCATCGAGTCATTTCCAAACTCACAGATCACAGCGAATCTGAAAATGAAGACAACCGAAACGAGCCGCGGATGATGGGCTCCTAGCTCATTCATGCGGTAGCAGAGGAGCGGGCCGTGAATGAAGGGGCCGTGAAGGTCGTGATGGGGTTAGCTGAGTCGGTTGCCACTGAGAAGCAGAGGCACGGCTGTATATCAGCTGTAGCCGCCTAACAGGTATGGACGAAAAGTATCAACGTGCTGAGAGCTGTCAGTCGGTCACCAGTGGTGAATTTGACTACACTGTTTGAGTTAGTACATTCTGAAGCAATCGCTTAACTCGCAAATGCTGTCCCTGAAATATGTCGTATGCGTGAGGCGTTTATTGAATAAATAATCCAATTATCCGAAACATCAGATGATCGCATGGGTGTGGGACGATTTTGATTGGCTGAAAGTATACATTGGTTAAATCAGGGCACACTCACCCATAATCTGATGCAAAGCACAAGGACTAGTTGAAGCGTCATGCACCGCGTGACGAGTACCGTCCAACACGTTACCTCAGAAGCGGATCTAACCGTGATGTGTGTGTGTTGGGGGGGGCACATTCCAGTAATTTGCAAAGCCGGATCCACGGACTGGCGATGGATGATGACCGGCAGCTAACGTTTATGAACGGGAATGGCGGCCGATGATAGTCACTTGACGGACGTTGTTAGTCGGGCAGGTCGGTTGGAAACAATACCTTCCTAGCCTGCATGCCTGCATGTTCCTAGCCTGCATGTTTTTGGCGGTGGTGGTGTTGGGGGGGGGGGGGGGGAATCATGTTTAAAAGTTTTAGCAAGCATGTGCCTTAACCTTAGGACTTCTATTGGATCCGCCACCACATTGCCTCAACATTACAGGTGTTAAAGCTCAGTATGTCTCTTTTGTGGTGTTAGCTTCCTACTATCAGATGCATGCGTTTAGAACCATGTTGATTTTGGACATTTTCTCACCAAAAGTGTTCCAAATATTCGCCACAAACCCCCTAGGGTGGTTCATAGAATGGTCCTTTAGGCACCAAACTGGTCAGCGAAGGCATTTATATCAAGAAAATGGAATACAAATCGGGTTGTATGTGGAGACTTCAACGCCAGAAACTGATTTTCATCGAAACTTTGACATGATGCGGCAGGATGGGTTTTTATTTCTAGGATCTTTTTCTTATACAGCTGGCCTTCTAAGGAGCAAAAGAAAATCATAGGAGCACCATGATTTGAAATAAAAAGTTTAATTGCGACACACCCTAGGCCCGTCACTGTGTAAAGACGTCGCTGATTTAAAAATATCCGAATCAGTGGAAATAAGGAACCAAAAACCATGTTTGAACGCCCAAACTTCATGCTGGCCACTTCTGCAGCGTCCATCGTACACCCCCACAAAACTTTATTCAATATTGTACACATCCACAAATTGAGTGTGACAACAACTGTCTGATTGTGCCGCTGATTTAGGCTGCGCCAAACAATGTGATGATTCATGCAGATTCTATATTGTATATTGTATATTGATCTTGTGTGTTGTATATTGTACATGTATTGTAGATATCATGGACGGTGCATCGTTATTTCGAGAGCCATGTATATATGAAATTATTCTCTCATCAAGGAGCTGGTTGAAGCGCTGCACGATTTATTGAATGATGGAATCGAATTTTGTTTGTTTGTGTCGACAATAGGGTTGGGACCTATCTCCACACTCTGTATGTTTTGGTAAAATAAGAAAGCTGAGAATTTTTCATGATTGAATTTAAAATCATTTCGTTAAAAAATGCCTAGTTAGCTCAGAAATTAATTATTTGTGACTGAAAACAACTTGCTTCTGATTGGTCGGGCTAATCATGACGTCACATGTAGGTATATAACTGTGTGTATATTTGGCGCAGTTGAGACATATATTTTGTATGTATTTACCTATGGTAAATCGAAGTGATTGGTCGTGTTTTCAGTGTCTCCTTATTTTGCGCTGGTATTGCGTGGCTAAGAAATTTCATCAAGAATAGCATATGCTAAAATGTTCCTTTAATAGTGGAGCTTCAATATCAGTGAGTTTTATTGGCAAGCGAAAACTGATTTCGCTGTTATTTTATCTGGAACTTACTCATTTTTTAGGTCAATCAAGGCCATAGGTCAATATTCAAAATATTGTACGGGAACAAGTTGGCACTTCTCTTGATTTTTGCACTCAAATCGCGTGCGATTCAGCTGTATTGGAACTTGCAAAGAAGCTTGGTGATTAACCCTCGCCCTGGCAGGGGGGTCGATGCGACCCCCCCTAAGGTTTTTCGAAGATAGCGTAAAAACGGCGGCGCGCAGCGCCGCCAAATTTGGCACGGCCTATGGGGCAGCCTTTTTACATATGACCTGAAAATTTCAGGTCCGAGTGACCTTGGGTCAGGTCACCAGGTCAGAAAACCGGTACAAGGTCATGGTCAAATTTCAATTTTCTTTTTGCACCTGTCCAACTCACAGTTTTGGACTGATTTCCTTCAAACTTTCAGAATGTGCTAAGTTCACCGAGTTGTATAACATATAGTTCGGATTTTTTGAGGTCACTGACCTGAGGTCAGTTAGAGGCAGTGGCGCAGCCAGGGGGGGGGGGTCAGAGGGTCAGCTGACCCCCCCGAAATTTCTGTCAGGGGCCCGCTCGAGAGAAGGAAAGAGAGAGAAGGAGAGAGAGAGAGAGAGAGAGAGAGAGAGAGAGAGAGAGAGAGAGAGAGAGAGAGAGAGAGAGAGAGAGAGAGAGAGAGAGAGAGAGAGAGAGAGAGAGAGAGAGAGAGAGAGAGAGAGAGAGAGAGAGAGAGAGAGAGAGAGAGAGAGATAGAGAGAGGGAGAGGGAGGAGAGAGGCCCTAATCTAATCGGACGAGCCCGCTTCGAGAAATGCCTACTGGGACACCACGGGTGAGGGGTCGGCCTGGGGCCCCAGGTGGACGGGGCCCGGGCCCCCGGGAGAACGGGCCCGGGCCTCCTGGGTGGATGGGGCCCGGCCCCCCCCCCGTTGATGGGTCCGGGCCCCGGGAGATTGGAGAACGGACCCGGGCCTCCCGGAGAACGGGGGCCCGGGCCCCCGGGAGAATTGACCCGGGCCCCTGGGAGAACGGGCCCGGGCCTCCTGGGTGGATGGGCCCCCCCCCCCCGTTGATGGGTCCGGGCCCCCGGGAGAACGGGCCCCGGGAGATTGGAGAACGGACCCGGGCCTCCCGGAGAACGGGCCCGGGCCCCCGGGAGAATTGATCCGGGCCCCTGGGAGAACGGGCCCGGGCCTCCTGGGTGGATGGGGCCCGGGCCCCCGGGAGAACGGGCCCGGGGCCCCGGGAGATTGGAGAACGGACCCGGGCCTCCCGGAGAACGGGCCCGGGCCCCCGGGAGAATTGACCCGGGCCCCTGGGTTAACGGGCCCGGGCCTCCTGGGTGGATGGGGCCAGGGCCTCCTGGGTGGATGGGGCCCGGGCCCCCCGTTGATGGGTCCGGGCCCCCGGGAGAATGGGCCCGGGGCCCCGGGAGATTGGAGAACGGACCCGGGCCTCCCGGAGAACGGGCCCGGGCCCCCGGGAGAATTGACCCGGGCCCCTGGGAGAATGGGCCCGGGCCCCCTGGGTGGATGGGGCCCGGGACCCCCGTGGATAGGTCCGGGCCCCCGGTAGAACGGGCCCCGGGCCCCGGGTGGACGCCGGGCCCCCGGGTGAATGGGGCCCGGCCCCCGGGAGAACTGGGCCCGGCCCCCGGGAGAACGGGGCCCGGGCCCCCTGGTGGACGGGCCCCGGAGCCCCGGGTGGACGGGGCCCGGAGCCCCAGGTGGACGTGGCCCGGGCCCCCGTGTGGATAGGGCCCGGGCCCCTGGTTGAATGGGGCTCGCTAGGGTGACCCGCTTGCTCCGAAAAGCGAATAAGGGGTATTTTCGATCGGTGGGCGTTTGGTTGGTCTTGTGTCCGTGGGTGATGTATCCATTTCGGTTGATTGCTTTTTGACGGCTAAGCATTTTGGATTGGGAAAAAATATCCATTGCATCGAGGTGCTCGTGTCTGATAAGCATGCGTTCTAGTACTATAGAACATGTCATGTGTAGTTTATAACAACGGTTGACGTAGGTTATTGAAAAATGACAGCCATCGATGAATTACTATGTAGAGGTTGCCAACATTTATATTTTTAAGAATACTGTTGCTCGTCATGCAAAAGCGATGATTGGATTTTGGACAAAATTGAATGCTCTTTCCAACTATGCCATTTTCAACTGTCAAACGTACCAGGTTATGCAGTAAAACCCGTGTAATTAAGTAAGTCATTAACAAATACCATTCTCTCCAGCGATTTGTTCCACCTTGTTTTTGATCAATTACCTTTTCACAATTTTTCCATGACAGGCGGTACATTTCTTTTGCCAACAGGCGTTGTTTGAACCCGCTCCGTCAAACAGTCACCCGAAAATAGCATTAAGTCCCAAATCTGTCCGAAACGTAAATTTTCCAGCATAAGTGCCCTCACGGGTGCACGTGGCGCGTGCCATCCCTGCACCGCACACCATTCGATAGCCCTTTTGATTCTCTACACGATACCCCGTGGCGATTGGGCCCACGGTTACCGAGATACTGCACGGGGACCGGACCAGTGTCTAGCAAATTTAGTCATTTTCGCCCGATTTTGCAAGCCGATTTATACATACATGTAAAGTCCATAACGCGAATTTGCACTTTTTGAGCACGCGTCATGTGCTCGCTATCAATCCGATCGAGCTGAGACCCTCAAAGGCACGTTGCCCAAAGGCACGTATAAGTTGCGCAAATTTCAGCGCACTTGGCGCAACGGTCGGGCCCGTACCCCGCGCTAAGTAACACCATGCCGGGACCTCGATAGCAGACAGAATCTTCGTCACCACATCACCACGCCACAACAAACCCGGCCCAAGGCAATACATGTCCCATATGAGCGCGTCAACCCTCGCCGGCACAGGTCATTCCGGCCATTTTGCGTCCTTCGACGGCACAAGAGGGGGGGGGGGATGGTACGACCCCTTCGTGTTTGGCCCATGATCGAGCTAGAGCTTCGCGGGAAATACGAGCGTGTTCCCCGTGACGAGAGGAAGCCGACGATACCCAATTTTAAGGTTCTTGGTCATTGGTTGACCTTCCAGGTCAGGTCAATGACCGAAAAATCGGGAAAATCGGGACCTGTTAGAACGTCGTTAATTGTGGCTGCTATAGGGTTTTTCGGGGTACTGATCATGAATAGTTATCATGTTAGTTTTGATCACAGATGATGTCTTTAAGCATTTAGACCAGGTCGGGTCAGGTCAGGTCAGGTCAACCAGTAGGGGTCCTGCCGGGTATTCGTAGTAGCTACGTGCCAGCCGCCTGTGGCAGCTTCGTAACATGTTACGAAGGCACCAAAACTACTTCGTAAATGTTCAAATGGTTGCTAAATTCGGATTCAGCTCCAAAAACTAGCCTGGAAACATGTATAATTCGAAAAAAAGTACCGAGGTCATCATAGGTCAATGACCTGACCTGACCTTCAGGTGACCTTGACATCCACCCTAATGCATGGGAGCAGCATCAACTCACATGTTTGAATGCTTGAAACCACGAAAAGACTGCAAACGCGCGGCTAATGCGAGCCGGCATACGCCGAATCGCGATTCTGGCCAAACATGGTCTCGGAAAGTAGGTCACAGGTCAAAGGCCATTTGGGTCAGGGTCATGAAATTTCTAGGGTAGGTGTAAAACTGATCAACGCGAGGGTACTGAAAGTTTGGTCGCGATCGGCCGATTTTTACCCGAGTTATTCGCGAAAAACCTTAGGGGGGGAGGCTGCATCATCCCCTCCCCCTGTGCCGGCGAGGGTTAAAACTGCTTGTGAGCGAATTCACGTAATGAAGAAGAATAAAGCACAATCTACTACAGCAGCCAATAGATGACTGAGTTAGGACAGGCACGTGAGACTGCTTAAATCTTGTCCGAAAGAAGCAGACAACAGTTCCGTTTGCATATATGCTATGCATATTGCGGAAGGGGCACATTTCGGCCTCGAAAGATACGAATTCATACGTCATAGTAACATATTTCTGTCATGGTCAATTCACGTGGAAATTGAACACCGGGTGATTACCGAGCTATTGTTCTATCAAAATTTTCCGATTCAAACTCGCTCAGGGTTATCATGCAGGTAAAGAGGGGGCCCGCTCAGCAGAATGCGTATGAAATATGGAAAGATTCTGAAAAATGGGTGGGGGGACCGCACACTAGGGGGCCCGCTTTGGAGGCGATGACCCCCCCGAAACGAAATCCTGGCTGCGCCACTGGTTAGAGGTCATTACGTCGTAATGTTAAGCCTATGGGAAAATACTAAATTCGGAAAATACTGGAGATATCCGCTTCATTCTATCACTTTTGTGCTTTGAAACCACAGTACTTAACAGCAGGTCACTAGGTGCTTCTTTGTTTGGTGTACTTATGCATGGGTCAGGTCAAATGAGGTCAACTGAGGTCAAATGACGTTTTTGCCAATAACTTGGCACATAATGACGCTACAGCTTCCAAAATGGTATCATTGTGTTCCTGGTGATCAGCCGAATCGAATGATATGCGATATGATGCAATTTGGTTAACTTGAACTTAATTTATTAATTTAAGTTTACTTTAAGAAAAACTTTAAGTACACTTAAGCAGGCTAAAAAGTATATCATTCGACGCGCCTTGACGTGCTGAGTTCACTGGTGCTTTTCGTTTTGCTCATCTTAATTAGATCAAAAGTTATAAGCGAAAAACTTTTGACCTGTTTTTAGCGAAATTTTTACATTTATACCCCCAAAACCCCCCTAAATATTGACCTAGAGCAACCAAATTTGCACAGGGGCGAGAACTCCAGGGGGCCCACCTACCTACCAAATTTGGTGTTTCTAGGTGCCATAGGAGCCAATCGCGATGGGGGGTCGCATCGACCCCCCCCCCTCTGCCAGGCCGTGTTATGGAAAATGCCCTGCCAGGGCGAGGGTTAACCCTCGCCGGCACAGGCCATTTTGCGTCCTTCGACGGCACAAGGGGGGGTTGGTACGACCCCCCCCCCCCCTCGCGTTTGGCCCCTGATCGAGCTAGAGCTTCGCGGAAAAAAACGAGCGTGTTGCCCGTCACGAGAGAAAGCCGATGATACCCAATTTTAAGGTCCTAGGTCATCGGGTGACCTTCCAGGTCAGGTCAATGACCCGAAAACCGGGAAAATCGGGACCTGTTAGAAAGTCGTAAAGTGTGGCTGCTGTGTGGTTTTCCGGGGTGCTGATCACGAATATCGTGTTAGTTTTGATCAGAGATGATGTTTTTAAGCATTTAGACCAGGTCGGGTCAGGTCAGGTCAGGTCAACCGGTAGGGGTTGTGACGGGTATTCGTAATACGTGTCAACCGCCTCTGACAGCTTCGTAACATGTTACGAAGGTACCAAAACTACTTCGTAAATGTTCAAATGGTTGCTAAATTCGAATTCAGCTCCAAAAACTAGCCTAGAAACATGTAAAACTCGAAAAAGTGAACCGAGGTCACCCGAGGTCACCAAAGGTCAATGACCTGACCTGACCTTCAGGTGACCTTGACACCCACCCTAATGTATGGGAGCAACATCAAATCACATGTTTGAACGTTTGAAACCACGAAAAGCTTGCAAACGCGCGGCTAATGCGAGCCGACATACGCCGAATCGCGATTTCGGCCAAACATGGTCACGGAAAAGAGGTCACAGGTCAAAGGTCATTGGGGTCAGGGTCATGAAATTTTCAGGGAACGTGTAAAAGTGATTAATGCGAGGGTACTGAAAGTTTCGTCGCGATCGGCCGCTTTTTACGCGAGTTATTCGCGAAAAGCCTTAAAAGCCTTAGGGGGGGTGCATCAACCCCCCCCTGTGCCGGAGAGGGTTAATTAACTGTGTTGTTATGGCACTGTTTGCAAAGCATGGATAATGAAACTGTGCCAAAGACTTAGCTACATAGCTAGCAATGCTGCCTCAAGTAATTAGTAATACGCAGGAGGGGCAGAATTCAGAGTCCGATCGAGAAGAATCGGTGCAAATGCTACGAGGACCAGGCAGCTCTGATACGATGGCTAGTCGTCTCACTCCATTAGACCAGCTGATTCCTGATAGCACTGACTCGGATGCAAAGATGGAGCTCATCTTCCAAGCCAGAAACCAGCTTCATCGTTGGAAGATGTGATGCTGCCTCTGTCTCTGCTTTGTTGGCCACTTTGCACGGGGCCGAGCTCCGCTCCTTGCGTGAGCGGCTATTCGCCTGTCATCCAGAAATAGTTCCTTCGTTTGCCGGCCGTTCCCTGATTAGGTTCAATACGGGGAGCTGTAATCAGGGAAGTAACTTTCCATATGAAAGGGGTGCAGGTGCACCCCCGTCCCCCATTCACTAGAAGTGCACCCCCATCAAGTCAAAGTGCACCCCCATAGGCGGCGCGGCGCTGGGAACTGCAGTATTAGTTAGATCTAGGTATGTTTGGCAGCTGCAACTCTTCATATCCACATTAACCCTATTTCGGACGGGGGAGGCCTTTCAGGATTTTCTTGTACAATTTCCAAACGCCGCGAGACATTCAGCTCATATTTGGTGACTTTTCCTAAATGCTCATTGCGCACATCTCAGCAAAAAAAAAAAAAAAAAAAATGCCGGGTCAGGTCAGGTAACCAGAGCGGGTTTGTTGACCCCAACTCAGAAAAGTTTGCAATCACGTCAGAGCTTGAGTTTTTCACGAAGTTATTTCCTCTCATCAAGTCTTCAAAACAGTACCTACCTGCAGTACGAGTATGTGTCGTTTGTATATCTCAGTTTTTTTTTATCGGTGGCCTGAGGTTAGGTCAGAGTCGTGACCTTTACATTGCAAGCCTATGGAAAAATATTGAAATGCGACCTGCCTCGAGTAAACGAGTCAAAACCACCCAATTCTTTATGAATTATGACAAATTATCTAATCTGTAATGATTCAGGTGCCATTTACTGACGGACACCGGAGAGGGTTATCTGAGGGCGAGATCATGTGAGGAGATATCTACCATACATCAATGCTCACAATACTTACAATATTGACAATGCTTACAATACTGTTACAATACTTACGATGAGACCAGTAAGCACTCTGCCGTTACAATTCTAACTTCTGTTCGAAAACCGACGTTACACACATTCGCTGCCATCATAACATGTATTGTTTGACAGTAACAAAATATAATTGACATCTGAACCCCAAACGGACCGCCATCCACTCAAATTTTATAACCCTGACCGGTCAGGGGGCGAATGGAGGTCATCTCCTGGGCATTACACTCAGCCCTTGCACAAAATATCTCACCTCACAGTGATCATTACAATATCACCGACTTGATAGTGGATTTCAAAGTACTTGCATCAGCTCTATTTGCTATTGCAGACGATCATCTCCTCAGGGTAATGTTGTTCGGTACATGAACGAAGATCGTTTTCGGAGTTTCATAAGTGCTACTGCAACAGCCTGGCACAAAACAGGACTTGTAACAAGTCTTGTATGCTTTTATCTGCACTTTGCCCTTCAGTATGTCACAAAAGAATTGTTTAGAATCCATCTCACGCTTCTTTCACAGTCTCCCTTGCCACCGTAGAGTGTAGATAGATTGCTGTTGCTGGTAAGTTAAGGCACGGTAGATAGAAATTACCTCGGTTCTCAACGCCCTAAGTTATTACGAGCGAGCGAGCGCAGCGAGCGAAGCGGGTTTTTTCAATATAACGGAAAAATCTGAGTATGAGCGGCCCGGCCCGGCCCGGCCTGTAACGCTTTTGAGAGGCTTATATCTCAGCAACCGCTGGACCGATTGGCCTGCGGTCTTTTTTGCTGGGTAGCCCCATCCCTTCTACCCCGTAACAGACTACTTTTGATACATCTCAGTGACCGTCGTGGCACGTGCCACGTGAAAAGTCAAGGGTGTTCAAGCTGTTTTGCAAAAGTAGTGATTTTGACAGGCTCATATCTCAGCAGCCGCTTGGGCGATTGACTTGCGGTAATTTTTGTAGGGTAGCAGCATCCCTTCTACCAAAAATAGGATACTCTCGATGCATGTGGGTCACCCCCAGTGCACGTGCAAAATACAACAATAAGAGGTGTCAAATTTGTTCCCATTTTAATAACTCGGTAATTACTGGGGCGATTTCGCTGAAACTTGTTTTTATGAAAACTTAGAACAAAGAAATTATTAATAAGATTAGAGAAATATTAAAATTTTAATTGTAAATTAGGCCAAATGTGTATTGGAAAGGCTTTTGCCCTTCAGCATCTTCCGATTCATCATGTTTTTCATTTGAAAATTCGAGGTTCACAAAATGTTTACCTCGCGTTCAATGTTAAATGGGAACAGAACACGGCAGACGCATCAATTTTTGACACTGAGCCTTTCATTCGTGAATGCTTTAGCATAATTTAAAGCTAAAAACAGCGCGAATGGCAGAGTGAAACAAACAACCTCTTTCACACATAGATATAACATGTAATCGGTGGTGCGCCAGATGCGCCGTTATTTGTCAACCGCAGAAGGTGACATGTGACGTAACAGCATCAAGAGCGTCTTTTTCAAGAACTTTAAAAAATATGTTTTCTTTCTGTCTTCCCCCATTTCTCTCAGCATAATGATTTTATGAGGAAATTGTATGCACCATAAATTCTGCGAAAATATTTTTATCATTTCTATATATTCTTAAAAAATCGAGTTCCCAACCGCATTGTTTCTGTACATTCTGAAGATGGCGCAAGCCAAAATATATCAATGATTTTGTTTAATAATTCAATTTCAACAAAAAAAAATGCAAAGAATGAGCAAAAGGTTATTTATACATGCTTTTTTAATGGGCAAATTGCTTGCTTTCAGTTCAAGACTTGGATGGCAGGTTTTAACATGATGCCAGACACCGGTATCTACTTTCAAGGTAACGCGTGGTAACTGTGCATACGCTTGCTTAATTAAGTGCCATTTTATTTAAAAAAAATATGAAGGACCCGTTCCATTTTTTTAACAGATTGTTAAGAATATAATGTGCATTATAATTATATATATATATATATATATATATATATATATATATATATATATATATATATATATATATATATATATATATATATATATATATATATATATATATATATATATATATATATATATATATATATGGCAATGCTCATTAAATGATAACGCAGCTTTTCCGTTTATAAGCTTACGGTTTATGGACTCTAGTGCTCTTATAGCTTTCTTATTGCTTTCAACATGTTCAAAAAGGATATTACCCAAGCTCATAATGGTTAACAAAAGTATTATTTCCATTAAATTGACCTTATAGTTCGACGCGTTTCGTATATTCCCTATACATTTTCAAGAACAAAGGTCATGTCACACATTTCGGTCAAGTCAGTTCGTTTGAATTAATCCACCGCGAGATAGTCGCTCGTGATAAATTGCAAAAGACATTTCTGAAGAAACTTGATATGCTGTTAGGAAATGAATTAAACTAGTTACATCAACATTAACGAATTGCAGATCTATCCATCCAGGTAAGCACAGCTTTCTAGTGGGCGACACGTGACCTAGGTCAGGCGCCGACCCTCATACAACTGCAGGGTTCCTCGGGCGTTTATCTGCCGATTGATGGCTGGGTCCTTTTCCCTGATCATGATGGCCTCGAGAGCCGCCAGTCGTCGCCAGTCCGATGCTCTCGCCAGAATGGAGGTGTTGTCCACGATTTCCCGTCTGGTCAGTAGGGTTTGGTGTTCAGTCTGGGTGTGTTGCTGCGGTCCTCCGCTCTGAAGGTGCATAGTTAGGCGCCGGGACAGAGTCGTGGTGGTGAGGCCGATATAGCCACTTGAAGGGAGGAGCGCACAGTCTCCTTTGTTGCATTTGAAGTGGTATACCAGGTTGCTCTGTTTTAGGGGTGACTTGTCATTGGCCATGTTGTTCTTCATGATGAGTGATGTCGTTGTGGGACTCTGATAGTAGATGGAGATTTTGATGCGGTCTTCTGGATGAACGGGCTTGCAGTTGCGCCGTATGATGTTCTTGAGCGCCGACTCTTCTGCTCGATAGCCGCTGGTCATCTGGCTCTTGTAGTAGAGGCTGATGACGTTGCCTTCATTTGATGTTGTCTGTGATCCTTTGTTGATGTGGTTGTTGACGATAGATTGTATTTGTTGGTCGATGGTGGTCAAGTCATAGTCATTATTGACCAGGACCTGCTTTATCCGCTGCAGCTCTTGGTGGACCAGTGGCCAGCTGGAACAGTGCCTGAGGGCTCGGTGGACATACGCCCTCACCACGCCGTCCTTGTAGCGCTGTGGGCACTCGCTTCCACCGTTCAGGCATCTCTCGTTGTCCGTCGGCTTGCGGTAGACACTGGTGGTGAAGTTGCCACTCGCAGCATCGATGGACACATCAAGGAAGCTGATCTTATTGGCTACACTCTCCTCAACAGTGAAGCTGAGGCCGGAGACCTCCTCCAGTCGTGCCTTCAGTCGCTGCAGTGATGACATGTCACTGACTTCCACCAGGATGTCATCGACATATCGGCAGTACAGGTTTGGTTTTACACGGCTTTCACTGAGGACTTCGTTCTCAACTGCCGACATGAACGCCTGGGCGAATAGCACGCCGAGCGGCGAGCCCATGGCGATGCCGTCCTTCTGGTATGTCTTTTGTCTTGAAATGTCTTTTGCAATTTATCACGAGCGACTATCTCGCGGTGGATTAATTCAAACGAACTGACTTGACCGAAATGTGTGACATGACCTTTGTTCTTGAAAATGTATAGGGAATATACGAAACGCGTCGAACTATAAGGTCAATTTAATGGAAATAATACTTTTGTTAACCATTATGAGCTTGGGTAATATCCTTTTTGAACATGTTGAAAGCAATAAGAAAGCTATAAGAGCACTAGAGTCCATAAACCGTAAGCTTATAAACGGAAAAGCTGCGTTATCATTTAATGAGCATTGCCATAAGAATAATCTGCTTCCAGCTTACACTAATACATATATATATATATATATATGCATACATCGTTGAACACGACAGCATTCCTTGTGTTGTTGAGCTTCTTGGACTCATTTTCAAAGCGTCGTACTATACTTTTCTGCTCAGACGTTAAAGTAAATAGAAGTTGACCGAAGGAAGCAATGATTGTTAAAGTAAGAGCTGCAGCTAGGTATAAATGTTTTCCCATGTAGTTAAAATGAAACTTCTTTGTTGAATAATAGTCTATTTAAAGTAAAGCTTTCGATCAACGTTGATCATCATCAGTACAAAATTATAAACGATAGATGCCGCGCATGAATTGTCACAGTTATATACAAAATTGCAAATCACATCATTATGTTTTTAACTCGGCACCACGTTTCTGCAAAAGAAGTTTCGCATTTCGGCCTGAGGCGAACTAGATGAACGAAGATGAACAATAAAGCACATCATACTCGTATGTACACACAGTAAACCTATGTGTTAGTCATTTGTCTGTCAAAGAGAGGGATGTTCGTCAGGGTCTTTGTATGTGTGTTGATGATCGGGGATGTGTCTCGAATGATAATGGTCTCTGTGATGGCTAGTCGTCGTCTGTCGTTTTGTCGTGCCAGTATGGTGGTGTTTGCTGTCAGTAAGTCTCTGGTAAGTCGAATCCCGTGGTGCTCTGAAAGATGTGTTTTAGGTCCTCCGTCTTGTAAGTGCATTGTCAGTCGGCGGCTGAGTGATGTGGTCGTGTGTCCAACGTAGTATACGTTACGGGTTGCGCAGTCCCCGGTAGAACACTGAAAACGATATACTACGTTGGTCTGTTGTAGAGTTGTGGTTTGTTCCATGTTGTTCCGCATGATGAGTGAAGAGGTGCGAGGAGACTTATAGTATATTTTGAATCGTAAGCGATGGTCAGGCTGGGCCGGTGTCACGTTCTTCGAAATGATGTCTCGCATGGCCTTTTCGTCTTTTTTCCAGGATGGTGTGAGGGTGTTTCTGTAGTATATGTCGATGTTGCTACAGGGGTTGTGTCCTGTGTTTGAGTCGGTGTTGCATGCTGTCATGTACTTGTCAATCATGTCACGTGAAATGTCGTCGAAGTCACGGTTACTATAGCCATTGTTGACAAGCATCTGCCTCACTCGCTTCAGTTCACGATGAGCCACTTCCCACGTCGAACAAACTTTTAGGGCTCTCCTGACGTACGACCGAATCACACCGCGTCTATACGTATCAGTACAGTCCCCATTCGCATTCATACATCGTCCCATGTTTGTCGGTTTCACATAGACATCTGTATCAAAGCCGTTGTCGTTAGCATGAATCATAAGGTCAAGGAAGGGTAATTTCTTGTTTACGTTGAGCTCAGTAGTGAAGGCAAGACCTGACTCAGTTTGGAGCATGTCTCTCAACATTTCCAACAATGGCTATAGTAACCATTGTTATAGTATATAACCCAGTGTAACCATTGTATAGTATATATATATATATATATATATATATATATATATATATATATATATATATATATATATATATATGTTACAGGCAAAGTGAAAACTCGGGCATTTTGCAAAATGCCTAGGCAATTTGCAAAATGCCTGACTGGCCAGGCATTTTGCAAAATGCCTAGGCAGTTTGCAAACTGCCTGACCCACCAGGCATTTTGCAAACTGCCTGAAATATTTTTCCGCATCCCCTTCGAGCTGCCAGCAAACATAGAGACAATTAGCTATGCTATGCGTAACCAATCTCAGCGCAAACCTCACAACCAAGTCCCTCCAGTAAAACACTGTAGCTGTACAAAAAGGGGCTATTGGTATATTCAGCCCAAATGAACACGACACAAACATACTAGCAAGTATACATGTCTCAACCGAGACTGCCCTGCCAACGGGCCGCCACCCCTCCCCCCGCGCGGCGCAATGGTGTCCCCACCCAAACTAGAAACCCTGTCGTGTGTGTCCTCCCCCGGAAAAAGTCCTAACTAGAAAAAAACCGGGGGACCTAGTTGGGGAAAAAACCACATTTTGTGGAAAAACCCATCTTTATTTAAAAGTGTGGTGCGTGTAAAAAAAAAGCCCCAAAAATGGTGGTGGGTGGGTGGGAAACGCAAAAACATTTCAGAGCGAGAACACTGCTGACTTGCGTCAGACCGGGCGGCTTAGAACAGAGTGACCGCGCAAATGCACTCAAACCCCGCGCCGTCACCGTCACGTGACACGAGTCGCTCCACCAATCAGAGGAGGCCGTCGCCTTAGCGGCCTTGCCGCCCGGGGGCGCAGGCGGCCGCCCGCCTGCCGCCGAACGCTGCTCGCAGAGGCCGGCCCGGCTCCGGGGCCGCCCCAGAGAAGACGCTCGTAGTGTCGCGGAAAAACCGGTTATATCTTGTCATATATAACCGGGCGTATTTTCCGCATCCCCTTCGAGCTGCCAGCAAACATAGAGACAATTAGCTATGCTATGCGTAACCAATCTCAGCGCAAACCTCACAACCAAGTCCCTCCAGTAAAACACTGTAGCTGTACAAAAAGGGGCTGTGCTGGGCTGTGCCCACACGGGGAACGTGCTGACCGGCTGACCGTCTGTGACGTCAGAGGTCAGCGGGGTCACGGTGGCGGGCGGCCGGGTCGAGTGTGGAAAATACAGAACGCGAACCGCAGCACGCGCGTGTGGACGTGGAGCCGGGACGCAGAGGGCACATGGCGCAGCCGACAGGATCTGTAAAGACAGACGGTTGAAGATATTGTGTGGTACATTCAGAAGAGGTCAAATGGCATTCAAGGCACCAGACTCGTTTGATTTTTCAACTCCATCCGAGTGGCCTCAGTGGCGAGACAGATGGACGAGATTCAAGATGGCATCGAAGCTCTACAAGGACCCCCAGGAGGTACAGGTCAGTGCACTCATTTATTCGATGGGACCCGCTGCCGAGCAGCTGCTGAATAGCTTTGCTATGCGAGAAGAGGATAAGAAACTGATTGAGCCCGTCACGGAGGCATTTAACCGGTATTTCATGCCAAAGACAAATATCATTGCAGAAAGACAGGCATTCGAGTTACGAGCTCAGAAGCGTGGAGAAACAAATGAAGCATTTATTCGCGCGGTCCTATTGCTGGCTGAAAAATGTGGTTTTGGTGACACCAAAGCAGAACGGATCAGGGACAGGCTAATAGCCGGGATGTCAAGCAAAGAGTTAGCTAGAAAAATTCAAATCCAGGCACTGGAGATTGACATGACGCTTGAGAAAGTAATCGATATGTTACGAAGTAGTGACCTCGTTGATGTGAATAACGAGGTTGATGTCGACAGTGCCCAGGCAGACGCTGCCCAGCAGCAGCGCTGTGATCCTCAGCAGTCTCAGCAGCAGGAGCAGCGTCCGCAGTATCGGCCGCAGGGTCGGCAGTACCGGCCGATGTATCGGTCGAATCAGCAGCGCCAGCACTACCAGCCTCGCCCCCCGCAGCCGTGGCGCTCGCAGCGGCAGGCGTTTCGGCAGTCGCCGGAGCACGGAACATGCAGGTACTGCGGCCGAGGACGCCACCGGACTCCAAGTGAGTGTCCTGCCCTAGGGGCAAACTGCTTCTCTTGTGGTGGTATGGATCACTTCCAGTCGGTATGCATGAGCCGCCAACGTACTGTGAACGAGGTCACAGCAGAGGACGAACTGTTCTTGGGTGATGTGCAGGATGGCAGATGTCGGAGATGGATGATTGATGTTACAGTAGAGGGAACCCAGATGACATTTAAAGTTGATACTGGTGCTGATATCAATGTAATTACAAAAAGGCAATTCGATCAGATGGCAAACAAGCCTGCACTGAACCCATGTAAACCAAAAGTAACAAGTGTGGGTGGTCCATTGAAAGTTCTTGGACTGTTCAAGGGTCAGATGTCATATAAGAGCACAGTCGTTCAAGAAGATTTCTACGTTGTAGACACAGAAATGTCGTACAACCTGTTGTCTCGATCGACTAGCAGCATGCTGGGCGTGGTTCAGTTTGTTGACGCTGATGGTGTTGTTGCCCACTCCGATGTGTTTGGCACGACAGGCTTGATGCAGACCAGTCCCATCAAGATTGAGCTCACTGACAACGCCGTTCCAGCAGCGGTGACGACTGCAAGAGGCGTGCCGCTCCCACTGATGAAGCAGATCCGTGAGGAGCTGGAACGGATGGAGGCCTGCGGTATCATCCAGACAGTCACCGGGCCGACGGACTGGTGTGCTCCGATGGTGCCGATCAAGAAACCCAACGGTGGAGTGCGCATCTGCGTGGACTTCAAGCAGCTGAACAGGTCGGTGAAGAGGGAGGTCCACCCCATCCCGACCCTTGAGCAGCTGTCGAGTCAGTTCGCTGGATCCACTCAGTTCAGCAAACTTGATGCATCATCTGGGTTCTTTCAAATGCCACTTTCCGAGGACTCAAAACCACTGACCACATTTCTCACTCCCTTTGGAAGGAAGATGTTCTCTCGCCTTCCCATGGGTATCAACTTGGCACCCGAGGTATTCCAAAGAAAAATGGAAGAAATGCTCCAAGGGCTCGAGGGCGTGATTTGTTACATGGATGATATCGTCGTGCATGGAACTGACGCTGACCATGATACACGCCTAGCAGCTGTCCTTGACAGGATCCGCCAGTCAGGGCTGAAGCTGAACAGGAAGAAATGTGTGCTGAAACAGAGGAAGATCCAGTTCCTGGGCAATGCTGTGAGCAGTGCTGGGATCCAGGCTGACCCAGACAAGGTGGCTGCCATCCAGAAGCTGAGCGCACCCCGAAATGTGAAAGAGCTGAAACAGCAGCTCGGTATGATAAACTACCTGTGTAAGTTCGTTCCAGGACTGCAAGGAGTGCTGAAGCCCATGACCGACCTACTCAAGAGTGACGCGGCGTGGCAGTGGACTCCGGTGCAGCAGCAGTCACTTCAAAAGGCGAAGGCGATGCTGCAGGAGGCTCCTGTTCTAGCCTTCTACGACAGCACTCGTGAGACGGTGGTCAGCGCCGATGCGTCCAGCTACGGCATTGGAGGCTGTCTTCTGCAACGGCACGATGGCCAGCTCAGACCGGTGGCGTACGCGAGCAGACTCCTCACTCCTACGGAACAAAGGTACGCCATGATTGAGAAAGAACTGCTGGGTCTGACGTGGGCGTGTGAAAAGTTTCACACATATCTTTATGGTCTCCCTGAGTTTACAGCACATGTTGACCATAAGCCGATCGTCCCATTGGTTAATTCGAAACCACTCACTGACTCACCCATCAGGTGTCAACGCATGCTGATGAGGCTGATGAGATACAACGTTCGAGTACAGTACATCCCAGGCTCTCAGCACTGTGTCCCAGACTGTTTGTCGCGTCAGCCGATGCCCTGTGTCGACGACACATGCTTGCAGTTGCAGCAAGATGTTGATGACTACGTGACTGGCACCTTTCAAGCGCTGCCCATGACTGACCGCAGGCTGACGGAGGTCCGACGGGCTCAGCAGGAGGATGACAACATCCGGACAGCCATGGAGTACACCACGAGCGAGTGGACGGCGAGAGCCAGGTCACACCCGCTGTACGGGGTAAGAGATCAGCTCAGTGTCGCCAATGGCGTACTAATGTATGCAAGTCGGCTAGTGATTCCTTACCAGATGAGGATGCAAATGCTGAGTAGATTGCATGACGATGGACATTTGGGCCTATCAAAATGTCGTGACAGGGCTAGAAGTTCAATCTGGTGGCCCAGCATTAGCACAGATTTGAAAGAGTATCTGAAGTGTTGTCAGTTCTGTCAGATTCACTCACCTGTCCAAAGGAAAGAGCCGTTGATACCAACGCCAGCGCCTGAAAAACCGTGGTCACACATAGCGACCGATATTTGTCAGCACGCTTCGCACAGCTACTTGGTCACCGTTGACATTTTCAGTCGCTTTCTTGAGGTTCAACAACTGGGAAACATCACCAGCGGTAGCGTTATAGAGAAAATGAAGTGTCTTTTTGCCAGATATGGCATTCCTGATCTAGTAACTTCAGATGGGGGAAGACAGTTCGTCTCACAAGAGTTCAAGGACTTTGCCACTGCATACGGGTTCAGTCACCGCGTAACTGATCCTTACTGCCCTCAGGCAAATGGAGCAGCCGAGAAAGCAGTGCAGCAGGCAAAATGGTGCCTGAAGCAGCGTGACCCACATCTCGCACTGATGGCCTACAGGACTACTCCAGTCGAGCCCACGGGACTGGCACCGGCGCAGCTCCTGATGGGGCGCACGCTGCAAACTCGTCTCCCGAGCCCGCCGAGTCCGGTAAGGGATATTTGGCGGGTGGCAAACAGGCGGGACATTGAAGCCAAAAGGCGAATGAAGAGAAAATTTGATAAATGTCACGGTGCTAAGCCTCTTGTTGAGCTGGACAGGGGTGAGCGTGTGCGTGTTCGGACCAGCAATGATAGTGACTGGGGCGTTCTCGGACGCGTAGTTGATCGGAGACCGGGAGGACGGAGCTATGTGATCGCCACTGACAACGGTTTGTACGTCCGGAATCGACGCCACCTGGCGAGCGCGCCAACATCGCTAACGCATCTTTCCCGTCCCGTAGATGGTCACACAGCCGGAGGCCCGCAGTCGGAGGATCTGGACAGAGGGGATCGGTGGACCAGCCAGGGGGCGGCCGCATCACAGCCAGGCGACTCACTGAGCAGACAACGGCAGCAGACCGGCGAGGGCGCAGCTGGGCTGCAACCAGACGCGTCACTCCCGCCCGCTTTGACCCAGCCTCCCGCGTCTCCAAAGAAGACCCGGAGTGGGAGGATCTATTGACGGACTGGGTGGAGCGCTCGCTGGGATGAGTCGCTACTTTGTCTCTCCGCAATGATTCAATGCAGGAATTCGTGAGTGTCTTGCTGTGTCGTTATTTTCCCTGTTCTCATTGCTTGTTTATACTGTTGTTGTTTTTTTTTTTTGAAGGGGGAGAGTGCCCACACGGGGAACGTGCTGACCGGCTGACCGTCTGTGACGTCAGAGGTCAGCGGGGTCACGGTGGCGGGCGGCCGGGTCGAGTGTGGAAAATACAGAACGCGAACCGCAGCACGCGCGTGTGGACGTGGAGCCGGGACGCAGAGGGCACAGGGGCTATTGGTATATTCAGCCCAAATGAACACGACACAAACATACTAGCAAGTATACATGTCTCAACCGAGACTGCCCTGCCAACGGGCCGCCACCCCTCCCCCCGCGCGGCGCAATGGTGTCCCCACCCATTCAATACATCCACCCAGACACCAATGCGCCAACATAAAACACCCCCTTCCCGAGACCAGCAGACCGAATGGGGGATACAAATTAACACAGAAGACCTATAGTTACCGCCAGTGTCGAGACCAGTGGCGGAACCCACCCAAATACCTACGTGCTTGGTTGAAGGAAGGTAATTATTTCCTCAACCTGGCCCGAAGCTTACCAGAAACGCCACGATCCCTAAAACCTGCCAACATGAATGTGAGCGATACAGTGGTCACCAATGAAGAACAATATTACGGCATTTATACCGAAGCCCTTACAGCAGGACTAATAACCAGTAGCATTAGCCACTACTGCGATGATAGCCTCCACCAACTAAAGGCCCGCGATGTACCCGCCGAAAAAAACAACCATCCATGAGTTCTGAGGCATCTGACGACAGAAGCTGTATTTTCCTTACCTTGAGCCCACGCACATGCCTCTCAGCGCGACCATTAATTTTCCCAGAACTTTGGAAGGGGTTAGAACAGTATCAACGAAGGTCGTTGACAGCCGCCCAGCAAAAAAGGGGAGGGCTCTCAGCCCGCTCCAGGAATCAGCGCTCTAAGCCGCCGTAAGGACACCCGCGCTACCGGGCGTCCTAGCGGCAGCGACCTAAGGGTAGACTAGCGAGCCGCCCCGTGTCCGTTGTAGAAGGTGGAAGAATGGAGCATCCCGGGCAGCACCCGAGGCCATGAGAAACTGCTTCCCCGGGCAGACTAGCGAGCTGCTTTTTTCTTTTATTATTGTTATTGTTATTGTTATTATTATTATTATTATTATTGTTATTATTTTAGCGCCGCACCTTAAAAAAAAAAAACAAAACAAAAAAAAACATGAAAACCCATTGGTTGTTAGGCAACTGAAAACAGAGGCCGCAGCCACTGTTACGTGTACCTTAGCCCCTGTGCTATACGTGGCAATGACAACGACCATGAATGTTACCTAAAACTTTGCAAGGGCTTAAAACAGTGACCACGAAACTATAGGTAATCAGGTCATAGATAGCCGACAAGCAAAAAGGGGAGAGCTCTCAGCGCGCGCCGGCATCAGCATTCCAACCCTCCGGAATGACGCCTGCGCTAGACCGGTGTCCTGGCGGCAGCCACCTCCAAGCAGACAAGCAAGCCGCCCCGAGGCCGTTGTAGAAAAGTACAACCTCGGCAGACTAGACAGCTGCCCCGAGGCCGTTGTAGAAGGGGACATCCCCGGGTATACTAGCGGGCTGTCCCGAGGCCGTTGCAGGAGAGGACACCCCCGGGCAGACTAGCGAGCTGCCCCGCGGGGTCGTTGTAGAAGGGGACACTCTGGGGCAGACTAGCGAGCTGCCCCGAGGCCATTGTAGAAGGGGGCACCCCGGGCAGACTAGCGAGCTGCCCCGAGGCCGTTGTAGGAGAGGACACCCCCGGGCAGACTAGCGAGCTGCCTCGGGGTCGTTGTAGAAGGGGATACCCCCGGGCAGACTAGCGAGCTGCCCCGGGGTCGTTGTAGAAGGGGACACCCCCGGACAGACTAGCGAGCTGCCCCGGGGTCGTTGTAGAAGGGGACATCCCCCCCGGGCAGACTAGCGAGCTGCCCCGGGGTCGTTGTAGAAGGGGACACTCCCCGGGCAGACTAGCGAGCTGCCCCGGGGTCGTTGTAGAAGGGGACACCCCCCGGGCAGACTAGCGAGCTGCCCCGGGGTCGTTGTAGAAGGGGACACCCCCGAGCAGACTAGTGAGCTGCCGCGGGGTCGTTGTAGAAGGGGACACCCCCCGGGCAGACTAGCGAGCTTCACCCGGGACTTGCAGAATTGGGCATCCCAAGATTCTCCGAATGTTCAGGGCAATTACCCGACCTGAATACCAAAAATAACCGTTTTTGAAATATGATAGTATCCGCATCACCCGCCACGGGCAACAAGCTTGCCTTTCCGCGAAGCTCCGGATTGATCAGGGACCAAATGACCGGCATACAGACAGCCCCTACGCTGTAAACGGGCCAATATGGGTATAAAGGTTGCCGTTGATTCCTAGCTCGACACGTTTTGGAGGTGTTTACTGCCTCCAAACGCCGAGCTGGCTCAATGTCACCCATAGAAGGTACAGTAACTCACCCACCAACCAACCGTAGGCAGGTCCTGGGTGACGTCAACCCTGATGCTGGCGAGGGTTACCCCGTACCAGTGCCCCAAAATTTGTTGATTTAGGTGGGGAACGACTTTTGAAAATCACTTTATTTTCACTTGATTTGAAAACCAAATGAAAATCACTTTTCACTCGCCTCCATTTTTTAAGCCCATTTTCCACTCCCAATTTTACCAAGAAAAGCATTTGCATGGATCGATAGCCATTTTACTTCCCACATACCAGCCTTGTATTAATTTTTGCTGTACATTCTTTTTCCACTCTTTTTAGGCCTTATCTGACCATCAATTTTCCACCCTTTCCCTTATTTGGTGAGTAATTTTCATAGACCCGGGAAACAGGGGCAGCAGGGGCGCTTGCTCCCCCCCCCCCAACCTGAGAGCCGAGGGGGGGGGGGCGCCCCCTCAACATTGAGGCAGCGAGAAAGGATCTTTCCTCCCTTTTCCGGACTTGTTTCCTTTATACATCTAAACGTAAACACACGGCATTTTCCT
This sequence comes from Amphibalanus amphitrite, assembly GCF_019059575.1. NCBI lineage: Eukaryota > Metazoa > Arthropoda > Thecostraca > Balanomorpha > Balanidae > Amphibalanus > Amphibalanus amphitrite. Next base: position 13,090 of record NW_024882293.1, on the reverse strand, counting down.
TGCCATCTGAATGTTTTCTGCTGTTACAGTATCGATTTGACATCTGCTGTTGTCATCCCGCTTTTGTTTGGGCCTGGCCTTGGCCATAAGTTTAGCAGGCCAGCTTTTACACTGGACCATTTTGAGTCAACCTTGAGAAATACCTAACGTACAACTGTGGTAAAATCGTTGCTATAGGTATCATAGTCTACCCGCTCCGGGTGTAAGGGAGGGGTGTGGGGCAATGAGCGCACTGACGTGGCGCCCTTGGAAGGCCGGTATGGGATTAAAAGCTCAGCGACACTAAGCGCTTGTATGGTGCCTTCGGTTATCGTAGCATCCTCAATCACCGGTGTAGTGCCCTCAGAGCCGCCGGTAAAGGGCCTTTAGAGGCAATGGTGTGGGAATGTCATGCAGGTGCCGTTGTGGGCGCTCAGATGTGCTAGTGTGATTCTCTGAGGCGCCGGTGAGGGTCCTTACAGGCGTTGCTGTGGGCCCTCATAGACGCTAGTGTGGAGCCGTTACAGACGGGTGTGGGGCCTGAGCTGCGGACGCGAACCCTCTACAAGCCGGCAGGGGGTTCTCAGTGACCGGCAAGAGGCCCTCAGGCCAGCAGAAGAAGTTCTGTGGGGTCCTTAGAGACCGGCATGGCACTATCAGACGCCGCTGGGGCCCTGAGAGTCACCGGACCGGTGTGGGGCCCTCAGAAGTCACCAGTGGGTGGCCTTTAGATGCGCCGGTGTTGGGTAGGAATTCGGGTCCTCACTCAGAGTCACCGATATAGGGCATTAATAGGCACTAGTGTAGGCACTCAGAGTTGGGGGTGTGAAACCCTCAGTCAGAGACACCGGTGTGGGCCCTCATAGGCGCCGACGAGGGCCCCCACAGTTGCCGTTATAGGGCTCTCAGAAAAATAATTGTGGGACCATCACAGGCGGGAAATGCCCCTAGAACTGAGCCCTCATAGGCCGGTAAGAACTTTCAGAGGCCAGTAAGGGGCCTTTGGAGACCACTGAAGGGCCCTTAAAAGGCACAAGAGGCCCTCAGAATCCGGCGTGGGGCCCTTAAAGAGATCTTAGTGTGGCAATTTAGGGTCTATGAGGTGCTCTAATGAGCCCCATGGGGTCTTTCTATATGGCCATTGTTAACCCCCAGTGGTCAAATGGCGTCGCATGGCCCCTCGGACCCGAGGCTCCCTTTGAACCCGATGGGGAGGTGGGGTACGTGTCCCCTTAGACCCCTAGCTACGCCACCGTTTCATACGCATCATGTCAGGTATTTTATATGCTCGCCCCCCCCCCTTGAAAATCGTTCCCGGGCCCCTAGGAATTTACCTTTGACACCCAAGCCATAATACAATTTTGGGACACTGAGGGGAACTCCCAGTCCGAACAACGCATACTGACTTACTTCATTTTAGCTATTAATGATAGTACCTGACCTGTATTGTTCAATGTTCATTCGCTGTTTTGCAGGATAAAGGTCATATCATATTTTGTAGCGACAAGGAGAAATAATTTGCTAAGAAATAGACCGCTTTGAAGATAGTTACAGACGATTTAAAAACCCTCAGCAGCAGCAGCAAACCAAGGTTGAAAATACGTCTAACGTTAGAGTTGACTAGATTTTATTTTTTATCTTCGGGCTTCGCCAAACGATTTTATCACAATTTTATTACTATCTTAGTATCTTACTTTCCACCAGCATTGCCCTCATGTCCCTATTGGTGGAGCCAAATATCCCCTCAAAAATGATGATATCGCCCATGCCCAAGCGTTCACTATCCACCCTATCGGGTCCCCCAGAACCTCCATTAACAGATATGTACCGGGCCCCGTACATGGAATAGCGTACCTTTCAAAACCCCGGCCACCTTGGCCTATACCTGACGATGTCCCGTAAGACCTGCTAGGCAGCACCACTGGAGCAAGATGAGCTGGGATGGGTCGGAACTCCCTCAGCTGACGTGGGAGCTATGAAGGAATCCTCCAGCGGCCAAAGAAGACTCTGGCAAAGCGGGCCGGCCCCGCCGAGTGTGCCGATCCGTCGCCGTTCAGAGTCGGATGCCAACCACCAAGCCATGGAAGAAAAAAAAAAACAGATTGTGTCACATAACCATTTCTAGCCGAAATCTCGTATCAAAAGGGGCTATATACAAGTATACTGGAACCATTTATCTGACAATGCGTGTGATGACATATCGGCAGGATATGCATATTGCAGATTGTCGCTTATGCATGCCTTGGCAATGCTCTATTGACCAACGACAAGAAAGGCACCTCACTCTGGCAAAAAAAAAACTATTTACAAACGCCACTACAATAAAAAAACGAAATACAGATAACTCGACCCCAATGCAGAGTGAGAGCCACACAACCACGGGCTACCCTAAAACTGCAACCTAGAAAATGGCATACCTACTGCAGCCTTTAAACATGGGTGTGAAAACTTCCTCTGGGTAATAGCCTGTAACTTACTAGGCTATCGCTAATGCATCCCAAAACCACCTTACATAATTCCCCATCTAATCCATAATATCCTAGTCCGCCGAGACTTATCACACCCAAACTGGGTTCCACTGTATCACCTCTGTACCTCTGTATCACCCACTAAACCTTTCATTCCAACCTATCAACACCAGATAACAATACCACCTTAGACCAATGCCATTGCATTGTTTATCCTTACAATGAACTCCATTTACCCTCTCAAGTCTCACCCGGTAGTTGGTACCCTTGTTATCAAAAATCCCTAACCCACTATTGAAAACCCCGCTCGGACACGCTCGGACAGAGCCAACATCACCAGCAGCTCATTCTCCACGGGGTACGCCCACCTGGCACACCTTACGCCAGTAACCGTTCACCTGTATGGGAACCACAGTTCAACCAACACCAGGCACCACAAAACGGCAATTCTACCAACTCTCTGCACAACCACCGGCCAACACCACGTGGCCACCAAACCCTACGCCGGCCAGGCCGTGCACTCTGAGCTGCTACACCGAGAAAGCATGAGCTGATTCCACTCACACGGAGTGTAGAATGGCAAAGTCCGGCGCTCCGTTCCAGGGAAGAAACAAAAAGCAGTTACAGCTATGTTACACCTAGCAAATACCTACACTCAATCTCCCAAAATCTGAAAAAACACACCAAGCCTATTTCTACCAGCAGTTCAAGTTTCGTTGTTTCATCTAACCTTCAAAGAACCTATAATACCGGGCATTTGCCGACCCATTGCTCATCGACCCTCTTCTTACCGTGATAGCATAACATAAGCACAAAAATTACCAAACCTCATGCCGAAAATGAAAAAAAATCAGACAGAAACAACAAACCAGTAAAAAAATAAACATAAAAACACCGAAGGGAAAAAACATCCTCGTCAACCAATATAACATTGATATAAAACCGAACTTATACTCCCCTTGATGTCTTCCAGTTTCCACTGAACACGACCGCAGTAAACGCAAAAACATTTCAGAGCGAGAACACTGCTGACTTGCGTCAGACCGGGCGGCTTAGAACAGAGTGACCGCGCAAATGCACTCAAACCCCGCGCCGTCACCGTCACGTGACACGAGTCGCTCCACCAATCAGAGGAGGCCGTCGCCTTAGCGGCCTTGCCGCCCGGGGGCGCAGGCGGCCGCCCGCCTGCCGCCGAACGCTGCTCGCAGAGGCCGGCCCGGCTCCGGGGCCGCCCCAGAGAAGACGCTCGTAGTGTCGCGGAAAAACCGGTTATATCTTGTCATATATAACCGGGCGTATTTCCCAGGCATTTTGCAAAATGCCTGACATCAAACTCGCACTAGGGACGATGCATAGGTAAACATCATTTGTAACTGCCGCTTACAAAAGTTAATTGCTGTCAATGCGCACCAAGTGAGGGAGGGGACACTGCGTTCTCCGGGTAGCCGGCCGCCGAGGTCACTGAGCCCCAGCGGCCGTCGGGTGCCGAGCACCGGGCGTGGTTTCGTGGGTAAACATGCGTTCGGTACAATGATTGTACTGTTTCTAAGAGCTCTTGGTGGCTTTTTGAAAATACTATGGGTGGATATTAATCAGAAAAGAATGCTCTTCCAATTTAAGAAAATTTGATTGTTACACGTTTACATTATCAATCGTCTCTGCCGGAACAGAAGCCCACCAGGGTAGAATACTGGATATCGCAGCTTTTATACACACGGCTACAACTCCGTATATACGAAAGGTACGGAGACGGTGGCTCATGTCCATTCAGCGGTGGCTCTATCTCGACAGAAATGACGCAAGACGTAGGTATACAGAGTGTCACGAACTTGATGCGCGGTTGGCGCGGTCTTGTCCCTCCATGCCCCTCCCTCCTGAGTGCTGAATGGATGTAATTTTAACGGATCCAGCACCAGGGCATTTGGACCAGGGCAATCGGCATCTACATAAATCGGCCATTCCCCGGTATCTGAAGACTTTACCCTGAAGCTGAAGCCGCTCAGCCTCAGGTTGCAACCCTGACTTACCGTCATCCATAAGTAATGCAGCTGGATTTCGACAAAACCCACCAAATCTGGACCATTCAGGACTAGAGATTCAGACATTTCAATGATGAGGCCGTGAAGCGATATTAGCCGTTTTCACGACGGCCATCTGGTACACATTTGGTTCACATCTGGTGCAGATTTGGTCAAATTAGGTTCAGTGTATTTCTTAGTAGCTATCAGCCAGGGCTGTACTAATTGCTTATATGCCTCCTTTGTCATATTATCAGAGAGCAGCATCGGTTAAAACACTGAAATAAATTCATAAAACAAAGATATTTGCTGTAAAAGAGATAAGGTGCAGATTTGGTCAAATTAGGTGCACTCGCCGGATAGCCCGTCGTGAAAACGGCTATTAGAGCTCTTCTTAGTCACTAACCGTCCCGACAACCAGTTCTGGGCCAACAGCAGCTCAGAGGCGCTGTACCGTCGAGACGGTGAAGCACCCACTGGGCACTGGGGATTGTCGTTTGGGGCATGATGGGCTACAGAGGCCTATTTGAGCTTCACCAGGTGCCGCGGGGACAGACCACGTGGCCGCTGATAACTTGCCAACGAGGTGCTGGAGAACACTGACGCAACTATGATGCAATATATTTCGGGACACAAGTACAACATCCCGCAACAATTTCGTGACACCCTGTATTCGTGATCGTGGAATGTGTCACATGTGCCCACAACACATGTGAAATGTGTTGTGGGCACAGTCACAGTGGAACGTTTATGATCAACGCCTGTAGTAAACAAAAACAGTGGAATATATGGAAGCTCAGGCATTTTGCAAAATGCCTGGCGGGTCAGGCATTTTGTAAAATGCCTAGGCAGTTTGCAAAATGCCTGGTAGGTCAGGCAGTTTGCAAACTGCCTAGGCAATTTGCAAAATGCCTGACGGGTCAGGCATTTTGCAAATTGCCTAGGCATTTTGCAAAATGCCCGAGTTTTCACTTTGCCTGTAACATATATATATATATATATATATATATATATATATATATATATATATATATATATATATATATATATATATATATATATATATATATATATATATATGTCTATATATATATATATATATATATATATATATATATATATATATATATATATATATATATATATATATATATATATATATATATATATATATATATATATATATATAGACATATATATATATGTATATATATATATAGAAATGTCTATATATATATATATATATATATATATATATATATATATATATATATATATTAGGGTGGTCCTTATTTCCATACAAAATTTTAATTTGTATTTTTTTCGCGCTTGCGCCCCCTCAAATGATGCCATTCGTCTAGAAACGTGGAAAAAGAGCAAAAAGAGCGAAATTGGCGGATGCTTTTTGGTGGCTCAATGCATATTAACCCTCGTATGTTTAGGGGGTCGGATGGACCCCATGGGTTTTCGCGAATAACTCACGGAAAAAAACGGCCGATCGCGACAACACTTTCAGTTCCCTCGAGTTGATCAATTTCAAACCTACTCTGAAAATTTCATGACCCTGACCCAAATGACCTTTGACCTGTGACCTATTTCTCGAGACCATGTTTGGCCAGAGTCGCGATTCAGCGTGTCAGCTCTCATTATCCGCGCGTTTCTAGTCTTTTTGCGATTATAAACGCCCAAACATGTGAAATTATGTTTGTCCCATGCATTGCGGTGGGTGTCAAGGTCACCTGAAGGTCAGGTCAGGTCATTGACCTATGATGACCTCGTGTCTCTTTTCCGAGTTATACATGTTTCTAGGGCAGTTTTTCGGGCTGATTTCGAATTTAGCATCCATTTGAACATTTACGAAGTAGTTTTAGTTCCTTTGTAACGTGTTACGACGCCATCAGTGGTAGTTGAGACCTACTATGGGTAACCGGCAGGACGCCTAATGGTTGACCTGACCTGACCTGACCTGGTCTAAATGCATGAAGACATCATATGTGATCAAAACTAGCATGAAATTCGTGATCAGCACCCCCCAAAAACATAACAGCTTCACTATACGAAGCTCTTGCAGGTCCCGATTTTCCTGACCATTGGGTCATTGACCTGACTTGGAAGGTCAACCAATGACCTAGGACCTTAAATTGGATATCATCGGCTTCCTCTCGTCACGGGCAACACACTCGTTTTTTTCCGCAAAGCTCTAGCGCGATCTGGAGCCAAACGGCTCAGGGGTCCAACCGACCCCCCCCCCCACACACACACACACACGTTAGACGTTAGACGTTAGCGGAAAGTTGCGGCGTGATGACCGTGGTTCGACCACGCTTTCGGGATGACAGAGTGGCTGTCCCCCTCCTGCGGCCAGGTCTCACGGCTCCGCGAAGTGGGGACGATTCGGAGCTACTCGAGGTTATGCTTTCCAGCTCCACTTGGTCGGCTGCCGCCCGCGCCTCCTCCGACGCCTTGCTCCTCCTCCTCTCTTCGGCGTCATCCCTCCTCCTCTTCCTCTTTTCTTGGGAATGGAGCGCCATGCCTGCCTCTGTCATTCTATCCCGTCTCCCTGGCTCACGTTGGGCGAGAAGGAAGGCGCGATCTTCCGGGATGGTTATCAAGGACATTGCGTCACCCTGGGCGATATCAAAGATGTTTTCCAGACGTTTCTTGAATGCGTCCTCGTTGCTTGTTTGGGTGGCGGAAGTCCTGTTCTCGTTCTTTTTTAGGCGTTTCCACTCGTCGAAGAGAGTTTCCACCTTCTTGAACGCTCTCCCCTCGTGCTGGGTGGGAATCCTAGCCCTTGCCCAGAACTCCTCTACCTTCTCTAACGTCCGGTTGGCCGCTTCCCGGACCGTTTCCTAGAGGATTTGGTGGCGGTGGAGGAAGTAGGCGAGAGATTGGCCGCGGTATGGGAGCTTGCATAGGCGGCGGAACGGGGAGGGCACCGGGGCACCGTGGCCCCCTTTGATTTTGACATTTTAACATTAGCCTTATGGGCGTTGCATGGAAAGAATGGGACCAAAAGTCGGCAGTGCCCCCCCCCCCCTAATTGAAGGTGTTCCGCCGCTACTGGGAACTTGGAGCCAAGGAGGTCATCACTGGGGGACACCATGTACCCAGAAGTTTGCGTCGTAGACAATCGTTAGACCTCAGGAAGAGGGAACGAACATTGATCGACGAAACGGACATTGAGCGAACATTGACGAACGAACGAGCGTTGAGCTACCAGTAAATAATGAAGTAGGGATCTGAAATTTTGACAGACATGTTTTTTCGTTAAACGGCACCGATTGAAGGGGCGCAAGGTATCCAAATACGATTTTCGAAAATAAGGACCATCCTAATATATATATATATATATATATATATATATATATATATATATATATATATATATATATATATATATATATATATATATATATATATATATATATATATATATATATATAACATTTAACTCAGACGTTTCACCTTTATTGTCAAGGTTTCATCAGTGTGATATGGCCAACGCTTTCGCCGCAAAAGCCACAAATGCAAGACAAAAATAACAATCATGTCGGACCGCACGTGATTATAATAGGCACTAATTGCCTCTAATTAAATCTCAAATAAAGACATGCGTGACATCACAGACACCATAGCGCCGAATCATAAAGAGGGTGAGAGGATCTCATACTCCATTCATTTATTCATTCATGGATTCATTCACTCTCACCCTCTTTCCGCCCTTTAGGTCGAACGTACGTTTAGTCCCCCGTCTCTGTCGGTACCTAGCAGCCCCATCCAGCGGTTCTCCCTCGACCTCCTGTAATCCACATTCCTCCTCCACACTCGTTCGAGTCCGACCACTTGCAGGTGGTCCAAGGAGTGGCCTGTCGCTCTAAAATGCCTACTCACAGGTAGGTCGATCGCCGGGTTCTCCACACGGATAGACGAGAGGTGGTTCTGCACGCGTGTGTAGATGCTATCCCCGGTCTCACCGACATACACAACCTTTCTGCACGCGTCACACCAGATCCCATAGACGACATTTTGTGATCTGCATCCTATTGTCCTATCATAAAAGCACTCTTTGGGGTTGCCCTTTACTCTACCATTGCCAGAATACATCCGTTTACACATGACACAATCTTTCCCACAGCTTTCCTGACCGCGCAGTTTCTCCCCATAAACAGCCCGCTTGGTTTTCCTGTGAACCAGATCGTCTCTGAGATTTCGACCCCGCCGAAAAGCCACTAGAGGGTCCTTGGTGAATATGTTCCTGAGATTTTCAGAGTTCTGTAATATGTGTCTCTTTCTCTGTAGAATTTTGCGCACATCCGGGAGATGACTAGAGTACGTTAGCACCAGAGGGACTCTGTTATCTTTTCCCTTGTCTGAGCTCTCCTTCCCTCTCCCCTTGGCCCCATCCCTATCTTGATTTTCCAGCTTGCCTAGTTCTCTATCTATCAAATGTCCCGGATACCCCCTATCTACCAACCTAGCCCTGAGCTCTTTCTTGTGCCTAGCATAGTCTCCTCCCCTGGAACAAATTCTTTTTAGCCGCATTCCTAGACCAAAGGGGATCGCCGTTTTGGTGTGATGAGGGTGGTCCGAGTCAAAGCGTAGATATGATTTCGAGTCCGTAGGCTTAGTGAAAAGGTCAGTTTCAAGTTTCCCGTCTTTCACGTGCACTGTCACGTCTAAAAAATCAATGGAAACGGGAGACATGCGGAGATCCACCTGGATTTGATGGTGGATAGCGTTTGCTTTTGCGTGAAATTCTCGAAGTGCGTTTTCTCCGTCTACCCATATGCCAAAAATGTCGTCTATGTATCTGAGATACAAATGCGGTTTCTTATCAGATGATTTGAGAAGTTCTTTCTCCCATTCCCCCAGATATGTACAAGCGTAATTGCATCCCAGACGTGACCCGATAGCCGTGCCTTCTAACTGGACGAACTGCCTATCCGCATCTAGGTTGAAGTTGTTGCCTTCTAACACCAGCTCAATCATTTTCAGGACCTCATCGGTGGGAACTGACCTGCTCGACCGACCGTCAAGAGCTGCCCTGCACGCCTCCATCCCTTCCCTTCTCGGTACACTGGGGTACAGTTTCCGTACATCCATGCAAAAAAGCAGGGGTTGTGTCCCTCCCCGTCCTCTCACTGGTTGTGGCAGTTGCTTCAGCTTCTGCAGGAAGTCCCCGGTGTCTCTGACGTAAGAGTCTAGACCCTCCACGTGCTGTTGCAGCTCCTGCTCTGCCATCTCTGCGAGCCGCTCCGTAGCATGGTTCCTGCCGTCCACGATGAGTCGCAGAGGGTTCCCTTCCTTATGCACTTTAGGGTTCCCCTGCACCTGACCAGGTCTCGGGCGGTCCGGTATCAGGTACTTCAGCTGGTTCTTGCCTATGTAGCCCTTCCGATACATTCTGTTGGTGATGTCCTTGACCTGCCTGTTTATATGACCTGTCATGTCTTTCTTCACAGGCTTGTAGGTGGAGGTGTCCGTCAGCTCCTTCCCCAGCTTTGCGATGTAGTCAGATCTGTCCATGAGGATAATGCCTGACCCCTTGTCAGCCGGCCGTATAACCACTTCTTCATCCTTCATCAGCGTTTGCAGAGCCTCCTCTTCCTCCTTGGTCATGTTGGTGGTTCCTGTCCTCCTGATGGATGTGATGATGTCCCTGGTGACCTCTTCAATGTACAGGTCTAAGCAGGGATCCCGACCTCGTGGCGGGGTCCACTTGGACGTCTTATACCGCAGGTCTGGGTCTTCAGTAGTCTCTGAGGATGAGACGTTCGATGCCCAGTACTCCTGCAGCCGCATCAGGCGCTCCCACTCTTTGAGCTCCGATATCACCAGAGCCAGAGGTTGCTTCCGTGATGGGACAAAATTAAGCCCCTTCTTCAGCACAGACTCCTCGGCAGCCGTCAACTCTCTGCTCGATAAGTTGAAGATCCCAGATGACTTGCCTCGTGTGTTGGCGTGGGTCTCTGGCACGTTCTCTTCCGCTTCGACACTGGGGTGTGCTGTCGCTTCTTCTCGTGATGGCCTCTTATCTTGCAGACGTCGAAGCTTCTTCTCTTTGACCGTTGACATCTTGCGTGCTGTTTCTGTCCGATCTTTCTCCATGACGGATCGGAGCGCTGGTCTGCTGTCTTCCGGCAGCTTGCTCTGCACCAACTCCTGTAGGTGATCGATCTCGACCTGGAGGGCAGCCACTTTCTCCGTCGCCAGATCAGCTCCCATCTTGACCAGTTCTGTCGAGGCGTTTTGGAGGATCTCCTCTATCTTGGGGCTCTCACCAAAGTGGCAGGTCCACTTCAGTTGGAAGCCGTTGGGGATTAGGCTTTCTTCAATGCATGTTCTCAGGAAAGAAGCATGCGATTTGTATCGCTCTGCCTTTACCGCAAGTCTCCTTAAGCGGCTAGTGGGAACCTTCTCTGTGTCGCCGTTCCCAGAACCTGATGTGTGCTCGGTTTGCCCACTTAGAGGCCCGTCTGCCTGTCGATTCGGGTGGCTGGTGGCTGCCGGCAGCTGCACCTTGTCGGTGGTCGTGGGCTTGGGCCGGTCCGCCGGGCTGTCGTTGGGCCCAGAGGGCATCAGGGTGGCTGCGTCTGTAACTTGACGCAAGTCAACCACGGTCGTTTTTGTTTGCACGTACTCTATTCCGAGTGCTTGGGTAAACAGCCGTCGTTTTGAGGCGTGCTCGTGGAAGCCCCTGAAAGTGCAACCTTCGACCAGCTTCATACCTTCAGGGGTCAGTCGGAGCCACTTGTTCACCCCGTAGAGTGGGGCACAGACAACCGCTACCGCCTCTGGTAGAAGCATCTGGTAGCTAAGCTGCGTGTGGAGATCCACACTGCTGAGGAAGGCGGTTTGAGTCGGGTGCGTGTGGATCCACCCGAGAACCTTCAGCCCACCCTCAATCAAAAACGTATCGTGGCTGGCGTCACTTGTCATCTCTACCGTGTTGTGCGTGCCTGTTTGTTTTGGAACAACCAGATGGGTCACAGTTACCAGTTCACTGTTGACGTCCCCACATAACCCGGCAGTTGCTGGGGTATTTCGCCACCCACCGTTTGCTGGGGGGGGGGGGGGCGTTAAACGCCCCCAGCCGATAACTCGAGAACCAATAGGCGCAGCGAAACGCACGAGGCGGCAAACGAAAGAGCGCGACGAGACGCTTCAGATGAGTACTTTAAAGTTGAATTTTGAGGTCACAGGTCAGGTCAAGGTCAGGTCAAACACCTTAAATCGGGCTTTCAGTAGCATGGACTTCAGGACTTCGCAAAGGGCGCCTCTCGTCATAAACTCTGTCAAAACGGTGCACAATCCATCATATAAGGTCTACAAGAGTGTCAGCTGCATGTAGGGGTCAGTCAAGCATAGGTCAGGGTCAAGGTCAGGTCAACCGGGCAGGCACATATACCCGAAAATCAAAACTGATATTCGCAGCCTGTGACACATGTTTTATGGGTAATTTGGGGCGTAGAGCACGATGGTGACATTCATTTTACCATATGTGTACGTGTTTGGCTAAAAAAGTTCAATTTAAGAAATGCATGTATCATGGTCGTGAAGTAGTCACGAGAAATTGCCAAGATTCACTTCAAGATTTTGGAAAATGTGGAACGATAATCAACAATCGAAGATAGCCATTTGATTGTTCATGGTATTGGCAGTCTAATGGCGTTTACGGCATGTCTGTATGTCTATTCTGTGATTTTATATGATTTTTTGAACATATGCCGTTTTTGGTCGAAAACTCAGAAATCATGACGTCACTAAAACCTCGATATCTCAAAAATTTTCCGACCGATTTTTTTGAAACTTTGTCACTATCAACTTCAATCGATTCCCTACAGGTAACCAAAATTTGGCGCGCCTGCGGCGCGCCGTTTTTATTCTATGGCCCGGCGAAAAAAGTGGGGGCGTTTAACGCCCCCCCCCCAGCAACTCGCGGGATAACAAGGCACAGGTTTCAATGCCTTGTTCGGTGTTCACAGCTGCTGCCTCCAGAAACCGTTCTTCTAGGTCTCCAGGAGTCAGCAATCTCCTGAGTTCACCAGTATCATTTATGTCTTGCATTGTGAACTTAAATTCGGCATAAATCAAATAAATAACGTATCACTTAAGGCCATTTAAATAACATTTAACTCAGACGTTTCACCTTTATTGTCAAGGTTTCATCAGTGTGATATGGCCAACGCTTTCGCCGCAAAAGCCACAAATGCAAGACAAAAATAACAATCATGTCGGACCGCACGTGATTATAATAGGCACTAATTGCCTCTAATTAAATCTCAAATAAAGACATGCGTGACATCACAGACACCATAGCGCCGAATCATAAAGAGGGTGAGAGGATCTCATACTCCATACATGTGAATACATACACTCCATAGTGAATGAATCCATGAATGAATACATGAATGGAGTATGAGATCCTCTCACCCTCTTTATGATTCGGCGCTATGGTGTCTGTGATGTCACGCATGTCTTTATTTGAGATTAATTAGAGGCAATTAGTGCCTATTATAATCACGTGCGGTCCGACATGATTGTTATTTTTGTCTGCATTTGTGGCTTTTGCGGCGAAAGCGTTGGCCATATCACACTGATGAACCTTGACAATAAAGGTGA